>NC_059328.1:72790625-73128750 GCF_018350155.1 Leopardus geoffroyi
TCCCTTTCTCTCTCCATGCTTACCCTTCCTGCCACTTTCCTTCCCTTCCCTCCTTTTTTGTAGTGCTGTTGATGTCCCCTTACATGCAAATGGTTTCAAGAGAATGGTGGGTGAAAAAGATCACAATGCTTATGAAAGACTCTCTTCTTGATTCTTAAGCTTCCATTTATTCTAGACATTTTACTTCTTCCTCTCCTAGGTCAGTCTAGTCATTTTGTGCTATTTCTGGCAGTTCATATGCTTGGGGGAAAATGTACACAGAAGAGAAGGAAAACAGAATTTTCTGCTTAGTAAAATAGGATAAGAAAGTAAAATTTGGTTAGTCAGTCTCCTTAATAAAACACCAGACCTTTGATGGAACATGTTTTCTTAAAAAAAAAAAAAAAAAAAAAAAAAAAAAAAAAAAAAAAGCAAAAAGACTGTTAAGTATATCAGACACAAAAGTAGATAAAACACAATATACAATTTTAAAAATAATGTGCTACCACAAAGGGTATTTCTCTCCTTAAGTGATGCTTAAGCCAAAAATTTTACATTCATCCTTGACTTTTCACTCACACACATATCCAATCAATTAGCAAATATAGTTACTTCTACTTTCAAAAGCAGAAAAATGGATACCTTCTCCTTACCTCAACTGTGCCATCAATTGAGATGTGCCACTATCATTTCTTGCCTGCAAGATAAGATATCCCTGCTTCCACCCTTGGCATTATTTACAATCTATTTTTTTTTTAATTTTTTAAATGTTTATTTATTTTTGAGAGAGATAGAGAGACAGAGATAGAGACAGAGCATGAGCTGGTAAAAGGCAGAGAGAGAAGGAGACACAGAATCCAAAGCAGGCTCCAGGCTCTGAGATGTCAGCACAGAACCCAAGGTGGGGTTTGAACCCACAAACTGTGCAATCATGACCTGAGCCAAAGTCAGATGCTTAACTGACTGAGACACCCAAGCACCCCTACAATCTACTTTCACACACAATGACCAGAATGATCCTTGCATACGACTAAGTCAGAACTTGCTGCTAGCTATTCTGCTTAAAACCTACAATGGCTCCCCATATCACCTGGCATAGAGTTTGGCAAACCAGAGCCTGGAGGTTAAATCTACTCACCATCAATTTCTTTAAAGTTTTATTGGAATATAACCATGTCTGTTCACTACATATTGTCTATGACTGCTTTCATGTTAAAACAGCAGAGTTGAGTATTTGCAATGGAGACCCTATGGTTGATAAAGCCTAAAATATTTACTATTTGACCCTTTATAGAAAGTTTGCCGATTCCTGACCTAGCACAAAATACTCTACACAGCACTACTGACAACTCTACCTCTCTGACTATATTGTTTATTCTATTTCAGCTGCAATGTACTCACCACTTCTCCCCAAAGATACCAGGAATATTGCCATATTAAGACCACTGCACTGTTGATTCCCTTTCCTTAATACGCAACTCCCCCAGATATTAATGTGGCTTATTCTCTTAACTCTTTTAAATCTTGGCTGAATCATCACCTTCTCAATGAAGTGTACCCTTACCACTCCACTTAATTTTCAACCTTCTTTACCCACTCTGATCTGTCTTAACCCCCACACGTTCTTATTTTTTCCATAGAATTTATCACCTTTTAACATGACAATAATCTAATAATGTATTACATACACTGTTTACTTTTTTGTCTCTCCTTATGGAATATGTTCTCCATGAGAGGCTCTTGTACCCCATGTACTTGTAGCAGTGCTTGGCACATAGTAGGCATTTAATAAATACTGGTTGAATGAAATGATACTGAAGAAATAGAACATTACCATTCCTCCGAATCCCTCTATGTGTCCTTCTGTAATCACACTCCTACCTGCCCTCCTTTTATGTAAATACACTTTGAGTAATTTTTTATTCATTTCTTTGCTTTTCTTTATAAGTGGACCAAACCTATATATATATCCCTATAAAACATATGTTTAGTCTAGCCAGCTTTGTAACTTTATAAATTGAGTAATTGTTGTATGTATCCTTTTGAAACTTCTTTTCTTCCCCTCAACATTGTTTATAACACATTCATATTAATGTATATAGTTATATTAATTTTCATTGCAGGATAGTATTGCAGTGTACAATACACTAGAATTCATCTATATTTTCTACAACGTATGTATTTAGGTTGTTTCAGTTTTTTATTATGAACCATGCTGTCAGGAACATTCCATATACATCTTCTACATAGTGTAAGATTTTCTCTAGGATTTGTACCAAGGAGTGGAGTTCCTGGGTTGTAAAAATTGTACATATTCAGCTTTATGGGATAATAACAAATTGTCTTTTTATAGGGTTACACAAATTGATATGTCCACTAGCAGGATAAAAGATTTCTATTCTATAGCTCCGTATCCTTAGTAACATTTGGTTCTGTAAGATTTCTTATAGTAGTGATGGATAGTGGTAACTCATTGTGGTTTTAATCTGCATTTTTCTGGTCACCAAGAAATTGAGAATCTTTTCATATGTTTATGAGCCATTTGTGATTCCTTTTCTGTGAAATGCCTGTTCATTTGTTTTGTTTTGTTTTCTTATGGATTGTTTTGCTTTTTCTTACTGGGTCATAGAAGCTTTTTTTTTTTTTTTTTAAAGCATAATTTTCTCAAAGTCTTAATTTTTTTTTAAATCTTTATTCACTTTTTGAGAGACAGAGACAGAGCGAGCATGAGTGGGGGAGGGGCAGAGAAAGAGCAGGACACAGAATCCAAAGCAGGCTTCAGGCTCTGAGCATTCAGCATAGAGCCTGACGTGGGGCTTGAACCCACCACAAACCATGAGATCATGACCTGGACCAAAGTTGGACACTCAACCGACTGAGCCACCCTGGCGCCCCTCAGAGTCTTAAATTTAAGGACAACTGCACTATATATACAACTTAACAATGCCAGAGGGCAAAACTGTCTTAAAGACTAATATAATCAATAATGTGGAATGATGATCCTGACTGACTGAGAACAATTTATATCATACCTGTTGGCTCAGCGTTAAAGGAAGAAATAAATAAATATTCAACAGAATATATTAAAAGTGTGGTCTTGGGTTAAGTTAGCCAAATAAACAATATCTTTGAAGAAGATTTTAATTAAAAATAGGTAAAATGAAAATAAGGGTGTGTGCATAAATGAGGTTGTATTTCCATAGAAACACTGACCTCAGAAACATAATTAGTGAGTATGTACTAGATATACTAATCTTTAACTCATTTTTTTACTGTTAGAAGGACTTTTTTCTTTTACAGTTCCATACAGAAACAATGATGAAAACTGGCATTAGTGATCTGTAAAGTAAATATCAACATTTTTTCCAAGGGTTATGTTAATGTACACCCCAGCCAAATTACATTTACCACAATTCCAAATGCAAATCTAATCATTCCTCTATCTTAGAGTGAATGATGCCTATTCATTGCTAAAATGGAATATTGTTCCAAGGAACTGAGAAATAAATCCCATGATACTCTGTGGCTGGACATACTGTTCTCATTTGGGAAACATTTCAGCTATTCATGCATGTCCTCCATTTTGTTTAGTTGAAAAGGGATTTCCTGTGTATGTATCTATGTTAGAAAACGGGATAGACCTTATTCATTACGCAATCTAAACCAGGGAATTTTAGTTTCTTTATCTATTATACTTGGTTGACATTGTTTTATAACAGGTTAAAGAAACTTGTCACAGAAAATTCAGTGTCTCAATATTTATTGAGAAATGCCTTTCCTATTGTCCTAAATCCAGCCTCTTTATCTAAAGTGATATCAAACAGTAATTATAATAAGAAATAAAGTAACTTTGAAAGTGACTTGTGAACTTGTGGCTATAGAACATATTATTTATTTAAATAAAATTATTTTAACTATTTAGGAATAGAAAGATAAGTTTCCAGTTTGAAAGTTCCACTGACAATCAAGCACAATAAACAAAACTAGACCTACATCAAAACATATAATTGTGAAATTTCAAGACAGTAGAGTTAAGAAGAACGTGTTTAAAATATACAATGACCACAAACAAAAAACAGCTCACCTAGGAATTACTGAATAACACTTGACTATAACAGCATCACTGGAAGCTGGAAGATAATGGCATAATGTTTTAAAATCTCGGGAAAACATTTCTGACCTGTAATCTTATACAAGGTCAAACTATCAATCAATTGTAAGAGCAGAACAAATATATTTTCAGATATGCAAGGTCTCAAAAACAAAAGCCATTCTTCTCTTTTCAGAAAACACTACTGGAGAACATATTTCAACAAAAAGAAGGAGTAAAACAAGTAGAGAAGAGATATGGAATCCAGAAAACAGAGAATCCATCATAAGTGTGAGGGGCAAAGTATCCCAGGATGGTGACAGGAGAGAAGAGCCCAAGAGTTTGGTTACATAATCATTCGTACGTCTGTCTCTCCAGATTGAGGACCTTCGCCAGGACAGTCAGTGAGTCCTATTCATCTGTGCAGACTCAGCACCTAGCAAAGGGCCTTGCCATATAGTAAGTGCTCAAGAAATATGTAGTGAATGAACCTGTCAGATTAAGGCTAAGGCATTAAAGGTATGTTCTTTCTGAACAAACTTGGCTACACCTAATTCTCCATCCTTAGTCAATTAGATGGTTGATGGTTTAATTAGAAAGCACTAAAGAGCATTATTAACCAAACATCAATGTTTTCAAATCCTCTCTGAAGTAGTGATTTTTATAATTTTAGTGAATAATCAGCTTCTTTTATTTTTACCTGAAGTCAACGGTTTCATAGACTCCTCAATCTACTCTACCTTCTCAATTTTGAATCACCCAGGCTGAAAGCTAGAGTTCACCCTTGATCCCCCCCTCGTTTTTCCCTCCACATCCACTCAAACTTAAAACCCCTTCTCTCCATTCCCATAGTCTTAGCTCAGATAATAGTATTTCACCTGGATGGAGACAGAGTCTCTTTTCAATCTCCCTTTCCCTACGTTATCACCACACCAATCAGGGGGAAACTTAATAGGAGAATGAAGGAGAGCAATTAGTTCTGACTTGAGATGATTTATGTGAGAGAATCCAGCATCATCACTGGCACAAAACAGATTTCCAAAATATATTTGAGGATTTTTGCATTTTGGTTGTTTTGGTGGGGGGTAACGGTCAGGGAATTGGTCTGGACAAGGTGAAATTTAAGCTGGCCTTGAAAGAGAAAATCCCTGTGCCTAAGAAATTTTTTATATTTTTCTGTGATAAAACAGGTGCCATTTGCCAAAGGTTGAATTTTGCTTCTTTGCAAAATGAAATATGTAACCCCTCACAACACTGAACTTCCATGACCAACGCATTATATCACTTATGATAAACATGCCGTGTTTTTCTGTGGAACAAACCTTTTCTCATGCATAACAGTCATAAATCATGAAGCAAGGATGTATTTCAAAAGAAAAGTGACTGCCTATAATTCAAAGGAAGTGGCTTCCCATTAAAAGTGAGGGAGAAGTTAGGGGGAAAGTTTCCATGTGGGAGGTTGCTATTTGTCCACACTTCCTTCCTGCTAAAACATCAGTTCTTCATTTATTCACTTCTTCTTCCTGAGTGAATTTGTCTGTTCTTTAAATAGTCCTCACAGTATTCTGAGTAACCCTGAGAGCCACCAGTGGACACTGAAACCAAGACTTCTTTCTGATCCTAACAAAGGAATTAAATTATTGGTTCTTACTCCCTTGTTCTCATTCACCTCCCTACTTTTCCCCAGCCCCCCACCCCCACCCCGCCACACACACACAAAGGACCATATAAAATGCTTCTGTATTGGTAAGGCTAACAGAAGCAAGTCAGATTCTATTTTGTTTCAATCTATAAAAGGGAGTGAGGAAGTTTAAAAAGTAAAGTTGAAGCTATGATTAGATAAAAGGGTTAGATAAGACAAAAATCTGTGGTGCTGTGCTGTGGAGGGTGTTGGTATTTGCAGGGCTTGGGTAGGCTCTGAGCTGGTGAACTCTTAGGCAGTTTTGGACCCGGGCTGTCTCTACTGATGCATACCTGTGCTTTCTGAGTTCTTAGAACATGAAGTTATCATCAGCCATAGAAGTATATTAGTAGTAACAGTTGTAGTAATAATTAACACTTATTGGGTGCTTACTCTGTGCCAGGAACTGTAGCTATGTCTTTATATACCTAATGTAATTCTTACAATAATCCTACGAAGATCTGTATTTCGCTAATGAACAAACCGAGGCTCAGAAAGAAGTTACTTGCCCAGGGTCATTGAACAATCAATAGCAGAGCCAGAATCTCAATCCTTAGGATATCCGTTCTCTGATCTACAGGTTACTTGAGTGAACTGAATGGATCTGCTGAATGTTCAACTTGGCAGGTCATTGCTGCCACTCTCCCTGATGACATGACTCTAACTGGAAAAAATTTCAATTTGGATTTCAAAACAACATGGCTGCTGTCATTCTACTGTTTTACACAAAAGCAAATAGGGTTGAGAGGAATGACAATCAAGCTGGTGGGCTGGGACTGAGTAGAAGGAGAATTAGGTTCTACAAGTAAGGTTAAATTGGAGTTCAGAGGTACTTTGCTAAATATTGTGCTACAGGTAGTGTGACATTGGGCAGATTCTAAGATGGTTTTGAGAGTGAAAGTTGGCTAATGAGGTAGGATATTAGAAGGCAAAGACTATAGTCCAGGCACCAAATACTGTAGTCCAGGCACCAAGGTTGAGTAAAGAAACAGAAGCATTTGTATCTTTAAATAACAGAAGTAGTTTTCACTTTAGAACAGCAGTTCTCCATTTTGACATCAGTTTGGAATCACATTTATAGTTCACTCTCTCGGAGAACTATTTAAAAAGGCAGATGCCCGGGACCAGTGGTATGCTTAAGCCAGCTTTATATTCACTTGCAAGCTGAACACTAGCAAATATTTCCAATTCAATTTTCAATGGCATCACGTTTGTTGCTTGTATTTATGTAAGTACTTACACCATGGAAATTGGCAAATGCTACAAATCAAGGTGTCTTTTCCTGGGAGAGCCTGTTGCTAACATTCACCAGTACACTACTGCCTGGGTCTAACCTCAAAGATTCTGATTTAATTGGTCTGGGGTACAGTCTGGGCATCAGGAGTTTTAAAACTCCTCCAGGTGATTCGAACATACAACTAAGCGTAGCTGCTCTAGTCTAAAGACCAGCACTCACAGTACAGACCTCAGTACTGGCATTGTTTGGAGCATGTTAGAAATGTAGAATCTCACCACACCCCATGACCCCTGGGCTATTAAATCGGAATTTGCACTTTAACAACATAGACACAATAAAGTTTGTGAAGTACTAGTATAAAACATTTGTAACAGGCAGGGCACCTGGGTGGCTCAGTCACTTAAGCATCCGACTTCGGCTCAGGTCATGATCTCACAGTGTGAGTTCGAGCCCAGTGTTGGGCTCTGTGCTGACAGCTTAGAGCCTGGAGCCTGCTTTGGATTCTGTGTCTCTCTGCCTCTCCCCCACTTGTGCTTTGTGCTTTTTTTAAACATTTGTAATGGGCAGGGGCAGTTGCTTCTAGTCCACTGACCTAATCATATAAAAATGAAAAGACAGAAACAGAGTAGCAATGAAGAGAGAAGGGCACATTGGTGAGCAGGAAAGAAGCACAGCCAGCCCACAGAACAGATGTAGCTGGGAACCATTTGCAAGGCTAGGCTGAGATCTCAGGTTTTATTTCTCTGTTCTTATTATCTAACTCATGTGACTTTTACAATATTCTGTGTCAATCGTCATCTTTGATGTTTCTTTAAAGAACTGTGGAAAGATGCAAAAGAAAAATATGTGGCTTAATTAATTAATACTATCTTTCACAGCAGCACCTTTTTAAAGCATTCCCATTAAGCTCATAAAACCTGACAAGATGGAAGTCCCACTAGACAAAGCATCAAGGATAAAGTTAGGTGTACCGGTGATGAATAATGATTTCACATTGTCTTCACATAGTAATACATTATATTTCTTTTTTGGTTTCAGGCAGTTGGCCTCTGCTAATGTTGAGCTGAGGAGAGCCTAACATGTGAGAAGACCTCTCTGTAACTTTCTGGATCTAGCTCATAAGCAGTTTAATGGAAAGGCGTAGAAATGTTCCAACCTACATCCAACAAAATATTGAACACCCAACGATGAAAAGAATTATGGAATCATTCAAATCTGAGAAGGACCTTAGAAATCCAACCCGAATCAGTGCTGAATCCCCAAAAGATCTGTTTCCCTCAAGAAGCATGCAAATAATTTCCCAAATTCTTTTGTCATCTTCCACCGAAGATGGAAAAGGAACATTTTCATCGTTTATTCACACGATAAACTTTACTGAGTACTTGCTCTATGCAAAGAACTGAACTGAATACCTGGGATACAAAGATGAATGAAATATCTCTCTTTTATTGATTCACAGATGACCCAAGAGACACATTGCTGTAGCCATCCACTCCCTGAACTTAGTGTGCCTACCAAAACTTTCAAAACAGAAATCAGAAATCTGAAAGTATTTCTCACTGAGAAAAGACTGAGGTTGGGCCATAATTTCTAGTGGCTACTTACTTAAAGAATTATATCATTTCAGCAGAAAATAAAAAAAAATTAAAAATATTAATTTTGAGAGAGAGCAAGTGTGCGTTCACATGCAAGCACATGGGGAGGGGCAAAGAAGGCAAGAGAGACTATCAAGCAGCCTCCATGCTCAGCACAGAGCCCCATGTGGGGCTCAATCTCATGACCATGAGATCATGACCTGAGCTGAAATCCAGAGTTCAATGGTTAATCATCTGGGTCACCCAGGTGCCCTCCAAATTATTTACAAAATAGTGAAAATGAATGAATGAAGATTATTTCAACAGAAACAGTTTTAGCTGGTTGGCCAACTGTGGCAGCACTGACCTCTTAATCTGCAGGCTGGCATTTTCTGGTTGAAAAATATAATTCAGCTTGCCTTACTTTTTTGTCCTGAGACAAATTCTTAGCATGAGACAGCTTGTAGGACCAGAAGTAAGTGGTGGATAGGAATCCATTCTATGCACAGGCTCTTCTGCCAGACAGGATTAGAAGTTTAAGGGAAAATCAACCTGAAAACAGGTTCTCATTTCCAAAGTAAAAAAATAAATAACATTCCAGTTTGTCACTAGTCTTTTCAGAGGAGAATTCAGAATTTCAGCAGCTTCCTACATAAAAACATTGGACGTACAACATTGATTTGTGCCATCAGCAATTTGACCAGAGAACGTGCCCTTAAAGAGTAATCATCCTCTAAGACTTTTCTATTTGTTTACTCTCTATAAAGTCTTCTTTTCTCCCTCTAGTGACCCCAGCTGTGTCTTGGGCCACTTAAGGAGAAGTCTCAGATCCCTTTTTTAGAAACTGGAAAGTCAGCATTCTTGCATAGAGAGAAAGGAGTGAGCCAACTACCCCCTCCTCTTATTTGCACAGTTCATTCAACAACAGCAACAACACCACCACAACATACCTTTTCCATATGTAACCTCAGATGAGGATGCGGATTCCTAAATTGTTTACAACAAAATGTGAAATGGCCTGCAAGCCAGTCCAAATGTATGTAGCCTGGATTATGTCAAGTCATATCCTTTCCCCCGTGGAGCAGAGGCCCCCATTTGGCCTGAAGTTTGCTTGGCAGACAGAGTGGACTTGTTGCTCCAGCTGTGTCTGATAAGCAGATGACAAGATAAAACATTATATTCATTTGAGTCCTTTACTAACTAGCACAGTGGAGAAAATCAAAGGCCACAATGGACTGAGCCCTGTATCTGTGCAGTCTTGATTCAAAGCAATAAGGGGAAATATTCTTCATTTTTTAGCAAATCTGTGAAGCAGCCTTCAAGTTCATCTTGCTTATAACTCATCAGTTATAAACATGCTGAATAATAAACTATCACAAAGTCCTTGAAGCTGTCTTCTCAAAACTGGGAATACTGGTGTGTTTTGTTTTGCTTTGCTTTGCTTTAGAGGTATATGCAGAAATAGTCAGAAATGAGATTAATTCATTGAGATTAATTCAATGATTAATTCCTTGACAGTGAATTATTATTAACAAATAGTTACTATTTCTCACTAAGCTTAAATTTAGTAAGTCGTGTTTGCATCCATTATCATTCATAATTTTCACAAACCTGTCAAGAGTGTGGCAGTATGAAATAGGTCGCGGATCTGTTTGAACCCTGCTACAGAACTTACCAGATGAGTTACCTGAGGCAAGATATCTAACTTTGCCAAAGGCTCAGTTTCCTCATTGTGAAATGTGGGTTAATAAAATTTAAGTCATAGGAATCTGTGAAGATTAAATTAGATGACCTCCTAAATTGTCTTATGAGTATTACATGAGATAATTATGTAAAGCTCTTAGCATAGTGCCTGTCATATAGCATCTGCTCATTAAATGGTAATTCTTACTATTATTAGACTGGGCAGGGTAGATGACCACATTCAGAGATGGTAAATGATTGCTCGAGGGCACATAATCTGTTATTCCAAACACAGGGGACCAAAACCCAGGCCTTCTGCCTCTGCCTCTTGTATATTTCATCTGTACACATGGAGTTTTTCTGTATGCAAATGGAACTGTACTAGATGCAGCAAGGGATGAAAATAAATGTTAAAGAAGAAAAAAATATATACAGTCCAGACTTCTACTTCAAGACAAGATGAGGTCACAGGAACTAGACCTTCCCTCCTACCTAAAACATCCAGAAAACAGACAGAATGTATAAAATAACAGTTTTCAAGACACTAGGCATCAGGCAATGAAGTATAGTGGTCTCTGAAAGATGGAAAAAAAGAAAATGAACCCTATAATTATCCCAGATTTATACTTTGAGAGAATTTCCTGGGTGTGGTACAGGAAGGGGAAAGTAGGAGGCACCCAAAGGACATCCTGAATTAAGGAGATGTAGCTAAAAGCCTGGGGAGAGCAAGGCAGTGATTTGATAGGGCAGAATATTAGAGAGGAGACAGCTACATAGAGAAAATTCTGGAAATCTGCATGGGGGGGGTCTCCTTGAGTATTCAATTGAATAATGATCAGTGCTTGTGTGTAAAGATATCAATAACAAGAAGATAACTGGAAAATCCCCAAATATTTGAAAACTAAATAACATACTTTGAAATAACCTAGGGGCCAAAGAATAACTCAAAAAAGAAATGAAAACATAGTTTGAACTGAATAAAACTAGAAATACTACATATCAAAATTTATAGGATGCTGTTAAGGGAGAAATTTATAGCATTAAATGCTTATATTAGAAATATAAGGGAGAAAATATATAAATATACTAAAGGGGAAATTTATAGTATTAAATGTGTATATTAGAAAAGAAGAAAAGTCTCAAATCAATGACCTTAGCTTCTACATAAGTAAACTAAGAAAAGAAGGACAAATGAAGCCCAGGGTAATTTCAGAAGAAAGAAAATAATACAAATAAATGCAGAAGTCATTAGAATAGAAAACAGCAAACAATGGCGAAAAATCAATTAAACCAAGCACTGGTTCTTTGAGATCAATAAAATGTGTAAGCTGCTAGCAATGCTGATGAGGAAAAGAAGACAGAAAATACCAACTACCAACAGCAAGAAGTAGAGAAATGACATCATTACAGATTTCTCAGTGTTAAAACTATAAGAGAGTGTTATGACAACTTCATGCCAATAAATCTGCCAATTTAGATGAAATGGATACATTTCTTCAAAGATACAACCTACCAAAGCTTACTCAGGTTGATTCTGTAGTTAAAAACCATTCCGCAAAATAAACACCAAGCCCAGAGAGCTTCATTGGTAAATGTTTATGTAAGAAATAATACCAATTGTGTACCAACTCTTCCAGAAAATTGAAAAGGAAGGAATATATACCAGGACATTATAAGATGTCAGTCATACTCTGATTAAAAAAAAACAGAGATGGGGCGCCTGGGTGGCTCGGTCGGTTAAGCGTCCGACTTCGGCTCAGGTCATGATCTCACGGTCCATGAGTTCGAGCCCCGCGTCAGGCTCTGTGCTGACAGCTCGGAGCCTGGAGCCTGTCTCAGATTCTGTGTCTCCCTCTCTCTGACCGTCCCCGCTTCATGCTCTGTCTCTCTCTGTCTCAAAAATAAATAAACGTTAAAAAAATAAAAAATAAAAAAAAAGAGAGATAAAGACATTATTAGAAAACTACACAAACAACAACAAAACTCAGCAAATTGAATCCAATAATATGTACAGGGAACAATACATATGTCCCAGGAACACAACACTGGTTTAATATTTTTAAAATCAATGTAAATAACCAGATTAACAAAATAAAAAGTAAAAACTATGTGATAATCTCAATAGTTGCAAAAAAAAAAAAAAAAAAAAAAAAAAAGCATTTTACAAAATCCAACATCAGTTATTGGCCCCAAACTCTCAGAAATCTAGGAATATAGGAACTTTTTCACTGGATAAAGGACATCTACAAATAAGCCAAAAGTTTTAAGTAAAAATCTGCTATATAAAAACAGACAAAAGCAAAGCTATTTTGACTAGGGAAAGTTCAAATCCCCATCCCCATCCCACCTTTCCTGTGGAACCTAGGGCAATGCCACTTGTCTCTCAGGGCCCAGAGTCATGATTTGAAAATCACTACTATGGGGTATGGGGACCCATGGAACCAGGTCATCAACAAACAGTTATTGACACCCTACTGCTCTATGTGACAGTTGTCTCATGAACATGGCTAGAAGTCAGCCTTAGGGTAGTGGTGGTATATAATGCCTTAGTTCAAGGTAGAGTCCGGCCATATATGCCTTGCTTATAGTAGGTATTCTATGTCGGCTGGATTATAAGAAATGGCTATATAAAGTATAAGATCATAGAGTAACGACTCGTGCATCTCAACCTGAAGAACATCTGTCAACACCAGGGGTACATAAAGCCATTAAATAAACATACAGCATTTTTGAGTTTTAATTTGACTTAAAGATGGGTGCAAAAGTTATTCTGCCATACAAATACATATGTGGCAAAATACAGTGCTGTATTTTAAAGAACAAAATATGAGATTTAAAGGAAAATTCAGGCTTGTAGCAGCTAGTCTCAAGATAAGGGAGTAGGTACTCATTTTCGTCTGTTATCAGCGGTTCCAAAGTGAAGAGGTTTGAGAAGCACTAAGTGAATCTAAATGCGTCATCATGTTGCAGGTAAAGAAACTCAGACCCAGACTGTTTACCAGGTTTATGTGAGGTCAGAGTTAGATGGTGGGTAACTCTTTACGAGGTATCCTAAAGGCCTACACCTTTGGAAGTATCTGGAAAAAATATGATCTGTTCAAGGAGTAAAAAATTAGATTGAAGAACTTTCCACAGATCAGCTGACCAAATGAAAGGGGTGAGGGGCACCAATGTGGCCAGAGTTAATGTACTTATATTTTCAAATTAATTAGGAGGACCATTTATCCACATGTAAAATCCTATCATCAAGACCATATATAATAAATTCCAGGTAAAGAATTAAATACACTGAACACAGCAGGCATAGAGTACAGAGAGAGACAGCACTTTTCACTGTTAGGATGGAAACCTGAAGTTTGGTAGTCTCCCAAGGAAAAGAAGAGGAGAAACTTACATTTTCCTTCCTTAAAACAAACAGCATATTTGAAACACCCCAAATCCTACAAAGCACATTTTCCTTATGAACTTAAACTGGAGGTAGTCTACCCAGGCAGCATGGGTTGCCATGGTGAGGGCTGGATTACATGGCCTACAAAGTCCCTTCCAGTTTCCAAAGGTGTATGATTCTACAATGACACAGAACTGCCCATCCCTGTCTGCTGTGTGATGAAAATTTATAACATGCATTTGCTTAGTGTTTGCCTTGTGAAATGGGTAGAATTTGCTATTCACTTGTTTAATTTCAAATGAGCCCTTCATTAGTAGCTTAAAGTAATAAACTCTGAGAGGCACTATACCTGTCTCACACAACTGCATGTGAATGTAAACAAGAACAAAATACACAATAGCTCATGGAAGAATAAGCAGAGGGACAGCCTGTGTGAAAGGCAGGACACGGCGTATTGGCGATACCCGGACAGAAACTAGAAGAAAATGGCTTTTGGAATTCCACACCAAGAAAGTAAATTACCTTTAATGGAAGAGAACTGTTGGCTATATAGCTGAATCTTTTCCTACCATCAAATGAACCCTTTGTTAACCCACACATTTTTTAAATGGGCAAAAACACTTTCAATTATTAGCATTGCCTTGAGGGCCTCCACTGAGCATCTTGTTCAGTCTTCTGTCATGCAGATGTTCACTTGGTTAGCACTCAAGAAAGAAGCAGACAGATTCATTAAGAGACAGGCAGACACACAAATTCCTCTTCGGAAAATTCACCACAAATTTTTCTTAAGTGCTTGCCTTTTATGATTGCTGTCATGGACATTTCAGTTCAGACTGCCATGCCTCTCTCATTTTGAAAGCTACTGAGAGACTCTATCACATGCCAGGCTTCTGCAGTAAAGCACTGGGCAGGGCAGGGTTGAAGAGCAGCAGGGAGGTAGGCATCCTGGTGCCTGATGCCCTGTTCCTACACTATATTCCAATCTTCCTGGCATTACCCCCTTCACCATGAGTTGTCATTAATTCATTCCAGCTTCTACTCCAAGCAGATCCTACTTCCCTGATTATATTCTGGGATTCATTTGCTGGGCCTGGGCCTAGCTTGGTTACACATGTGTAGCTACTATTGAAACCTAATACTGCACAACAGAATACTGGATGTTGAATTGGCTTTCTCTTCTATGGGCTGACTAGGCAAAGAAGATAACTGCCTCTCCACTAAAATCTTGTGTATTCTATTACAGCCTGAAGGCCTTCTCTGATTTGCTCCTAAAACCTGAAGGGAAAAAAACAAGGACTGCTGAACCCACTGCCGTTCCTAAAACCCAGCAAATCTTGCTCCGCCCCCCCTCCAGAGTCAGAAGATCTCTGCTTTACAGTTTTTGGGGGTGTTTTTTGAGAGAAAGAGACAGAGAGAGAGAACACACACTCATGTAAGTGGGGGAGGGGCAGAGGGAGAGAGAGGAAGAGAGAGAATCTCAAGCAGGCTCCACACCCAGCGAGGACCATGGGATCATAACCTGAGCCAAAATCAAGAGTTGGACACTTAACTGATGGCCATCCTGAGCCATCCAGGGGAGCCATCCAGGCACCCCTGCTCTACAGCCTCTTAAAACTCTCTCTGGATGTAGTCATATTCTGTGTGGCCTCAGCAAGGAGTTCCACACTAAATTGTGGGCTGCTTAGGAAGATGGGAGGAACTACTGATAGTTAGGGGAGAGAAATGGGACACTTGCAGTCCAGATCATATAAGGAGGTTGACCTATCTGATTCGGTCTGGTAATGATATTGCAGAGCTCTCTGCACTGGGGTGGGGCTCATCTTCATGTGAGGCTTGGCACGAAGCAGTGTGTCCAGCTTGAAGCCAGAAGCTTAAGCCAACTCCTAGGGGAGGGGTGCTGGAAGGAGTGAGGTAGGTAAGATGTGGAATGTAAAGCAGGAAGCTGAGTAGAAACCGAGGAACATGTGGATGATGGAGTACAGCTCAGCAGGCTCCCAGGAACCTGTGGATTCATACACTAATTCTAGAACCCTTCTTCAGGTCCAAAAATTGTTCCTTGTGACCTGCCACGCTTGGTTCACAGCATGCAGGTCTTTTATCACCAACATGGGATGGGATTGGGGCAGGCAGGGTTTGATCACTATTTCTGCATTGTTGATAAAATTCCGAAATACATCAAGATCATTAAGAAATTCTTCTTGAGTCTAAAGAAGGATGGAGAAAGTAGCCGAAGTGGTCATCCAGCATTTCACTGGCTTGACTAAAATGTTTCAGTTTATAAGAAGCCATTTTTCCAGGGGGCAGTCTAGGTCTATTATGCTGAAACTTTCCTAAGTAATCTTGGTTTGCTCCCTTTCTTTGGTGTTTTCCTTGGAAAAACTTGACCATTTGGAGAGCTTCCTGAAAAAACTATGCTCATAACCTGCAGACATGTAATCACGCTATTTATCTTGCCACATTTCTGGTACCAGTTGTCAAGTTATTATGCTTTGAAAAGTACCAGTTCCTCTCTACCTTTTCCAACCTTAAGCAGGAGCCCTGATGGAAACTGACTTCATTAGCAGCTCTCAAAAGACCCTCAAAATAGCAGTAAAAGAGCAAAACACTGGCTTTCCCCAGAAGTCTGTAAACTGAAGGATAAAATGACTTTCATCTAATCTTTTTCTGTTTTGAGCGTACTTATGAGGTGGTAGAAAAAGAAGCTGAAGATAAAATTTTTTTTTCACAGATTATATCTCATGTTTACTTTTGCCAATTATTATTTTTTTTATATACTATCTTGCTAAAGAAAGGACTTCCCCCCAAACAGAATTGTAAGAGGAGACATGAATGGGCTATTTATGAAAAATAGGTTTTGGAGAGGTTGTCTGAGGAACTGGATTGAATATAGAGGTTAAATAACTTGAAAGTTTTGCATATGGCAGGAGAGTGATTTGGAGGTTCGGGGACTTAAAAAGCCCTTTGGAGAAAGCCTGAAGGCACCTTCATATCCTAAAAGACCAACACCATATTCCAAGATTTTCTTTGGTTTAATTTGGTTTAAAAATATCTTCTGGGGAACCTAGGTGGTTCAGTCTGTTAAGCGTTTGAGTTCAGCTCAGGTCATGATCTCCCAGGTCGTGAGTTCGAGCCCGGCATTGGGCTCTCTGCTGATAGCTCAGAGCCTGGAGCCTGCTTTGGATTCTGTGTCTCCCTCGCTCTCTGCCCCTCCCCTACTCACGCCCTGTCTCTCTCTCCTTCAAAAATAAATAAATATTAAAAATAATTTTTAAAAATCTTCTGAATGGATCTGAATTGCAGTTTATAAGTCTAAACGGAAAGGTGAGACTGTGGAATATTATGTTGGTTTCTGAGGGATTTAAGTATAAATGAATGAAACAGAACACACAAAACCAAGAGAGACAGTCAATGAAGCTGGCAGTTGGGTCTTTGAAAAGATCAACAAAATTGACAAGCCTTTAGCTGATGTGACCTAGTAAAAGAAAGAGAAGAAAGAAATTAACAGAATTAGGGATGAAAGAGGGTACATCACTACTAACTCTACAGAAATTAAAAATAATCACTTTGTGCCAACAAATTAGACAATTTAGATGAAATGGACAAATTCCCAGAAAGCCACACATTACGAAACTGACTCAAGAAAAACAGAAAATATGAATAGACCTATAATAAGAAAATAAGTTAATTAGCAATTAATAATCCCCTCACAAATAAAATCCCTAGTCCCTCTGGCTACATTGGGGAATTGTATCAAATATTTAAAGAAAATATAATATCGATCACTTATAATGTCTCAGAAAATGGAAAGAATACTTCCCAATTAATTCTAGGAGGCCAGTATTACTTTAATACCAAAGCCAGAAAGAGACAGGTGAAGAAATTAAAACTACAGACAAATGTTCCACATGAACAATTTATCAAATGGAATCAGCAACACATAAAAAGGATTATACATCATGACCACACAGGATTAAAGCCAGAAATACAACATTGGTTTAATATATCAATGTAATGCATCTGATTGATAGAATAAAGGAAAAAACAAAACAAACCTGAAAGTCTTAGCAGAATGTAAAAAAGAAAAAGCATTTGAAAAAATCCAATACACTATCATGATAAAAATTCTCAACAAACTAAGACTATAAGGACATATCCACAACTTGATAAAGGGCATCTACAAAAAAATTCACAGCTAACATCATATTTAATGTTGAAAGACAAAACACTTTCCCCCTAAGATCAGAAACAAGACAAGGTTCTCCTTTCACTACTTCTTCTCAACATTGTGTTGGAAGTTCTAGTGACTGAAATAAGGGGAAAAAATAATTTTCTATGTTGAAGAAGAAGATATAGTATATAGTAGTGTCATTATTTGCAGAAAACATGTCCCTATATGTAGAAAATACCAAGGAATCAACCAAAAAACCTATTAGAATTCATAAACTAGTTAGCAAGCTCATATAATGCAAGATCAGTATATAAAAATTAGTGCTATATCTATACTGTCAATAATCTAAAAATAAAACTAAGGGAACAATTATATTCACAATAGCATAAAAAAGAATAAAGTACTTAGAATTAAATTTAACAAAATGAATGATGAACTTGTGCACTGAAAACTACAAAACATTGTTAAGAGAAATTAAAGAAAATGACCTCACATGTATGGTCATTTGATTTTTGGCAAAGGTACCATGATAATTCATTGGGGGAAAGGTAGTCTTTTCAACAAATAGTATAGGGAAAACTGGATGGTGACATACAAAACTATGAACTTAGATCATTACTTCAAACCTGATGCAAAAATTAACTCAAAATAGATCACAGAATAAATTTAAGAGCTAATACTAAAAAATTTCTGGTAAAAACAGTAGAAGAAAATCTTTGTGGCCTTGGATTAGACAGGGTTCTTAGATATGACACCAAAAGTATAATCCATTATCTACTAAAAAGTGATAAAATTATGAAAAGTTTAAATTTTTATTTCAAAATTTAAAACTTTTTATTTTCTTACTGGCATCTTTTAAGTGCAAAAAGTAAATCACAAACTGGGAGAAAATATTTGCAAGTCACACATCTGATAAAGAATATTCTGGGGCACCTGGGTGGCTCAGTTGGTTGAGTGTCCAACTTCAGCTCAGGTCATGATCTTGTGGTTTGTAAGTTCGAGCCCTGCGTCAGGCTCTGTTCTGACAGCTTGGAGCCTGGAGCCTGCTTTGGATTCTGTGTCTACCTCTCTCTCTCTGCCCCTCCCCTGCTCATACTCTGTCTCTCTCTCTCAAAAATGAATAAACTTAAAACAAATTTTTTTAAAAAGGATGTATATTCAGCATATATAAAGAATTCTTACAACTCAATAATATGAACAATAAAATGGGCAAAGAAATGGGCAAAATAATTAAAAAGATATTTTACCAACAAAGATATAGACTGCTGAGAAATACATGAAAAGATGCTCTACACATTATTCATTAGAGAAATGCAATTTAAAACCACAATGAGATACTTCTACACACCTACCAGAATGAACATAATCAAAAAGAAAAAACAATTCCAAGCATTGGTGAGGATATAGAGAAACTAGAACCCTCTTACATAGTTGGTGGGAATGTAAAATGGTACAGAAACCTGGAAAACAGTTTGGCAGTTTGTGAAAATGTTAAATGTAAACTTATCATACAACCCCAAAATTCCACTTCTAAGAATCTACCCATAAGAAATGATACTGTATGTCAACACATGTATGTGAATGTATTTAGAAGCATTATTCATAACAGCCCCAAACTAGTAACAATCCAAAGTGACTGAAAACAACCCAACAACTGGTAAATGGATGCACAAAATGTGATATATCCATAGAATAGAATCCTTTTCAGCAACAAAAAGGAATGAGGAACTGATAAATGCTACAACATGAATGAATCTCAAAAATATTATGCTAAATGAAAGAACCAGATGCAAATGATGACATTTTATGACTGCATTTGTAGAATATGTTCAGCAAAGGCAAATAAATATAGAGATAGGAAGCAGATCAGTGGTTGCCTAGGCAGAGATCAACCTCAGGAGATAGGAGGGAATTTTGGGGGGAGTGATGAAAATGTTCTAAAACTCGATTCGGATTGCAGTGATGGTTTGGCAACTCCATAAATTTACCAAAAAAATCATTCAGTGATATACTTTAACAGTAGGTGAATTTTATGGTATGTAAATAAGGTCTCAATAACACTGTTTAAAAAAAAAGAGTAAAGGGTAAATTGTTCTATACTTCATAGCGATTTGAATAAAACTGAAATTTTCTGAGCTTCATCCTATTTATTGAGCACTAAACAAGTGTCAGGTATTGTTAAGAGTTTTATGAAGATTGTTTTTATTTAATTATCATAATTACTCTCTAAGGTCAAAATTATTTTCCCATTATACATAAGAGGATACGGCCACAGAGAAAATAAACAAAAATCAGGCCCATTTGGCTAGTAATCTGAAGAGCAGGGATTTGTTTTTTTATTTTTTTTTTATTTTTTTTTATTTTTTTTTCAGTGTATGAAATTTACTGTCAAATTGGTTTCCATACAACACCCAGTTAAAGAGTAGGGATTTGAACCTGTATTTCTCTGGTAGCAAGGCCCAGGCTATTAATCACTACACCTTAGTATCTGTCTGCAGACTCTTTAGCAAATTAATTTTGGCTTTGTCTGATATGTGAAATAGACTACCTAGTTTCCTACAATTTCTTCCTTAAATATCTTGACAGACATGTGAGTTTATTTTCCTCCTTCCTAACTGGGTCTTTCGCTTTCTCATCAATTACTGTGCTTCAGTGTTTTTTTAAAATTCAGCTGTGTTTCAGCTGTGTTTTAATCTTCACTTGCATCAGATAACTGCTGCAGTGCTTGACATCTTGGATCAACAAAGCAGAGGACTCCAGGCTATGAAGGGAAATTCTTAGTGCTTGGAAAAGCAAGTTTTCCATAGCTTAAATTTTGCATTAACAGTAGGCCTTTTGAGTCCATTGAATCTGGCAACTCTTTGGAGAAGTATAAATTGATCACATAGTGCATATTATAAAAACCCATTTGTCTGTAAACGGTTTCACATGAGACACAGTTTATCCCACAGGTTAATTTTCTAAATTAAATCCTTGTCTAAAGTCACAACACTCAGAAGAACCAGGCTTCATAAATGGATAGTGGACTTTTTCATTAATAACAAAAAACAGCATAAAGCTGAAAGGTCCACTGGGTAGATCTGAAATGTGGGAACAATTCATAATTGAGGGCCTAATGTTCCACTTTTAAAAAATCTCTTTGAGGTATCATCAGACAAACTTAAAAATTCTCCACCACTGGCCATTTCCAAGTACAGATGCCAGTTTGACCACACATTTTAAACATGTGTCTGGAGAATTTTATGTAGCTCCTTTTACAAACTTAAAGAGAAATATATTCCCTGTTACCAAAGAAAATTGGTCTATTGGGAGGATTTAGAAATGGAAAAAATGTAGAAAATAATCCACAAGTAAATACTAGAGCAGTTTCTATTTGTCCCTATGCCTACGCTGGTTATAAGTTAGGCTCTGTTGAAGGCTACACACATATGTTATGCATAAATGTATTTTGGAAGAAAGGTAAGAAGAAAGAAGCTATGACCAGAGGATGGTATAAAAAATATAACACATTTTACTGCACAGTTGTTGCTAAAGCATACTGTCAGCTAGGACCACCATGTGGTGAACCATGCCCCATAAAAGAGCCTATCTATGGCCACTTAATGGGACAATAAACCAATAAATCAACACACTGTTGCTGTAGCACAATTGCAACCAGAGACCCAGCTTCTATATTCAGACAGAAGACGTACCTGTTCAATCGTTCTTTTATCTTTCATTCAATTATCTTTCATTTATTACATTTAAATTTAATTTTTTAAATTTAGCTTTATCAGAGAATTCCTTAATTATCAGGTGATTTTCCATTTATCCGTTTTGCCATTTATCTGTTTTTACCTAAAGCTCATCATAGCCAACTTTTGAACCCAGGTATTTGTCTACAGGTTCAAACCAATTTCCCTGTTTCAGAGAATGGGAAGCTAAAAAGGAAAAAGCTCAACTGTTGTTAGAAAATAAAAGTAACCACTGAGACTGTGGACCAGAGGAATAGGCGTTGGTCCATGACTAAGACCACAGGTTGTCAGCCGCAAAGGGCATTCAGCCTGCAGGCACAGGACCATGCCCCCAGCACCACAGCTCCTGCACTAGCAGGGACAAGACTGAGACAGTGACAGGCTTGTCTCCCTAGCATTGTCTGGTCAGTCCATCTGAAGGCAAGGATGGTGGGCACGGATCACAGGAGAAGAGTTACGTTAGTGCCCACAATGCTAGATAGTTCTCCCTTACCTTGGACATGGCTCAGGGAAAGAGGAATACAAGATAGGTCATAATGTGGACTCCAAGACAAGTGTGTTCACTCCTCACCAGCACCCCAGAGTCTGAAGATACAGAAGGGCTAGTGTTGGATCTCTCCTTCTAGTCTCAAAAGTAATACTGTATACACTGCAGTGTGCCTTCTTCCCCATGATCTCTTAGGTGGGTACGAATGTTAATACCCACATTTACAGATGATGCCCCTAGTTTGAGAGAGAGCAATGGGCCTGCTATAAAGTGTTTCGTGCATTGATGACAGAGCCAAGCTAGACCCCTGTCTTCCCACCCGCATCCTGACATTCTCTCCAGTGAAAAACACTGACTCTCTGAAATCAACACTGCAAGACAGGTTTACTGTTTCTTCTTTTCAATGTAGTCATGAGGGGAAGACTAGACTTGTTAAGATAATAAGAAGGACCCTGTTGTACCAGCAGCATATAAAACCCAACTCTGGACAGATGTTTTTAGCATTTCCCCTTCATGTTCCTTCCCTGTTCTTTTTCTTGGTTGGTATCCTGTGGCATGTGTCCTAGGTGACCAACTGCCAATTGCCATTCTGGCTAAGGGGCCCCACGGTTTCCATTCCGAGGTAGGGGTTACAATTCCACATTGAAATTTGGTTTGGATTGAACTTTGGGCCACGATTCTCATATTCAAATGGGGAAGAAAGATCTTCTCCACAAAGGATTTTTTAAGTTTCAAGTACAAAGAGAAAAAAGTGACAAGTCCAAATTATTAGAAGTTATTTCTGGTGATGATCATCAGCATCTTCCCCCCGCCCCCACACACACACCAAATATTGTTGTTCTACACAGCACAGATTGACTACTGGAATGTCATCAGGAACTGCTATTCTGGAAACTGTTGAAAATGTCATACAGACAAAAGAGAAGTTCACATTTCAGAACATCTGATGTTGTAGTTTTCCAAAATACCTTCTAGAGAGCAATCTTGTCCACCATCAGTCTCCTTAGTGGGATTTTTGTGTACAAAAGCCTCTTGGGAACATAGTGATAACAAACTAAAAGAAAATTAAATATTATTGCTTGTGTGAGGTTTACAGTCTGAAAAATGCTTTCCTACCTCTGACACATTTAAACTTCTTAGGCGGCTTCTATGTTCTGTTACACGTGAGAGGAGGGACTGAAAACCTTGCTCAGCTTCTCACCTAGCTATTGAGGGATGCAACGGACTCAGAAGCATGAGCTACAGTCAGGACATGTCAATGCTCCTCACAAACAATTCTTTAGAAAATAGGCGCGCCTGAGTGGCTCACTCAGTTAAACGTCAGACTTTGGCTCGGGTCTTGATCTCATGGTTTGTGAGTTCGAGCCCCGTGTCAGGTTCTGTGCTGACAGCTCGGAGTCTGGAGCCTACTTGGGATTCTGTGTCTCCCTGTCTCTCTGCCCCTCCCTAACTTGTGGTCTCTCTCTCTCTCTCTCTCTCTCTCTCTCTCTCTCTCTCAGAATAATAAACATTAAGAGAAGTTTACTAAAAAAAGAAAATAAAAAGACTTTAGGGGCGCCTGGGTGGCTCGGCCAGTCAAGCATCTGACTCTTGATTTCAGCTCAGGTCATGATCTCACGACTTGTGACTTTGAGCCCCACGTGGGGCTCCATGCTGACGGCACAGAGCCTGTCTGAGATTCTCTCTCTCCCTTTCTCTCTGCCCCGCCCTTGCTTGTGCTCTCTCTCTCTCAAAATAAACAAGTGTTTTCTTTTAAAAAAGAAAAAAGAAACTAAAAAGCCTCTAAATAGTTATGTGAACTCCCAGTGCCATGTGGAAACAAAGCTTTTGAATTTGCTCAATGCTGCATTTGGTACCACCTTTAAGGTGAAATGCAGACATTTCCCTTTGTGCCACCACCCCTGGGAGGGGCTCTCTGCCAACTTACCATTCACTAAAATGCTAAGGGACACCTATTTCTCTGGTCTTTCAATATGACCCAGCCTGCTGCTAAGAATGAGAAATGAATCCGAAATTAGGAACCAAAGTTGTCTACCTCATACTTCTCTGAGGCCTGCTGTTGGGCCAATAGGGAGAGGAGCCACCCTGATTATACCCTGTTGTCCCTGAATTAGAGGCAGTTACAGGCTTCCCTTCCTGCACAGCACTTTTTTCACCATTTTCTCATAGCATATTCCATGTTAGATTATGATTTTTTTTTGTTTATACTACAATTCCCCACTATGCTGCGACCCTTTCTGAAGCTGAGACTGTTTGTCATCTAAAAAGCACAGCACCTGGCACAGAGGACAGGCTTAACAAACACTCATTGAATGAATGAGTGTGACATAAGGAGGTCTGCCGTATGAATGAACTCAGAGACTCATGGCACATTCGCACAAAAGCATCCCCATGGCAGAGGTGTACTGGCTATATCAATTGCCTGATCCATTTCTGGCCAGAAGGAAATGTTGTAGAGTTAGAAAAATAATACTCCTGTTCATTTTAACTTTTCTTTTTCATGAAGAAGAAAAACACAGAGAGTCTCTGTTTATGGATATGGTGCTACCTTTCCATAAACTAGAAGGCAGGCACATATCCCCGTTCCAACAGTGGGGATGTGCTAGATCAAACCATTCACACTCTCTCACCTTTCCCCTGCTAACCAACTACATATTTACAGGTTGACAAGCCTGCAGTCAAAGTGTAATCTGGGGTCAGCTTGCAAGAAAAGACAAGCTGAAGGGAGATGTAGCTAAATCAGGGTCAAGGAAAGTGGAACGCCTGTTACAGATTAGCACTGAACAAAAAGGCTCTCACACCATGATGACCAAAGACAAACGGGTGTTTGGTCTTTGATCTTTGGTCTCCAACTTGCTTCTCCAGTGTTGTGAGCAAACTCACAAGTTGAAAAAACTTACCCTCAGAGCCATGAAGAGGTGGAATGGGGCTGCTCTTCTGACTCTAGAGCCTTTCACCAGCACTTCTAGAGAAAGCATTGCTGCTTCTACGAAGCGCATGTTTTCTTTATTAATCCTCATGGAGGAAATATCACATAGCTGTTAATAGTTTACTGTATAGGTTTTTCAGTCAGACTGACCTTGGTTAGAATCCTGGCTTCCGTTAGGACCTTGGGCAAAGTTTAACCTCTCTGAGCCCCAGTTACCATCTGTAATGAAGAGATAATAACAGTAACTTTCTCAAGGATTAAGTTTAAATAAGGTAATGTACCTAAATGATCTGGCCAAGTGCATGGCCTATAGAAAGTGCTTTAAAAAGGTAGTTGTAAATGATGTAAATATCATTCTTACCCTTTTGAAGACACTTTCTGCTTCCCCACCCACAGAGAGCTGTTCTGATAGGCAAATGAAGGAAGACCTTTGAATCAAATGCTTACTCTGCACCAGGTCTCAAGGATGTGGGCTGAGAATCCTGACAGTCTCTATTTAGTCACAACACCTGCTGACTTGATTCAGCCCATGTCAGGACAGGACAGAACCAAGCCTGCAGTTTCTCCTCATCACACAACTCTTTTCTCTAACCTTCTCTAGCCCATACTACCTGGCCCCTGGCCCCAGGGAAGACATGACACAGGCCATTGGAGCCAGATGTCTCATTAACTTGGCCAGGAAGATAGCTTTTCTTAGAGAGACTTTTTTTTTGGAAAAGAAATTTCTCCTTTCAAGTAAAATAACACTGACTGAAATCACCAGGCTATGCCAGCGACATCAGGGCATCGTTAAAAGAAAAGCCTTGACTAAGCAATGTTTATAATTTCAGAGTTGTTTGGAGTTTACAGTGTAATTTATGCCATGTGTTCTATCATTAACAGTTTTTAAGACCAACCTATTTTTTTTTATTCAACTGAGTACAAAACACCCACTTATGACACGGCATCTCCCATAATAAGGCAGACACACTCTTTCATTGAACTGGGAGGTTTCCTTTGTACACCATTATTTGTTGGGTAGCATTTCCCTTCAACTATCTAACTGGCTACAGACAATAAAAACAACTTAAAGAGCAAAGAGTTCAATTTCAAGGTCTACTTGCCCAGAATTTGTATTGCGAGCTGTCTGCTGTAGGGTAGTTTGGTTTGCTGGTAGGAGACTGCCTTGATTTGTGCTTAAGAACTGGGAACATCTCCGGGGCTGAGCAGAGCCTCAGATGTATCTTTCAAGAATGCTTTGGGGCAACAAGGCAGGGCTGCTTTATGTGGAGTGAAAGGGAGGCCACAGCTGTGAGGAGTTGAGCTCTGACTCCTATCATGTAGCTGCCAGAAGCACATTGTTGAGCCTACCACAACACAGACCCTTAGAAGGGCTCGGTTCCTTCTCAGAGGTCTGACTGTATGAAATATGGGCTGTGTAGAATAGTCCCTAAGGAACACTGAACTAGTGGAACATTTAGTGCAGCTTTTAAAAAATGTACCAACAAAACTCTGAAAATAAAACAAGACACACACACAAACACGGATGCACAACACACCCCAAATCTAACCTCTGCCTTGGTTTAGGTTTTATAGAAGAGGAATAAGACTTGATATACTGCTTCTGCAACATCAGTGAATACATGATGTTTACAAGGTAAAACTATAACGGAAGGAAGTTTACAAGGTAGAACTATAACGGAAGGAAGCTCTTTGTCCCTGATTTGTTTCTATGTTACTGCTTCCTATCCATGATCTTGGTAACTACCAACAGCCCAAACACTTCGTGCACTGACTCTCAGGCCTTCCCAGTTCACAGAGGAAATGAGGCATCGGTAACACGGCTTTGGAAACCCTATGACAGACATTGTGTTTGGGAATATATGAAAGATACAAGATAACAGACATCTGAATCACCCTGAGTCATGCTGAGTGCCTTCCTCCTTTACACCCATGACCAATTGGATGCTGAATTCTATCTGCCTCTTAGGAAATCCTTTAAATAAGACCCCGCTTCCCATCCTTGGAATTACTTCCCTGGCTCTTGCTAGCAGTATTTGACAGCCTCTTCACTGGGCTCCCTGACTTCCCCTTTGTCCTCTGCCATTCTATTTTCAATACTGCCTCACAATGATCCTCCCAAAACACAAATCTGCCCTGCCCAACAAATTCCAATGTTCTGTCATTGACCACAGAATAGAGTTCAAACTCCTTCCAAGAGCCTTTGATGGTCTGGGAATCTATCTGGGTTCTGTCACTGACTGGTGTTTGCCCTTTATCTTTCTGAGTCTCAGCTTTCTTGCCCATAAATGAGGATAATAATAGTACTGACCTCACAAGGTTGTCATAGGGGTTCAGAGAGATAAGTAAAAAGTCTTAGTGCCAGATACAGAAGAAGTGCTAAATGAAAGCCGTTACCAATGCCCATAGCTCTCAGCCCACAACCCTCACTTGCAGTTCCTGAATAACTTGCAGTTCCTGAAATATCCTATGATGTTTCATAGCTCAGCAACTCAGTGCCTGTTGTTTTTCATTAACTGATTTATTATTTGTTCATCATATATTTATTGAACACCTACACACGTCTGTGGTCTCAGCACCAACAATTTACTGACTTCCAAAGACATAGCAATGAGCCAGACAGGGTAGGTACTAACTTTCCTGAAGTTTATATTCTAGAAGTGAAGACCCAGATAATAAAATTAGAAAGACTGATAATACTAAATGTTGGAGAGGATGTGGAGCACTTGGAATTCTCACACAATTGCTACTGGGAAGGTACATGGTTCAGCCACTTTGGATAATAGTTTGGTAGCTTTTTATAAAGTTAAACAGGCACTCACCACATAGCCCTAAAATTCCACTATTAGATTACTAAATAGAAGAAAAAAGCATATGTCCATATATGTAAAGATTTGTACATTAATTTACATTAATGTTTACGGTAGCTTTATTCATAACAGTGCAAAACTGGAAACAATCCACATGTCTGTCAAAAGGTGAATGGATAGATTTTGGTATCCCTACAAAAGAGTATTATTCAGTGACACAAAGGGATGAATCAGCTGATACATGTGTCAACATGGCTGAATGTTGAAAAATTATGTTGAGCCAAAAAAAGTCAGATTATCAATAAATATATACTATCTAGTTCCATTTATCTATTCCAGACTAGGCAAAACTAATTTATAGGACTAGAAAGCAGACCAGTAGTTACCCAAGGTCAACTCTGCAAGGGAGGGAGGGAGCAGAATGGACTACAGAGAAGGAACTATTCGGAGCAATGAAAATATTCTATATCTTGACAGGGGTGATGGGTATGCATATTTTCACACTTAAAATGGGTACATTTTTTGTCCATCAACTGAGGAATGGATAAAGAAATTGTGGTTTATATACACAATGGAATACTATGTGGCAATGAGAAAGAATGAAATTTGGCCTTTTGTAGCAACGTGGATGGAACTGGAGAGTATTATGCTAAGTGAAATAAGTCATACGGAGAAGGACTGATTCCATACGTTTTCACTCCTATATGGATCCTGAGAAACTTAACAGAAGACCATGGGGGAGGGGAAGGAAAAAAAATGGTTAGAGAGGGAGGGAGCCAAAACACAAGAGACTCCTAAAAACTGAGAACAAACTGAGGGTTTATGAGGGGTGGGAGGGTGGGGTGGGTGGGTGATGGGTATTGAGGAGGGCACCTGTTGGGATGAGCACTGGATGTTGTATGGAAACCAATTTGATAATAAATTTCATATTAAAAAAATAAAATAAAAAATAAAGGCAAAAAAGTCAATAAAATAAAATGTGTACATTTTTAAAAATGTTTTAATGTTTATTTATTGTTGAGAGAGAGAGAGTGCAAGCTGGTGAGAGGGGAAGAGAGAGAGGGAGACAGAAGATCCAAAGCAGGCTCTGCACTGTCAGCTCAGAGCCTGATGTGGGACTTGAACTCACAAACTGCGATATCATGACCTGAGCCTAAGTCAGACGCCTGATCAACTGAGCCACCCAGGTGCCCAAAATGGGTACATTTTATTGGATTTAAATTATACTTCAACAAAGTTGAATTTTTTTTAACGTTTATTTATTTTTGAGACAGAGAGAGACGGAGCATGAACGGGGGAGGGGCAGAGAGAGGGAGACACAGAATCCGAATCAGGCTCCAGGCTCTGAGCTGTCAGCACAAAGCCCGACATGGGGCTCGAACTCACGGACCGTGAGATCATGACCTGAGCCGAAGTCGGATGCTTAACCGACCAAGATACCCAGGCGCCCCAACAAAGTTGAATTTTTTAAGAAATAAAAATAGCCAATGTTTATTATTTAAGAGGCACCAAATACAAAGAAATCCATTACCCATGTGGAGAGCTAAATCAGATAATTCAATCCTTAAAGTTACAATCATTAACTTAAATATTACCTTATACTTCGGGTGAGTATTTGCAGTATTCCAACTTAAACTGAATACAACCCAGGTAGTTTGGAACATTCTCCAGTACTCCTGTATTTTTAAGTCATTTAATGATTTCTTCTGTAATAAGCATTGTGCTTAATCTTAGGGAAACAATAATAGAAGACATGGGTAAGACAGATAAAAAAAAAAACCCACAATTACAATATAAGAAATGTTTTAATAGAGTTATATGCAAGGTGCTATGGGGTGTGGGCAACTGGGTGGAAGAGTGAACATGTAAACTTGAGGTGTCAAATGGAGATATTGAGTAAGAGTCTGAATGTAAAGATTTGGAGTTCTCCAGTTGCCAAAGAAACAGACTTGTGAATTATCAGCATGTGTGTGGTAGCTGAAGTCATGGAAATAGATGAGACTAAGAGAGAGAGAGTGCAGAATGGGGAGAGAGGTGAGGATAGACATTTAAGGGTCAGGAGGAGAATGAGGAACCTTTAGGGAAGTTTGAGAAGGAGTCATGTGCTGTCATGGAAACCAAGACAGCAAGAGTTTCAAGCTGGAGGAGTATCCCCTGTGTAAACTGCTACAAAGAAATCAAGGAAGATAAGGATTTGACAACTAGTTAGATATAGCACAAGGTCAAGGAGTGGAGCAGAGGCCAGACTGAATGGTGAGGAATGGAAACAATGAATGCTAGGGCCGTGGAAAACAGAAAAAAAATTCAGAGAGGACCATTATGGGGGAAGTTTTAATAAATGCTGGGGAGACTGAAGCCCAGAAAGGTGAATGGCTGTTACTTCTGATAGACTTGATTGTGGAATCCAGGCAACTGCAAATTTTACCTCTATCCTTCAAAATTCAGTTAGTAAAATTAATTCTAGTATGAAGTGGAAAACCTTAGCTTGGCACCCAGTTTAGAGGACATTTCTACAGCTGACTTTTTCTCCCATGATTTAATGGCTACTATTATTGATCACCTCTATGTGATCAATAATCAAGCCTGGCACCAGGCTTGTGTCTTGTAGATCTGGTCTTTGTGGCTTGTCTGCCTCTGGGTACTATCGTAAGTACAAACTCCAGACACACCTAAAAAGATTCTTTGAAGTGAATGAAAGAGGCTGAAATCAGAAGCCAAACACTCATTAGAATATGTTGTTCTTAAAAGGTACTTTGATATAAGGTATTTTCATGCAGAAACCCAGCTCCTTTTTGGTGTTGCCCACGAATGTGAGACATCACACCAGGACTGCAATTCCCAGGGCCAAGCCAACAGCTTCGATGAATTGCCCCTTGCCAGCCTGAAACTGCCATAAAATGTTGTCTTTCTCCTGAGGGTGGCCATGAGGCTGCTTCCCCTTTGGTGGCACAACATGTAATAGCAGAGAGTGAGCATCGACCTGGACAGTGAAACATGGCTCAGTTTGATTGCATTTTAGATCCTAAATAGAAGAGTAAATGTTCTGCATGTCTGCTATCAAGATCCTAATTCCAATATTTATCACTCCTGCCAGGTCTCAATTTCCAACTGTTAAATGAAAGGGCATTGAGTACCGCCCTACATTTGTATATGGGTATTTGTAAGTGCCACTGTATATGCCATCAAAATTCTATTTATACTTCATAATCACATACGATACTGAGTGTAATTTATATGTAGAGATTGTTTACTTTGAAAAAAGAGAGCTAATAATTTTGACTAAATCATGCAGTTTAGAAAATGTTCCAATAGAGTCAGTAATCTAGTGTACTTTTAATTTAGTATAATGCCACCTGCCTTAATTCACATTTGTTCTTTCAATGTGGTTCAGTTAAAAATAAAACAAAAAATTTATTAGAAATGATAACTTTGATGCAAGGTCTTAATAATTCCATGAAAGAAAAATAAAATAAAACAAAACTCAATGACAACTCATTAAACATTTTAACCAAAAGATGAGATAGAGAGATAGAGAAAGAAAGAAAGGAAATAAAGAAAGAAAGAAAGAAAGAAAGAAAGAAAGAAAGAAAGAAAGAAAGAAAGAGGGAGAGAAGGAGGGAGGAGGGAGGGAGGGACAAAGGAAGGAAGGAAGGAAGGAAGGAAGGAGGAAAAAAGGAAAGGAGAGAGAAATTGTATTCTATTTAAGGGATTGCAGGTTAGGGAAGATTCCTATTTTATCTCACATGTATAAATGCAGAGTTATCCCTAAGCAAAAATTTTCTGTTGTTTTAAGATTAGATATCATTAGGGGCGCCTGGGTAGCTCAGCTGCTTAAGCTTCAGACTTCGGCTCAGGTCATGATTTCACTGTTCGTGAGTTGGAGCCCAGCATCAGGCTCTGAGCTGATAGCTCAGAGGTTGGAGTCCGCTTTGGATTCCATGTCTCCCTCTCTCTCTGCCCCTCTCCCGCTCATACTCTGTGTGTCTTCCTCTCTCTCAAAAATAAACATTAAAAAAAGTTTAATAAAAAATAAAAAGATTATGGGGCACCTGGGTGGCTCAGTCGGTTGAGCATCCGACTTCGGCTCAGGTCATGATCTCACAGTTCGTGGGTTCGAGCCCCGCATCAGGCTCTGTGCTGACTGCTTGCTCAGAGCCTGAGCCTGCTTCAGATTCTGTGTCTCCTTCTCTCTCTGCCCCTCCCCCACTCACACTCTGTCTCACTCTGTTTCTCAAAAATAAATAAATGTAAAAAAATTTTTTAAAAATAACATAAAATAAATAAAAAGATTAGATACAATTAAATAATGAGGTCCAATAGAATAATTGTTAGAGAATGATTTTTATGAACTAAAATTCTGAGAGAACAAAGAAATTTTATTTTATAATATTTTTAAATGCTCATTTTAACCAAATAACTACAGATAAGCCTTTTATGTGTTTATATCCAAAGAATCTATAGTGGGATCTAAGCACCAGTTGGATAGAGGGAAAATAGTGAATAAATTAGAAACAGATATACAAAGAAACCCAAGAAAAAACAATTGCTGCTCTGCTTCTTCAAACGACTTTCATAAAATAATTCAGGTTTCTAGCATGTCTGAGGTCTGAAGTAATTGTCAGATGCGCAGGACTCAGGAGCTTGTGAAAGTGAATTCAGCTCAAAGGAAAGACAAGAGCCACACCAGACTGACAAGACTTCAGGAAATAAGAAACCTCATAAGCCAGGCAGTCTGACCACCAGTAGTAACATCCTTTGGCTGGATGGCTATAGGCTTCTGAAAGTAATAATCTTTGCCATGTTTTCTTCCTTTTCAAGCCATTAGATAGTTTGTATAAACATTAGGGTATTATACAGTATTCTAATACAGTATTAGAATGAACTTACACTATATTTCTGTGATTAGCTTCCTGATCTAGAAGACTTCTGAAGACCCTATTTCCCTAGAAAGAGGGTTCCTACCATTGTTTAATCAAATGTTCCTGAAGAGTGAAAAGAAAACAGTGGATGACTATTAAACTCTGGGCACCATTATATGTATTATCTAAACCTCACAGCAACCTTGTGAAGTACCATTATCTCTTTTGCAGATGAGGAATCTCAATCTGAGAGACATTAATTAACCTGACCAAAGTTACACAGCTAGTTAAATTAGTGGCAGAGTCTCAATTTAAGTAAAGCCTGGCTCCTTACAAAACATCATGTGACTTTCCAAGATGAAACCTCCTTTATTTAATTTGGTAGATTTTTTTTTTTTTTTAGATTTTATTTTTAAGTAATCTCTATACCCAGTGTGGGGCTTGAACTCACAACCCCAAGATCAAGAGTTGCATGCTTTACCAACTGAACCAGCTGGGCATCCTGGTAGACATTTTTTATCATATACTTAAGAACCTACTATTAAAAAGAAGGTTAACCTGAATGTGAATATTTATTAAATCTAGGAGAAGACACTGACCTTGACTCATATCTCATGACCCTACTTTGGTCCTTGTAGCAATGCATCAAAGAAAACCTCCAGAACCTTCTGGCATTTCCTGGAGAGTGGTGGTAAGACTTTGCATTTACCAGATATCTCCAGGAACTGAAGAGGTTCCGTTTATTCTCTATAGATTCAGGTGAGAAAATAACAGGCCATAGGGAAGGCTTGCCCTTGCTTAAAGCCTAAGACTATGACTATCACTATGACTGTGATGGCTCAGTGCAAATACTAGGTACCAGTGGTCACTTGCAAGTTTCCCTGGAGAGCCAGACTTGCTCCCTAACTGCTAAATGTTATTAATAAGAAACATACCTAAAGGGAAAGGACAAAGAAAAGGCAAACATAAGTGATTATTAATAATATACAAGGAAAATACATATCAAAAAAACCCATACCTACAATAATAGTAGACTAAACAAGAATTCAAGAATAAAAAACTGTACTATGAAATCACAAAAGCTATCCTTCACAAAGAGGATATAATATTTTTGTGCCAAGCAACATTAGTGCCACATAAACCGAGTGAATCCAATTATAATATTGAAAGTAAACACTTTAGAAACATATAATGAATGATAGATATACACATACCAATATGTAATTTACATCAAAGAATATATATTCTTCCAATTATGATATTTGATTGTATATTTGGCTATAAATAACCTTAATAAATTATAGAAAACAGAAATAAAATTCCAATAAAATTAGAAATCAACAATAAAAAAAGAAACACCCTATCTGTTTTTGTTTTTGTTTTTGTTTTTTTAGAAAGAGAGAAAGAACCTTAAGCAGGCTCCACACTCAGCACAGAGCCAGACACAGGGCTCGATCCCACGACCCTGGGATCATGACCTGAGCCAAAATCAAGAATTGGATACTCAACTAACTGAGCCACCCAGGCACCCCAAGAAACACTCTAAATAAACCCTAAACCAAAGTAAAAGCAAACTATTTAGAAAGTAATAACATACCACTTCATATTAAAATATATGAGATATAGCTAAGGCTAAATTCAGATGAAAATGCGCTCCTTCAATACTTCTATTACTAAAATATGAATATTCAAATTAAATGTTTTAATATTAAATGTAATATTTCTGATATTAAATATTAGAAAATAATACCAAAATAAATCAACACCAAGCAGGAGATATGAATTAATAAAGATAAAAGATTAAAATAATAAAATAAAAACCAACAAAAAGAGTTACAAACTGAAAAGGCTCACTAAGTCTCATTAAAAGGAAAAGAAAGAGAAAACAAAACAGATGAGACTAGTAATGAGAAAGATATCATAGATAATGAATAGGATATTATGTGTGATTATAAGACAAATCAGTTTGAAAGACTGAAAGGGGCACTTGGGTGGCTCAGTCAGTTAAGCATCCAACTTTGGCTCAGGTCATGATCTCACGGTTCATGCGTTTGAGCCCTGGGTCCGGCTCTGTGCTGACAGCTCAGAGCCTGGAGCCTGCTTCAGATTCTGTGTCTCCCTCTCTCTTTGCCCCTTCCCTGCTCACACTCTGTCTCTGTCTGTCTCTCTCTCTCAAAAATAAGTAAACATTAAAAAAAAAAAAAAGAAGTCTGAAAGAACTATATGATTTTTCTGTAAAAGTATAAATTAACAAAACTGATCCAAGAAAAGTTAGAAAAAAAAAAAAAAACCCTCCTGAACAGACCCATAACTGTATCCTAGATTGGAAAGATAAAGACCTCCCATTAGAAAAAAAAAAAAAAAGTTATGCCACAGGAGCATGTATCAAGACAAGACAGTTTTATAATTAGGTTCTATTTAATCCTTAAAAACAGGTAATACATATGGTTTTGTGTGCTATACCAAGCCACAAAAAATGTATAAACTCCCTTAAACCTTAAAATCTGGTAAGTACAAACCATAGGTATAGTTATTGAAAAATAAACTTCACCTATAGAAAGGATTAATGGGAACTATTTCTTTGCAACAAATATACAAAAAATCAAGATTCTGGCTCTCTAATTGCTCCAAGGTACTGAGACAAATCAGGCAGGATCACTCCACAGTGTCTGGGTAGGATATCCCTGGGTCCAACCCAGAGACCATTACCTGTATGAGTACTAGACCAAGTTTCTAAGATGAAATGAGGCGGCCAAATCTTGTTCAGAAGATGGCAGTTATCACTAGGTAAATTCAACTCCTGTAAAGGCTTCTTGACCTATTATTTTCTTAGCTAAAACTTAAACAAAACTTCACTGTGTCAGGCACTGGACTAAGCATTTCTGCATTATTTTCTCATTTACTTTCAATATCCCCATAAGGTAGGTACTATTATTATTCACATTTTGAAGATGGAGAAATAGACTTTCCAGGTCATACAGCATGGAAGTGGCACAGCCAGGATTTGAATCCTGATGAGAACCCAATCTAGAACCACTCTGTGTACGCTTTCCCTAAACCTATTCTGCTGGGCCTTCTCATCCTATCACTGTATATGCTATTATTTTTGCCTAGAACACTTAACCAAAATAATAATAGTAGTGGTAACCACAATAAAAGTTATTTTTAAGGTAATGGCTGCCATCCATTGAGTGATATGTTCCGAGCACTGTGCTAAGAATGTTACATGCATTATCTCATTAAGTCCTATGAGGTAGATATTATAAGTCCATCTTTCAACAAAACATGATGGTCTGCACGTTCCAAAGTCACAGTGGAAGGATTTGGGAGGGGTGTAGTTGGTGAAAGAGTGTTTCATGACAGTATTCTCAAAGAAATGTCCTGGTAAGCAGCAACATTTTTTTATCACCTTAAAATATTTCCTAATGAGAGTAAAAAAAGAAAAAATTTTCCAAAGATTACATGTTTACATATAGTTTTACTATCATTGAGAGGTCATTAACCAAGTTAAAAGAAGCTGTTGAAAAGTCTTGATAGAGTACCATTAAAACATTCCACATCTAATCAGGAAGATAAAGGAATCAATTACTCATAAGGAAAATGCCACTTAACACAAGAGAGACATCAATCTTATCTGACCTCATCAGTTATACCCTCACATAATTTTAGCATCTTTAGGTAAAGTTAGAATCTATTAATACTAGAAAAGACAACACTGTATGTCAACTACTCTCTCTTCCAAATATGTAATTTTTTGTCTTCCCTGGGTCTGATAAATTGGCCCAAGGTAAGTATCCCTAAATAAATACCACTTGATCCTAGACAGTGTTACTACATCTTAACTGTGGTATTAGTTTTGATAAATTTGGAGAAAAGGCACAGAGATTTTAATTCCACAGAGCAAATGGAAGAAATACAACACTTTAAAAATTGTCAACTTTACATGGCCTATTGATATTTAACTAGTTTGAATAAAGAAACCTGTCCTTCCAACTAAATAAGAGCCTCTTTAAAAATCTGTCATTATAGAAAAGTGAATTTAAAATATATTTTGGTATCAATAGGGAAAATTTGAATATGGCTTGTATATTTTTATTGTGATAATGTTATCATAGTTATTTAGGAGACTGTCTTTATTCTTAGATGACACATACTAAAGTATTTTGGGGTGAAGTACCATGAGTTCTACTACTTTTAAGTGGTTTAACAGTAACAAAGGGGGGTAAAATATAGCAAAATAAGAGTGGTGACTCTACATGAGGGGTGTATGGCTTCTATTATACTAATTTTCAACTTTTCTGAAGGATTATTATTTTTCAAAATAAAAATTTAAGAGAAGAAATGTGATTACAGACTTGTGTCTTAGTAGCTAACATACAAGTCATTGAAATGCTTCATTTTCATATGTTCCCACATTACTATTTATCCCTAACATTAATTAAGACCTACCAATGTACCAGGAAGAAACCACTATAAATAGATATAATGGCCCTATATGGAAAACTCAGACAAATGCTATTTCTTTTAAGCTATACTTCAGAAATACTTAGGGAACACCACAAAACCTTAGTCTATTGTGATTTGGAGAGATACCTGGAATACATTTATAGTAGCTGCAGTATGCTGATGACACATGGGTTCTTGTTTTTCATATTCTTTACTTTTCATCATGTTTATAGACAACATGTAAAACCCCCAAGCCCAGATAAGAGCAGTCTTACTGTAAACATGTGGGGGCTCTCTTGACCCTAACTGACTGAAGTCAGGAAGGCTGAAGAGGGGTAAAGCTCCCCAATTCTTGTGGGAGGTGTGGTGGGGGAATTTCCCACCCATAGAAAAGGTCAGAAGCATCAAGAATTTTTAAAGCTTCCCAAATAATTCTCATATGTAACCAATGATTCTCATTTGAGAACCACTGGTCTAGAAAATTGTTTCTTGGTGTGTCTGTGGACCACCAGCATCCACATCACTGGAAAACTTGTTAGAAATTGAGAATCTGAGGCTTCCCCCCAGACACACAGAATCAGAATCTGCTTTTTAACAAGATCCCTGGGGATTCGAATGTACATTCAAGTTTGAGTACAACAATGGGTACAATGATCCAGCAGGTAGAGGCTGATCCAATACTTTAATGATATTTGACATCCTTGTCCTATAGCCAGACTGTGATAAAAAAAAGTTTTGTCCGTAAAGAACTCAGTCTTAAACTTATAGATGTCCCACTCTTCCAACTACTTAAGACTTTATAGGACAAGAAGAATTCTTCCAAGTTTCTCTTAGTAACTGCAGAGTACTTCATAGATCCTGAGTGTACTACAAATGTCTCTTGATGATGCCAGTAGAAATAAGAATGCTTTTAAATTAGAAGCTATATTTGATCAAAGGACTATAGATCTCATGGTGAAACATAATACACCAGTCCTTCCTTGAAAGTTTAAGGAATATCAGTAAAGAGAATAATACTATTGGCTTCCTGATAAGCTCTTTGCAATCTGTGTATTTTTAGGAAACTAAAATACAGTTCACTTTCCTCCCTTATCACCATGGCTACCAAGTGCCAAATTATTTCTTTTAACCAAACACATTGAGAAGGCCTGTGGATTTTTACTATTTCATTCCTTTCTATTTACAGCTTAAAAATGTAAATTGAAACTATACTTTAAAGAAAAAAAAACAATTTTCTGAAGGTGTTCTCTAGAGAAAGGCAATGAAAGGTGAAATAAATTATGGAAAGTGTTTATTGATAGCAAACACGTGATGTTTTTGCAGCACAGGTGACTCTTTAATTCAACTAATAGGAAAAATATGCCACATGAGTAAAAGCTTTCCAAGGATGGTTATGGACATGATAATAAAATTTTGTGCATTTTGCTGCTTTGGGTTTGTTGTTGCTCTTGATGCACCATTACAGCATTCTAAAACCTTTCCCCACAGCGCGTTTGACACATACCCAACCAAATAAATTACTATTCCCAGCTTGACTTCTAGAAAGAACAAGAATTTCACATGCCAACCCATGGCTGAGCCACAGTATTTGTTTGCTGAAAATAAAAAGAATAGTTGTCATTTAGTGAAGGCTTAACATATGTTAGGCACTGCATTAAGTATATTCATGCTTTGCTTTACTCACCTCTCAAACAAGCCTATGATACATCAGTCCCATTCTCCAAAAGTGGAACATGAGGCTTAGAAAGCTTAATTTAGTTGCTTTAAACCAGCCAACAGAGACCAAGCTCTTCTCCTATAATACTTCTCATTGTCAGAAAGATTTTCCCAGCAATATCCCTTGACCAGAACTGGAATTCTGTGAAACATGCAGGATGGCAAAAGCCTGACCTATGGGTCTTCTGTGCTTTTAGCTCATCCTCATCTTGCCCAGGAGGAACATAGTGCTGGTAGGATCATCTCAACAGAAGGTGGCAGTACGTGGCACCGAGACTTCTTACAATCCCAGGGATTTCCAAGAATGAGCCAGCTTCCTACTTACAGGTTTCCTACCTCCCCATACCTCTTGGTCCTCTGCGAAGGAGATGGAGGGAAGGGATAGTTGCAGAAATTAATTATTTATTAGGATAAGTCTCTTAACCCAGGCCATTCTAACAACAACAACAACAATCCTGATTTCATGTATTGCTTTGGTATATTGAAACCGTTGTGTATTGTCAGAAATAGTATATGTTTTATCCTAGACTTAAAAATACTGTAACTTATTAAGTGTATAAGAGTTCAATTCTTGGGGCGCCTGGGTGGCTCAGTTGGTTGAGCGTCTGACTTCAGCTCAGGTCATGATCTCGCAGCTTGTGAGTTCGAGCCCCACGTCAGGCTCTGTGCTGTCAGCTAGGAGCCTGGAGCCTGCTTCGGATTCTGTGTCTCCTTCTCTCTCTGCCCCTCCCCCACTTGTGCTCGGTCTCTCTCTGTCTCTCAAAAATAAATAAATGTAACAAAAAAATTAAAAAAAAAAAAGTTCAATTCTTTCTTTCTATTTTTTTCAATGGCAGAATCCCTTGCATTCCAAAGTCAGTTATGAGGGTAAGAGGACCTGCCTATCAAATGGATAACAAAAATATTATTCATCACAAATAGAAAACACCCACTGAAATACAATCATATTTTAATCATTAAAGGAATCTTGTGATCTCCATAGCTGGATACAGGTCTTATGAGCCTTATATTCAATATATACATGGTAATGGAACACAGAAATACCCTCTCATATCCACTTCAAGGAAGAAATCATCTGGCAGCATACACCATAGTTTATTGAGCCACTCAATATGTCTAACTTTCATATATTCTCAGCTTTAGGCAACAATATGTCTGCATACATCCATGTGACTAGTGAACTTCAACAGATGTTTATTTTGAACTTAAAATACACAAATTAAATCAAATTAAATACCTACAGGAAATTAGATTTCAAGCCAATCAAATTACATGAAGGAACAGATAAACTCTGTAAGATTAAAAACTTAATAAAATATTTTAAAATATTTTTAAAACTTTAAAACTGACATTAGTTTTTAAATTATAGTTACCCTCAATATACCAAGATAGTAAGTAGGTTAGCTCATAAATGAGTTGTGGGCAAATTGAGATTTCTATCTTCTAAGAGGCTAGTTGTGTGCAAATACAGGATTTTGAAATTCTTTTCACCTAAAAATTGATAACACTTCCAGAAGGAATATGTTTGGTTGGACAGGACGACAATAAACAACTGCCTTGGATCAGCAAAAACTTGGGGTGGCCCTTTTTCCACGTTTTTAATCTTAGATATCATCCTGAGTCCAACACGTCTGCGTGTCAAATGAATGTTTGCAAAATGTCGTCATCCACTGGGAGCTAGGAAAATTCAACTTTGGCATATGCATATATATACATACACACACATATATATCAGAAGAATTCTTCAAGGAAAATACCAATTCAAGGTCTGAAAGTCAACATTTGTTCTCCAAATGTCCATATTGTCCATATGTATGTACTCAGATCCTTATTTTTCTTAAATTTTTGAATGAAAAGTGATGAAGTTCTGCCATGCCACAATATTACAAAGCCTAAATTAATAAAACAGACAGCATGCTTAAATTAAAGAATTTGGAGACATAATGATTGAAAACACAAGCTCTGTGGATAGACCTTAACAGTCACTTCAGGTTGCTGTGTCTCTGGTTATCTGATCAGTAAAGTGAGGTAATTATAATTATCTCATAGTGTTGTTATGAGATTAAATAAAATACTATATGCCAAGTACTTAGCACACTGCCTGATTCACAGTGGTAAATGTAGTGTTATCGAACTATTCTTATTAGAGCACCTGGGTGGCTCAGTCAAGCATCTGACTCAGTCTCAGCTCTGGTCTTGATCTCAGAGTTATGAGTTCAAGCCTTCTGCTGTGCTCCACATTGGGCATGAAGCTTACTTTAAAAAAATTCTCAACAATAGTTTTAATTATAGAAATGAATGGCTGAACACTGCCTCAGTTGTGTTTGTCACCTTCATGGATAGTTCAAGGGAATTTCTGCAGATTGGCAGTTCAAAGACTCTGAGACTCTTAGAAACTACAAGACTTCTTGCCCCACTCTCACCTCACCCCATGGATGATCTGAAGAGGTATTTAAAAGGCTATCACTCTGCAGGACTCCCAGTTTCTATTTGCAGTTCTAATCCAATGCTTATGACCTAGTTTGCATGTTAACCCCGTTTCTGAAATATGGGTGCGGACAGAGTGTGCACAGAGTGTGGGGAACAAACAGAGTGTGTTGTCCATTTTTCCTCAGAAACCTGGACATATAAAGCCAAGTCAATGTAGCCCAAGCCTGGTACAACAGAAAAAATGTTACCCGAGTTTAGGCCTAGTGGAATTATAATCTAGTCAGCTTTGAAAATCAGAGTCAAGATTTCAAAGGCACATTAATTAGAGTCAAACTATCAAATCCACCAGATCAAAAAAAAATCTACTTACAATCTTTTACACACCATTATGTTTAAATTTGTTAAAAAGTTTGCCTTGCTATCATGTGTTTAATTTGGCAATAGTTTTGTCAGGTCCAGTGAAAACCCTATTCATCAGATTTTAGAGCATTTAAATATGGCTGTTTTGAATGTTTTTGTAGCCACAGCTGGTGCCAATGTGTTGATAAAAAGTCATTCAGAAAAGCAATTCTAAGAATATGGTTGCCATTGATATTCTCTCCAGGCCAGGTGTGTAGATCAAATGTCAAGCTACATTGCCAGGTCTGATGCATAATTAACAGACACTAGGACATTTACCAGTTGGCAGCATGGAACTGAATAAAGAAAACTAAACACAATTTTAGAAGCTTACCATGTGAAACTTAGAATAAGTGGTTCTGCGCTATCTCCTCCCTTCTACCTGCTGCCAAACAAAATTAAATAATATTATTTTTCAATTAGTTAATATCATACAGTTTACAAAGTACTTTCACATGCATTACTCATTTAACCCTCAGATCCACATGAAATGGAGTTTGTGAAACTCTGGAAGAAAGCATTGTTATTCATATTTTAAAAGCTAAGATAGGTGAAGTGGTTTATGCAAAAATAGAGAGATAAACAATAAATCTAGAACTTCCTCTTAAAGTGCCCTAATGATCAGAGCACCAACAAAAACTAAGACTCTGAGATGCATCAAACATTTGGAAACCTATGGCTCACACCACTGGTGGCCAGACCAGCTCCAAAGATGCCAAGAGACTGACGTGGCATAGAATGGGTTCCAGAAGACTACTCTTCCTATTATTACCAGTGGACTGTGGGCTGGCTCTTGAGATCTGAAAGGAAGAGAGGATATAGATTCTAGGGTATAATGTTAAATTACAATGGTATATTCTAGTGGGTGGAACTGAGAATATTTCTAATATCATCCAACAGAGTTAATAATTCTGATACTGTCAACTAAAAAAAAAAAAAGTCCAGCATCTGCCTTTGCTTATATGTGGCTAGATTTCAAATATTTCCAAACCATATGTGGATTTAACATGGATTTGATGATACCGTATAGCTGCTTTTTGATTTCTTGGTTGACTTTTTTTTTTCATGTTGGAAAGAGAACACAAAAGATCAAATGAAAAGAACTGTTGCCAGAAAAATGTTTAGTCCATCTTTCTTTGCACAACTTTGGATTCATAAGTTCAATCTTGTTTTATTGAGCTTATAGTTTCCTGATGTTTTTACTTAATTTTTCTTAATCCATATATATACCTACAAATTATTCTCATAGCCTTATCCATAAATGACTTAATACATGACAGGAATGTGGTTTTATATATAAAATATCTAATCAATGTCAGAATTAATAGATTCCTGAACAACAGAAAAAGAATCCTAAAATTCTGTAGGAAGAGGGTTGCATACAATCAATAGTTCCACTTTATTTCCATAACATATCCAAAGGCAGCAGGCAAAATAAAAAATAAAAATTCAAAGTTATATTTGGTTGGCCAGGAGATCAGACTCCAAAATTTTTGTAAATGCTGCCCAAAGCAACCGAGTTAGCATAGAAACCCCATGGGAGGAAGTAGAGTGAAGCCCAGCAGAGAAAGAGTCCAGCAGCGGCAGATATCAGAAATTAAGAAACAAACAAGCAAGCAAAACCACTTCCCAAGCTCAGAGACACATTCTGAAGAAGCTATATTCCTTTTCTGAACCAGGTGTAAGAACGGAGTTGAGCTGAGTATCAGAACAAGCCTCACTGAACCTGGTTCATTCAGAGAAATAGAGGAACCAGTGACAGCTAAAAAAAATAAATAAATAAAAATAAAATAAACTAGATTTGCAGGAAGCTTAGTGTCATCTAAGAAGATGACAGTCTTTCTTTTGTGAAAACCATCTAGTTTTCATGTGTATGTATAGAAGATCGCCTGACCTCTTCCCACTTTTGCAAAGGGCTGATATAGGAAATTCAATACATTCCATAAGGAATATATCTTTGTATGCTACAAAACTTTGAATGTATATTTGTACAAATCAAACTTCAATACATTCAATGAGGAAAATTCAAAAAATTCAATAAATAACACAGCACCAATACAAAGAGTCTATAAAAATGAGGAGTAAAGCAACAAACTTTATTATCAGATAAAAAACACTCAGCAGAGCAACACTGCTACAGAACATATAAAATTATGAATGAAAAGGTTTTCCACAAAATAATAAAAACAATCTCTTCTATAAGAAAAAGTCACAAAGTAGAAATGCCAGATCTTAAGAAGAAAATGTTGAAACAGAGGAGATGAAGCATAAGCTATGAGAACTGAGGAAAGAAGCAGAAGAATAAAATAAAACTGTCACAGAAATTAAAATGAAACTGGAAAAAGATTAAGGGCAACACATTATGGAAAACATACAAGGGACATAGAAGATAAAATGAGAACAACAAATATAATAAAAAAATAAAGAACTAAAAGGGATTTCAGAAAAAATGAGAGATGTAGATAGGTATAGAAGATCCAACATATACATAACTGGAATCCCTAAGAAGACAATCTAAACAACAGAACATAACTATTGAAAGAGGTAATTCAAGTAAACTATCTATAGCACACAGAGTGTGCTAGGATGAATTTAACCAAAATAGTCAACAAGGAGACATAATCTAGTATATCTACTTATCTCCAAAGATAAGAAAAAACCTTTTGAGCAATCCAGCAAAAAGATCAAGTATGTTATAAGGAAGGAAATAATCACAGTGAACTTGGACTTCTCCAGAGTAACAATTATCACCAGGAAAATATAATATAAACAAAATATAATCTATTATGCAAGGAATTAGGAAAGAAAGCAAGAGTTAAGGATTTAATATCAAACCAAAAGAGACTTTAAATTTACAGGCTAGAGATTACAACATGCAACGATTCCAAGACTATTGTTCCCATCCTTTCTTTACTAAACTTCTAGAGACAAAAGACTGTCAGTGAGCTTTAATACACTTAACTATAGAACCAAAACCAAAACACATTTGGAGATTAGAGGGACATAAGACAATGCAAATATTTTATTTCTTGCCAAGGTAGAAATTATATCATGAACAGAAACTGGAAGAAAAAATGGGAAGGAAAGTGGGAAAATAAGAACACAGATTCCCTCTCGTGTAGTATCTGGAGTAGAAGTATAGCATTTAATGGTGACACATTAAGTAATACCCACATAAACATTTAACAATACAAAGGTAAATTCTAAAGCTAAGTGATGGAGAAGAGATAGGGAAAAAAGGAAAAATAGGAAACATTTTAATCTCATCATTACTCATATAAGGGAACTCACAGACAATGCCTAAAGAACTAAGACTATTAAATAAAGCTGTAATTGTAAAAGTAATAGGATAAAACTGCAAACCTTTCTTAATATCAATAGAATCACACAGAGAAAGAAAAATGAATAAAACAAAAAATATACCTACACTTCCTTCTCTCTCCCAGCCTGCACCTATGCTTCCCTATAATCAATAGATGAAGAGAAGACTCAGGCCTGGTTTACAGATAGTTCTGCACAATATGCAGGAACCACCCAAAAGTAGACAGTTGAAGTACTACAGCCCCCTTGTAAGACAGCCTTGAAGAACAGTGGTGCAGAGAAATCCTCCTGGTGGGCAGAACTTTGAGAAGTGTACTTGGTTTTCACTTTGGAAAGAGAAATGGCCAGATGTGTACTGATATACAAATGCATGGGCTATGGCCAATGGTTTGGCTAGCTGGTCAGGAATTTGGATGGAATTGGCGGACATGATTGGAAAGTTGGTGACAAGGAAATTTGGGGAAGAGGTATGTATAAAATTCTCTAAAATTCTCCATAAGGATAGTTGTGTCCCATGTGAATGCTCATCAAAGGATGACCTCAGCAGAGGAAGATTTTAATAATCAAGTGGGCGAGGCAAAATGACCCATTCTATGGATGCCACTTAGTCTCCTTCCCTAGCCACCCCTGTTATTGTCCAATGAGCTCATGAACAAAGTGGCCACAATGGCAAAGATGGAAGTTATGCATAAGCTCAGCATCATGGATTTCCATTCACGAAGGCTGACCTGGCCATGGCCACTGTTGAGTAGCCAATCTGACAGCAGCAAAGACTAACACTGAATACCCAAAATGGCACCAGTCCCTGGGGTGATCAGCCAACTATCTGGTGACAAGTAGATTACACTGTATGGCATCCAATATGGAAGGGGCATTGATTTATTCTTACTGAAACAGACATTTACTCTTGATATGGATCTGCCTTTCCTGTACACAATGCTTCTGCCAAAACTACAATGCATGGATTTACAGAATGCCATATCCACCAGCATGGTATTGCACACAGAATTGTTTCTAATCAAGGAACTCACATCACAGCAAAAGATGAGAGTCAATGGATCTATACTCATGGAATTCACTAGTCTTACCATGCATGCTCCCCACCACCCTAAAGCAACTGGCATGACAGAATGGTAGAATGGCTTTTGAGGATTTAGTTATAGCACCAGGTAGGTATCAATACACAGCAGAGTTGAAGTAAAGGAGAACTTGTATGTGTTCTGAATCAGCATCCAATATGGTGCTGTGTTTCTCCCATATCTAGGATTCAAGGGACTGGGAGTGGCACCAGTCACTATTAACCCTAATGACCTAGTAAAATCTTCCTATTCCCACAATCTTATGTTCTACTGGCTTACAGATCTTAGTTCCAAAGGAAAGAATGTTTTTACCAGGAGACACAACAATAATTTCTAGAAATTAAAACTCTCATTCAGCCACTGTGGACTCCTTATGCCTCTAAAACAACAGAACAAAATGGGAGTTATCATGCTGAGTGATTGATCCTGACAACTAAGGGAAAATCGGACTGCTACTCCAAAGTGAAATAAGGAAGAGTATTGAAATACAAGAGATCCCTTCAGATGTCTGTTAGTATTACTATGCTGTATGATTAAAGTCAATGGAAAACTGTAAGAACCCAATCCAGGCAGAACTACTAATGACCCAGGCCTTTTAGGAATGAAAGTCTGAGTCACTCCACCAGGTTAAGAACCATGACCAGCTAGGTGCTTTCTAGAGGGAAAGGGACTATAGAATGATAGTAGAAGGTAGTTACAAATACAAACTCTGATCACGTGACCAGTTACAGAAGGAGAACTGTAGCTGTCATGAGTATTTCATGAATATTTCATGTTTGTATGTGTGTGTGTGTGTGTATGCAGCAAATATCTTTGTTTTCTTTCCTCTCTTATTTCCTTATCATGTAACATAAGATGTAATAACTTTGCTTTATAGTATTTAAATATAGTTAATTTTACATCACAGTATTTAGGTTACAGGATATCAAGGAAATGGGTAAACATCATTAAGAGAATCTGTCCCTCTTCTGGGTAAGGAGTTAGTGCATTTTTACTTGTACTCAGGGTAGTCATATCATGTTAGTACAATTATGATGCTGTTAGTATCTGTATTTGGAGATTAAGAATGGTTTAAGAGATTCACATGGGTGCCAAATTGACAATGGGTGGACTTGTGATAGTTAACTTTATGGGTCAACTTGATTAGACCATGGCATGTCTAGATACTTGGTTAAACAATATTCTGAGTATGTCTGTTGGTGCATTTCTGGAAGATACTAACATCTGAATTAGTAGACTGAGTAAAGCAGATTGCCTCTCTAGCATGAATTGGCCTCATCTAATCTGTTCAAGGCCTGAACAAAAGCATGAGTAAGGGTGAATTTACTTTCTCTCTCTCTCTAGCTCACTGTCTTCAAATTAGGACGTTGGTCTTCTCTTGCCTTTGGACTCAGCCTCAGACAGAAAACGTACACCATCAAGTCTCCTTGTTTTCAGGACTTCAGACTCAGACTTCAAGTTATACCATCAATTCTCTTATTCTCAGGCCTGTGGACCCAGATTACAACTATACCATCAGCTCTCCTGGGTCTCCAGCTTGCCAAATGCAGATCTTAGAACTTGTCAGCCTCCATAATCACATGAGCTAATTCTTCATTATATTTAGAGAGAGAGGAGAGACAGAGAGAGAGGATTTCCATCCTATTGGTTCTGTTTCTCTGGAGAACCCTGGCTGGTTCAGATTTATGAAGTACTAAGAATATTAATAAAGTTATAATTACAAAAGTAACAGTGAGAACAAAAAAGCATTCCTTTTTGTTGTTCAAGTTTAGTTGACATACAATGTTATATTAGTTTCAGGTATACAACATAGTGATTTGATAAGTCTGTTCATATAGATGCTGGAGAGGATGTGGAGAAATGGGAACCCTCTTGCACTGTTGGTGGGAATGCAAACTGGTGCAGCCACTCTGCAAAACAGTGTGGAGGTTCCTCAAAAAATTAAAAATAGACCTACCCTATGACCCAGCAGTAGCACTGCTAGGAATTTACCCAAGGGATACAGGAGTACGGATGCATAGGGGCACTTGTACCCCAATGTTTATAGCAGCACTCTCAACAATAGCCAAATTGTGGAAAAAGTTTAAATGTCCATCAACTGATGAATGGATAAAGAAATTGTGGTTTATATACACAATGGAGTACTACATGGCAATGAGAAAGAATGAAATATGGCCCTTTGTAGCAATGTGGATGGAACTGGAGAGTGTGATGCTAAGTGAAATAAGCCATACAGAGAAAGACAGATACCATATGTTTTCACTCTTATGTGGATCCTGAGAAACTTAACAGAAACCCATGGGGGAGGGGAAGGAAAAAAAAATAAGTCTATTCATTACACAATGCTTACTATGATAAATGTAGTTACCATCTGCCACCATAAACAATTATTATAATTTTATTAACTACATTCTTTACACTGTACTTTTCATCTTCATAACTTATTTATTTTATAACTGTAGGTTTTTATCTCTTAATCCCCTTCACCTACTTCATCCATCCCTCACTCACCTCCTTTCTGGCAATCACCAGTTTCTTCTCTGTATTTATGAGTCTGGTAAGCCTTTCTTAATATCAGTGGAATTACACCCAGACATTAAAGAAAAGAAAACCAAAAACAGGCCTTATATTCAAAGACCTGAAAACTATAAATTTAGAAAATATAAAATAACTAAATACAAAACTATCTGTTACATTGATAAATGTAAGAAGGCTACAAGATTAGATTAGTAAACCCACTCTATACTGTCTTCAAAATCACCTAAAATAAAATAATCCAGAACAGCTAATCAGAGAAGAATGGCATACCAGGCAAATAAAAGAAAGAAAGAAGGAAAGAAAGAAAGAAAGAAAGAAAGAAAGAAAGAAAGAAAAGCAAAAGTTACAATATAATATCAGAGAAGGCAGAACTCAAGTTAAAAAGCACTGAATAAGGCAAAAAAAGAACTTAATAATACCAAAGGTAATTATATAATGGTAAACATATAACATTTATGACTATATATGCCTCAAGTAACTAAAGAATATATAATAAGAAATAAAACCTTACTAAAAATGGGAAACTTTAATTCAGCTCTCTAGGCTAAGACAGATCAAGAGAGAAAAACATTAAGGATATGATATAGATGACTTATGTAACAAAATTAATTAGACTTATTTAGTTATAAATGTCACACTGTATATTCTAAAAAAGAGATAACATCTTCTATTTAAGTGCCTATGAAAGAGTACAGAAATTGGTAATGTACTAAGATCCAAAGAAAACCTCAATGCATTACAAAAACTAGAAATGGTATGGACAAAATTCTCCAATAACTCTTCAATGCTACTAGTGAACAGTAAAATCAGAAAATAAAAAGTCAATATCTCTTGGAATTAAGAAAAATTCAGTTAAATGATTCTTAAATCAAAGAGGAAAATTCAAAACCAAAATTGTAGAACATCTAAAAATCAAAAAGAAAATAACACATTGCTAAAGCAATGCTAAGAGGAAAATCAGAGCCTTAAATACTTCTATTACAAACATGAAAGAATGAAAATAAATAACTGGAGCATTCAACTTAAGAAACCAAAAAAGAAACAAAACAGAATTAAGGAAAGACAAAGGAAGAAATCAGTAAAGATCAAAGCAGAACTTAAGAAGTTAGAAAACATATGATGTATTCAAGGTGCTGAAAGAAAAAAGCCTGCAACTAAGAATACTCTTTCCAACAAGGCTATCATTCAGAGTAGAAGGAGAGATAAAGAGCTTCCAAAACAAACAAAAGTTAAAGAAATTCGTGACTACTAAACCAGCCCTACAAGAAATATTAAAGAGGAATTTTTAGATGAAAAGGAAAGGACATAAGTAAAAGTAAGAAAAATAGGAAGTGCAAAAGCAGTAATGTTAAGTATAGCTATAAAAATCAGTCAAGGAATTCACAACATAAAAAGATGTAAAATATGACACTACACACCTAACATGTGGCAGGGAGAGTAGTAAAGAAGGGATTCAAACTCAAATGCCCATCAACTTAATAGAGATCATTATATACATAAGATATTATATATAAACCTAATGGTAACCACAAATTTAAAAAAACAGCAATAGATAAGCAAAAAATAAAGACAAAAGAATACACAAATACACACAGAAAACTGTATAAGGCAAGAGCAAGAGAAGAAACAGAGAAGTACAAAAAGAACCATAAAACAAGTAACAAAATGGCAGTAAGTACAATCTATCAATAATTACTTTGAATGTAAATGGAGAAAATGTTCTAATCAAAAGACAGGGTGAAAGAATGAATACAAAAGCAAGATCCATCTGTATGCTACCAACAACAGACTCGTTTCAGACCTAAAGACATGCAGATTGAAAGTGAAGGGATGGAAAAGCATTTATGATGTAAATGGAAGTGAAAAGAAAGTAAGGGTAGCAATATTTACATCAGACAAAATAGATTTTAAAACAAAGACTGTAACAAGAGACAAAGACACTATATGATCATAAAGGGAACAATCCAACAAGAAGATATAATGATTGTAAATATTAATGCACCCAACATGAAAGCATCCAAATACATAAAGCAGCTAATAACAAACATAAAGAAAGTAATTGATAATAATACAACAATAGTAGAGAACTTTAACATCCCACTTACATCAATGGATAGAGCATCCAAACAGATAATCAACCAGGAAACAATGCCTTTGAATTACACATTGGACCAGATGTATCTAACAGATATATTTAGAACATTCCATCTTAAAATACCAGAATACACATTCTTCCCAAGTGTACATGGAACATTCTCCAGAATAGATCACATATTAGGCCATAAACAAGTCTCAACAAATTAAAAAATATTGAAGTCATGCTGTGCATCTTTTCCAACCACAATGCTATGAAACTAGAAATCAACTACAAGAAAAAATCTGGAAAAAACACAGATACATGGAGGTTACATTAACATGCCAGATAGATAGATAGATAGATAGATAGATAGATAGATAGATAGATATCACATATATAAATAACATGTTAAATAACAATGAATGGGTGAAGAAATCAAAGAAGAAATCAAAAAATGCATGGAGACAAATGAAAATGAAAACACAATGGTCCAAAAAGGGATGCAGCAAAAGTTGTTCTAAGAGGGAAGTATATAGCAATACAGGCCTACGTCAAGAAGCAAGGGGCATCTCAAATAAACAATATAACTTTACACCTAAAGGAGCTAGGAAAAGAAGCACAAACAAAACCCAAAAAGTAGTAGAAGGAACAAAATAATAAAGATGAAAACAAATTAAAATAGAAGCTCAAAAAACAATAGAACAGATCAATGAAATCAGGAGCTGGTTCTTTGAAAAGGTCAACAAAGTTGATAAACCTCTAGCCAGACTCATCAAATAAATAAACAAATAAGTAAATAAATAAGAGAGAGAACTCAAATAAACAAAAACAAAAATAAGAGAAATAACATGTAGAAATACAAAGGATTATAAAATATGATGAAAAATTATATGCCAACAAATTAGACAACCTAAAAGAAATGGATAAATTCCTAGAAACATATAACCTTCCAAAACCAAATCAAGAAGAAATACAAAATTTGAACAGACTGATTACCAATAATGAAATTGAGTCAGTAATCAAAAACTCCCTAGGGGCGCCTGGGTGGCTCAGTCCATTGAGTATCTGACTTCGGCTCAGGTCATGATCTCATGGTTCATGGGTTTGAGGCCCACGTCGGGCTCTGTGCTAACAGCTCAGAGCCTGGGGCCTGCTTCAGATTCTGTCTCAGTCTCTCTCTGCCCCCTCCCCTGCTCATGCTCTGTGTTTCTCTCTCTCTCAAAAATAAATAAACAATAAAAAAAATATTTTTAACTACCAACAAACGAAAATCCAGGACCAGATGGCTTCACAGATGAATCCTACCAAACATTAAAAAAAAATTAATACCAATATCCTGGTTTCTCTTCAGATCATGTAAATCTTTCACCTTTTACTAAAGAAGAGTTAATACCTATTCTTCTCAAACTATTCCAAAAAATAAGACAGAAAGCTTCTAAATTCTTTCTATGAGGCCAGCATGATTCTGATACCAAAAATGTAAAAAGACACTACAGAAAAAGAGAACAATAGGCCAATATCTCTGATGAATATGGAACGCATATATCAAAACCAGAAAAAAAAAAACATGACAGCAAAAGAGAACTATAGGCCAATATCTATTGAACATATTTGCAAAGTATTAGCAAATCCAATCCAATAGTATATTTAAAAAGTCATTGAACACAATCAAATGAGATTTATTCCTGGGCTGCAAGGGTGGTTCAATATTCACAAGTCAATCAACATGATACATCACATCAATAAGAAAAAGATAAAAACCATATGATCATTTCAATAGATGCAGAAAAAGGATTTGACAAAGTACAATATCCATTCACGATAAAAAGTAGTTTCATTCATTCATTAACAAAGTAGGTTTAGAGGGAATATACCTCAACATAACAGAGGCCATATATGAAAACCCCACAGTTAACATCATACTCAATGGTGAAAACCTGAGAACTCTTCCCCTAAAATCAGGAACAAGACAAGGATCTCCACTCTCACCACTTTCAATCAACACAGTACCAGAAGTCCTAGCCACGGCAATCAGACAACAAAAAGAAAGAAAAGGCATCCACTTTGGTAATGAAGAAATACAACTGTCACTATTTGCAGATGACATGATACTATACAGTAAACCTGAAAGACTCCACCAAAAAAACTACTAGAATTGATAATTGAATTCCGTAAGGTTGCAAGATACAAAATCAATATACAATATCCATTGCATTTCTATACACTAATAATGAAGTAGCAGAAAAAGAAATTAAGAAAAAAATTCAATTTATAATTGCACAAAAAAATAATAAAATTCCTAGGAATAAATGTAACCAAGGAAGTAAAAGACCTGTATTATGAAAATTATAAAAACATGGATGAGAAAAACTGAAGACAGCACAAACAAATGAAAGATATTCCATGCTCATGGACTGGAAGAACAAATATTACTAAAATTTCCATACTACCCAAATCAATCTATAGATTTAATGCAATACTTATCAAAATACCAACTGCATTTTTCACGGAAATAGAAAAAATAATCCTAAAATGTGTGTGGAATCACAAAATACCTTGGATAGCCAAAGCAATCTTGAAAAAGAAAAACAAAACTGCAGATATCATAATCCCAGATTTAAAGATACACTACAGAGCTGTGGTAATCAAAACAGGATGGTACTGGCACAAAAATAGAAGACACATGGATCAATAGATCCAAATAGAAAACCCAGAGCTGTTATTATTATATAGTCTTTTAATTATTATCATAAATTATATGGTAAATTAATCTTTGACAAAGGAAGTAAGAATATGCAGTGTGAAAAAGAAAGTATCTTCAACAAATGGTGTTGAGAAAACTGGACAACTATATGCAAAGAATGAAACTGGACCACTTTCTTATACCATACACAAAAGTAAACTCAAAATGAATTAAGGACATAAATGGGAGACCCGAAACCATGAAAATCCGAGAAAATAGCACAGGCTACAGAAACATCTTCCTACATATGTCTTCTGAATCAAGGGAAACAAAAGCAAATATAAACTATTGGGACTACATCAAAATAAAAAGCTTCTGCACAGCAAAGGAAACAATCAATAAAACTAAAAGGTAACCTCTTCAGCAAATGGTGCTGGGAAAACTGGACAGCGACATGCAGAAGAATGAACCTGGACCACTTTCTTACACCATACACAAAAATAAACTCAAAATGGATGAAAGACCTAAATGTAAGACAGGAAGACATCAAAATCCTCGAGAAGAAAGAGGGCAAAAACCTCTTTGATCTTGGCCGCAGCAATTTCTTACTCAACACATCTCCAGAGGCAAGGGAAACAAAAGCAAAAATGAACTACTGGGACTGTATCAAAATAAAAAGCTTCTGCACAGCGAAGGAAACAATCAGAAAAACTAAAAGGCAACCGACAGAATGGGAGAAGATATTTGCAAATGACATATCAGATAAAGGGTTAGTATCCAAAATCTATAAAGAACGTCTCAAACTCAACACCCCAAAAACAAATAATCCAGTGAAGAAATGGGCAAAAGACATGAATAGACACTTCCCCAAAGAAGACATCCAGATGGCCAACCGACACATGGAAAAATGCTCAACATCACTCATCATCAGGGAAATACAAATCAAAACCACAATGAGATACCACCTTACACCTGTCAGAATGGCTAACATTAACAACTCAGGCAACAACAGATGTTGGCCAGGATGTGGAAAAAAAGGATCTCTTTTGCACTGTTGATGGGAATGCAAGCTGGTGCAGCCACTCTGGAAAACAGTATGGAGGTTCCTCAAAAAACTAAAAATAGAACTACCCTATGACCCAGCATGGCACTACTAGGCATTTATCCAAGGGATACAGGTGTGCTGTTTCAAAGGGACACATGCACCCCCCATGTTTATAGCAGCACTATCAACAGTAGACAAAGTATGGAAAGAGCCCAAATGTCCATCAATGGATGAATGGATAAAGAAGATGTGGTGTATATATACAATGGAGTATTACTCGGCAATCAAAAAGAATGAAAGCCTACCATTTGCAACTACGTGGATGGAACTGGAGGGTATTATCCTAAGTGAAATTAGTCACAGAAAGAAAAAAATCATATGACTTCACTCATATGAGGACTTTAAGCCACAAAACAGATGAACATAAGGGAAGGGAAAAAAATAATATAAAAACAGGGAGGGGGATAAAACAGAAGAGACTCATAAATATGGAGAACAAACTGAAGTTTACTGGAGGGGTTGTGGGAGGGAGGATGTGCTAAATGGGTAAGGGGAACTAAGGAATCTACTCCTGAAATCATTGTTGCACTATATGCTAACTAATTTGGATGTAAATTAAAAAAAAATAAAATTTAAATTAAAAAAAAAACTGTAAGGTAACCTACTGAATGCGAGAAGATATTTGCAAATGACATATCAATAAAGGCCACGTCTCTAAAATATATAAAGAACTTATACAACTCAAGAGCAAAAATAATAATACTCCAATTAAAAATGGGCAGAAGACATGAACAGACATTTCTCCAAAGAAGACATATACATGGTCAACAGACACATGAAAGATGTTCAACATCACTCATCATCAGGGAAATGCAAATCAAAACCACAATGAGATATCACCTCATACCTGTCAGAATGGCTAAAATCAATAACACAAGAAACAACAGTGTTGACAAGGATGTGGAAGAAAATAAACTTTCATGCACTATTGGTGGGAATGCAAACTGGTACAGCCACTGTGGACAACAGTATGGAGGTTTCTCAAAAAATTAAAAATAGAATTACCATATGATCCAGTAATTCCACTACTGAATTTACCCAAAGAATAGGAAAACACTAATGTGAAAAGACACATGCACCCCTATGTTCACTGCAGCATTATTTACAATAGCCAAATTATGGAAGCAGCCCAAGTATCTATCAGATAAAGAAGATGTGGTATATATATGCAATGGAATATTACTCAGCCATAGAAAAGAATGAAGTTTTGTCACTTGCAACAACATGGATGGAGCTAGAGAGTATAGTGCTAACTGAAATGAGTCAGTCAGAGAAAGACAAATACCATATGATTTCACTCATATGTGGAATTTAAGAAACAAAATAAATGAACAAAGACAAAGAGGGACAAAACCAATAAAGAGACTCTTAACTATTGACAACAAACTGATGATTACCAGAGTGGACGTGGATGGGGTGATGGTTGCAATAGGTGAAGGTGATTAAGAGTACCCTTCATATTATGAGCACTGAGTGAGTACAGAATTGCTGAATCCCTATACATTACACCTGAAACAAATATAACACTATAGGTTAACTATACTGGAATTAAAACTAAAAAATAAAATAAAAATTTTTTAAATTAAAAAAAAAACAAGTTAGAAAACAAAAACTGAAACCTGGTGCTTTGAAAAAAGTCAACTAAGCAGATAAACTACTGGCTAATTTAGTCAAGAAAAGAAATGAAAAATTATGCTAATAAAGTCAGTATTGAGGGAGAAATTACCACAAAAGTGAAAAAAAAAAAAAAGACCAAATCTTAGTAAATTGAACTATTTTCTCAGAACAAAAATATCAAAACTGACCCTACAAAAGATATAAAATAAAACAGCACATTAACAGCACAATTTCCATAGAAGAAACAGAGAAATTCATCAAAGAGCTACTGCTGCCTCCTGCCCATTTTCCCTAGCTAAAACACCAGGTAGAAATAATCTCTCAGGGGAATTCCATAAAGCTTTCAAAAAACAGATATTTCCAATGCTATTTAAAATGTTTTAGAGTATAGAGAAAGAATTTCAGTTTCTGTTTTTGAAGCAAGCAAAACACTGATGATAAAATCTAATAAAGCCCATAAAAAAGAAAACTATCTCTAATCTCATGTATGAATATTGAAGAAAATTTCTAAATAAGTCCAGCAGCACATTTAAAAACAATGCATCTTTTCCAAGTAGAATTTATTACAAGTCTGCAAAGGAGGTTCAGTATTAGAAAATTTATTAATCTATAGATATTATCTCTCAATTAGTAGGCATAAGAATCATGTTATCTTCATATACATTAAAAAGATATTTGACCAAACTCAAGACCCATTCTTCATGAAATTCTTAAGAACATATTTATCAATGGATAATTCTTTAAATATTAGAAAATTTTTATTCTAGCCCCCAATCATTATTACATTTCAGGGGAAAACACAAGAGCATACCTACTCAGGAACAAGTCAAGACTGGTCCTATCACCGCTATTATGTAACATCGTACCAGAAGTACTAGCCAGTGCAATTATGGAAGAGAAAGAAATTAGAGATGGGAAAATTAAAAAGCAAAGTTATCACTATATGCATATCATATGGTAACATACTTAGAAGACCTAAGGAAGTCAACTGAAACACTACTACAAACAAAAAACTCAGTAAATTAGAAGGTGCAAAATTAATATACAAAAATTTTCATATAAACAATAAATATTAATTGAAAATATAATGGAAGAAAAGACCCCCATTTATAGGTAAAATGTCTAAAAGTAATGTTCAAGACCTTATAATCTAAAGAAAAAGAATATTAAAGTATTCTTTGAAAGAAAAAAGGAAGTCTTGAACAAATGGAAAAGCATTTTGGATAGGAAGACTCACTATCATAAAGACGTTGATCCTCCCTAAGTTAATTGTTAAATTTAGCGTAATTTCAATAAAAGTAAAATTCAAGTTTTTTTTTTCAGAACTAGAGTTTAAAATTTATTGATTTTAAAATCTATATGAAGATATCAACACAAAGTCAGGAAATCTCGCAAAAGGAGAGTACTAACGGTGGAGAGGGTTTGCTTTTGTCAGATAAGGCCTGAGTAATTAATAAAGTATACTGCTGACACACAAGTAGGCAAAAAGACAAATGCAACAGAATATACAGTCAGAAACAGACCTAAATACATATGGAGCTTTAGTTTTAATAACGTGATATCTCAAATCACTGACAAAAGGAAGTACTATCAATGAATTATCTGGGAACGACCAGGAAGCCATGTGGAGAAAAAATATAACTTGATCTATACTTTACATCATAACCCAAGATAAATCCCAAATGGGTTAGAAATTTATCCTACACATAAGAATAAAATGACATCTTAAAAGTATTCATTGAAGCACTAAAGCAACATATTGGCAATATCTATATGCTCACCAATAGGGGACTGGCTAAATGCATTAATAATATATCTATAAAATGGAATATGATGATTTTGAGTTTTAAAAAAAGATATTTCACATCAACATATTATATCAAAAGACGTCCAAGCTATAATAAGTGAAAAGAGCAGGGAGCACTAAAATGTGCAAAGTATGTTGTTAACCTGTACTTTAAAAAGAGAAGAAATATATTTGCATTGACTTGTATATGAATACAAATTCTTATGAAGTATAACTAAGAAACCAACAAAACTTGTCAACCATTAGGGATCTACATGTGGCTAAGATCAAGGATGTGAGGAAAATTTTGGCTGTATACATTTTTATACTTCCTCATGTTAAACCAGGTAAGTACTTATTCAAAAAGTAAAGTTAGTACATAGTGTCATTATTACTTTTAAATGACAAAAGTCCTAATTTAATTATAACCAAAAAACCTTATAGGAAGGTCTATAAACAATTTTCCAACTAGCAGAGATATATTTATTTTACCAATAAATGTGTCCATATTTTTTTTGTAAATAAATACCTCTTTAAAAAGAAAATGCATCCCTGAACTCTACAACCTAGGCCAAATGCCTGTGTTTTCTATTTCTATTTGTATTTACACACACACTTATATATCCCCTGTACTGCCTTAAAACACTTATCATAATTAATAATCAACTCATAATAAATTGTTCAGTGTATGTTTTCCATCCTAGGAATGTAAACATGACAAGGGCAGCAAACAGGACTGTCTTGTTTACTTCTGTATTTTATAGTGTTGACACATAGCAGGTGCTCTCCACATTAAATGAAAGAGTTATGTTTTAAAATCTAGATGTTTTATTTCTATTTTATTCAGAGTGTCAAAATAATTACTAACATCTTCCTGTCTCACTGCTACTTAGATGGAAGGGCTGAGCAAGATGCTTTCTGACATTCTCCCTGCTATGCTGCTTCATTCAGGTAACCTTGCTTTGGGAGAAAGGGTTAGAGTGATACCCTGTTTGCAGGGACCTTTGAAGTTTCAAAGCTTGATATGCTCTCAAAAGGAATCCTGGAATTTTCTCCACATCCATTCTACTCTTCTTTTACTAAGAGAACTCTCCATATCCATCATGTTTGGGTGAGGCTAATGGCCACTACAGTTAGAGATGACATTTTCCAGCTTCCCTTGAAACTTGGTGAAGCTCCAAGTCTTGGTTGTAGCTATTAGGTTTTAGCAACAATTTTTGCTTCGTGTCCTTCAAAATGGAGTTGCTTTTTCCTTCCTACGGCCTGGAACGCGGATATGGCACAGTGCAGGTGAAGGCAGCTGGAGCAAACACCTTGGAACCAGTGAGAAAAGCCAGTGGTGCAGATGGCAGAGTCACCCCACCAGCCTGGGTCCCTAGATGACTTTGTAGGGCGTAGCACAATTACCCATCTTGAGCTATGATATGAGACAGAAAGAAGCTTCTAAAATATTTAAAACACTGTACTTGGAGTCACTTTTTTAAAATGGCTGTTTCCCTAATAATGGCAATATTTAACTCATGGGGTTCTTAGTTGCAGGATCTATTTTGCAGAGAACAAAATCCATTCTATGTAGTTAAAGAAAAAAAGGACTTACTATATAGTTCATTAGGTACCTTATGGAATTTTTTGGAAGGCCAAGGAAATAATCTTGGATTACACACTGTCAGGAGCAACGTAGCCAGAAAAAAAATGTTCAACTCACGACAGATATATTCCAAAGAAAATCCCACTGGTGAGAGCACCCTAAGCAGAACCCCCACCAGTATCGTCCATTTCCCTGTGTTCCACGCTGACTTGTTGAACTGTACGAAATGAGCACAGGAGCTACTCATAGAGCTCAACTGAGTCCTGTCTCTCTGGGCCATGCCAGGGTGGGCTCTGGATGTAATGTATCCATCTACACAGCTCCTGGCATTAATGTCTCCTGTAAACAAACTTTTGTTTCAGTCTGTTGGGGTGTTTGGTGCTTTCATTTGCTCTCAGCAATATCACTGAATGGCCCATTTCCTCTTTAACGGTTCCCAAAAATGTGATCTTTCAAAATTTTTCCTTATACGTTTAGCATAATAAAATGCTTTAAACCGTGGATGTAATTTTCAGCAACAGAAGAGTCATCCTGCCACAATTCTAAGCCTAATTCCAAAACCGTCCCTGAAAGGACACGATTTATGGACAAAGAATGAGTTTAAGTCATAAAGTGGGCAAGCAGTCAAAACAGATCAACTTTCAATTATTAACATTCTGAGCCATATGTGAATTGACTGGAAACCAGAACTTGGAGCCATAAACATGAAGACTTGTTCTTTCCTTTCTGTCAACTTAAACACCAAAAGTACTTTAGGAAACCAAAGAAACATGAAAATTTGTAAAGGAAAAAGACTAGAGTGAACCTGTCTATTTTACTTTTAATGCCAGGATACCCTTGCACATTCTTTACAATGTTTTATTTAGTTCAAATTCAGTATTTTCTGTAATTTTTACAACTTTCTTCAAAAGTACTTCATTGTGACTCAGCGTGGTATGGCACCTTCATATATTTTCACAGAACTTAAAATTGTCTCTTTGGTATTTAGAACATTTTTCATCTTAGTTTTGCCAGAAATCTTTCTACATTCTCACCTTCCTTATGAAACAGAAAAGTACTGGCTTCCATTACCTTAATGAATGCTCACCATTATTTCATGCTTCAGAGAGTCAGATTCTAACTAGTTTTCAAAGTTCTTTTCTCTTTCTATTGTATTGGCAGCCACTTTTCACTGGGACTCCATCAAATATGTGTGCACCGCCTCCTCTTTCCAAATGTATTTTTCATAATTTTTCAAGCTTCATTGAAGTGGTGTCTTAAGTAAAACCAAGAGGCTCTGAATGAAGGTTTCTAAGTTCACCCAGAAAGTAAAGAACTTAAGTATCTGAGTAAGCCACACTGCTTCAGCCTTGTCAAAGCCACTCCAGTATGCTTTTCAAAAATGTTCTGGGTATGTATCTATGCACCAGAGACTTGAGGATTACCAAAATCTGACCTCTAAGAGAGTGGCTTCACTATGTTTTTAGATTCAATCTTTTTAAAAACAGTTGTATTGAGGTATAATTGACATATAATAAATGACATATATTTAAAGTGCACACTTGCAAGATTCGATGATATACACACCCATGAAACCATTATCACAATAAAGGTGAGGAGTATGTCCATCACCCCCAAAATTCCTTAGTCCCTGTGTGTGATCCTAAAACTCAGAACCCCAGGAAACTACTGATCTCCTTTATGCCCTTACAGAGTGGTTTGCATTTTCTAGAATTTTAAATGAATGTAATCATGTAATACGTATTCTTTTGGGCGGAGGGCTATTTCTCCCCATTTTGCATAACTGAGATTCATCCATGCTGTAGCATATATCAATAATTCATTCCTTTTTATTGCCGAATAGTAGTATACTACATAGCTATACCATAGTTTGTTTATCTATTCATCTGTTCATAAACTTTTGGGTTGTTTGGGTTGTTTTTAAGCTATTACTAATAAAGTTGCTGTGAACTTTTATGTACATACAAGTGTTTGCATAGAGTTAGGGCTAAATTGTGTTCCCCTAAAATTCATATGTTGAAGTCCTAACCCCCATTACTTCAGACTATAGCATCATATTTGGAGACATGAGCTTTTATAGAAATGGTTAAGTTAAAAATGGGCCATTAGGGCAGGCCCTAATCCAATGTGGCTCATGTCCCCGTAAGAAAAGGAGATTAGGATACAGAGAGACACCAGGGAGGGACATGCACAGAGAAAAGACCATGTGAGGACACAAGAAGGTGGCCAGAGAGGCCTCAGAGAAAACCAAGCATGCTGGTACCTTAATTTTGGATTTCTAGCCTCCAAAATTGTGAGAAAATAGATTTGTTGTTTAAACTACCTAGTCTGTGGTATTTTGTTATGGTAGCCCCAGCAAATTAATACATACAGACATATACTCCCATTTCTCTTGAGTAAATACCTAGGAGTGAAATGATGGGTCATATGGTAAGTATAAGTTTAGTTAGTTTTAAGTGAAAAGTAAAAGTATTTTTAATAAACTGAGAAACTGTTTTTCAAGGTACTTATACCATATTACATGCTCACCAGCAGGACATGGGAATCCCAGTTCCTTCATATTGGTAAGGTCAGTCTTTTTAATATTAGTGATTCTAATAACATGTATTGCTAGCTCATTGTGGTTTAAAGTGCATGTTCCTAATGACTAATGATGTGTATCTTGTCATGGACTTATTTTTCATTCATGTTATCTTCTTTGGTGAAGTGTCTGACCAACTCTTTTGCCCATTTTTAGTTAGGTCATCTGCTTTCTTATTATTGAGGTTTGAAAGTTCATTATCTATGTCAGCTACAAATTTATCCAAATATATCAGATCTATGATACACCGGATATGATTTGCAAGTATTTTTTCTGTGATTTGCATTTTCTTTCTTTCTTTTAGGAACATAAGTTTTTAAATTTGACAGAGTCCAGTATGTCATTTTTTTTTTCTTTTATAAATCTTGCTCTCGGTGACATATCTTAAGAAATCTTTGTTTAATTCAAGGCAGCAAAGATTTTCTCTCCTGTTTCTTTCTAGAAGTTCTATGGTGCTGGGTTTTTCACGTAGATCTATGACCCATTTTGAGTGATTTTTTTGTAAATGGTGTAAAGTATAGATGAAGTTCTTTTTCCCCCCTCACCATTTGTTTAAAAGACTATCGTAAACCAGTTGTCCATAAATTTGTGGGTCTACTTCTGGATTCTATTTTGTTCCAGTGATCTATTTCTCTATCTTTACATGAGTGCCATGCTGTCTTGATTACAGTAACATTTTATTAACCTTGAAATCAAGTAATGTTAGTTCTTCAATTCCAATCTTTTCAAAGTTGTCGTGACTACTTTATGTCCTTGGCATTTCAATATGAATTTTAAAGGTTTATCAGTATCAACAAAAGACCTGCTGGGATTATGACTGAGATTGTATTAAATCTTTAGAGTCAGTTTCAACTAATTGATTTGTTTTCCTAGTATGGTTCGTATTTTCCTGCTTCTTTGCATGACTTGTAATTTTTAATGACTAGCAGATATTGTGAGTTTTGTCTTGTTGGGTGCTGATATTTTTGTACTCCTGTAAATATTCTAGAGCTGTGTCCTGGGATGCAGTTAAGTCACTCGGGAACAGTTTTATCCTTTCACACTTTATTGGACTGGCCCAAAGCAACATTTAGTCTAGAGTTACTTATATTCTACCACTAAGGCAAGATCCTTCTGTGCACCAAACCCAATGTCCTGTCAATCATGGGATTTTCCCGTCTGGCTGGTAGGAGGGGATACTATTCTCTTCGAGCATTGGGCACTGCTGCCTCTAACATATTTAGGCATTTCTTCAGGTAGTGTCCTCACAGGTAAGTGCTAATCAGTACTCAGATGATTAAGGAGAACCCTTTGCAGATCTCTGTCCTCTTCTCTCTGTGCAGCTCTTTCCTTTCCAGTACTTTCCTGTGAACTCTAGCCATCTTAGTTTCCTGGATCTCAGCTTCACCTCTTCACCTCACAGAGTCCACTGCTAGCTCGTGTTCCTCCTCCCAGCACTATGGCATGGAAACTCTCCAAGGTGGTAAGCAGGGGGTAATCATAGAGCTCATCTTGTTTCCTGTCTTTCAGAGATCACTATCTTTTGTTGCCTGATGTCCAGTATTTTGAAAACTACTCTTCCCTATATTTTGTCCTTTTTTTTTTTGGTTTTACTGGTAGGGAGAACAATATGATCCCTGTTACTCCAACTTGGTCAGAAGTCAAAGTTCCTCACAATCTTTTTTCTTTCTTTTTTTTTTTTTACCATTGTTTTGTAAACACAAGATAATACAGGCAATGCAATTTTTAGACAATTATGTCATTGATTAAAACTTTTTAATAAAAAGTTAGCTATTCTAATTCACTTATTTTTCTTTTGTTGTGTCATTCAGGAACTACGAACTCTGATTTGTCATGGCCGCCAGACTGCGTTGGCTCATAAATAATAGCCTATTTGCCAGATCTTCATCAATAACTAAAAATGAGTGAAAAGAAAAAGTTTTAAATTAGGAAGCTGTTTCAAATTTTGGTTAGAGTGCTAAAATATTCTCCAAGAAGCATAAGGCTTACTGTGTACCAGACACTGTGCTAAGTGTTTTACATACCTTATCTCACTTCATTCTCTCTCAAACCCTATGAAGTAGATAATATTTTTAATATACAATACTTAGAGGAGGAAACTGGGGCCTAGAAAAAGATATATTTGTCTAAAATTAACAGCTAGTAAATAACATAAATGGAATTCTAGGCTAGAAAGTCTAATTCCAAAGCCACCTTCATAATCACAATCAATATGGTTCTGGCATACATAAAAATGGAAGAGCAGAACAGAGGAGAGCTCAAAAACAAAACAACCACATCTATGGGATTTTACTGTATGATAAAGATGACACAAATTAATTTAATAATTATTGCTGGACACCTGGCTCTGCATTAAGAAAAAAATTACTATAGGGGTGCCTGGGTGGCTCAGTCGGTTAAGCGGCCGACTTCGGCTCAGGTCATGATCTCGTGGTCCGTGAGTTCGAGCCCCGTGTTGGGCTCTGTGCTGACAGCTCAGAGCCTGGAGCCTGTTTCAGATTCTGTGTCTCCCTCTCTCTGACCCTCCCCTGTTCATGCTCTGTCTCTCCCTGTCTCAAAAATAAATAAAACGTTAAAAAAAATTAATAAAAAAAAAAGAAAAAAATTACTATATCTCACACAAGAAAAAAATGCAATTCACAATTTTTTCTAATTAAGGTAAAAAATAGAAATAGTACTAATGAGAATATAGAGCTTAGGAGTCATAGGTTCCTATGTCAGTCAGAGTGGGCTAAATGTGCTGCAGTAAAACAGACAACTTCAGTGCCTCAGTGCCTTGACACAACAAAGGTTAATTTCTCCATCATTTACATGTTCAACACAGATTAATGGGCACTCTGCTCATCATGGTCACTCAGGGACCCACGTTCCATTTGAACATATGTTTCCATAATCACCACAGCAGGGAGAAGCAGAGGTTTCCAGATGGAAATAATTAGTCTGACCTTGAAGAAGCCACATGACCTGTGGCAGCAACCCATTGGCTAAAATGAGCCACATCAAATATAATGTCAAAGGGGTTGAGAATAGTGCAATTCAATCAGATACCTGGAAGGAAAAGAAATGAAATATTCTGAACAGCCTTAATAACTGTTCCCTTGTCTTATTCCTCAATTTCACGAGAATGCTGCTACATTTTAGTAGTAGGCATGATTTTTGTTTTTGTAGTTGCTGTTGATTTGTGAAAAATTATTTTTGTTATATCTTAATTTTATCATATTTATGTGATATATTTATGATTTTTTATATGTATATTTTATCATATCTTTACAAATTCTTTTTAGCAATTTTTCTTTATTATAAGTTTGTCATGAGTTTTTATCAGGAAGCAATGAGAAATTTTATCTTTTCATGTCTATAGAAATAAGCACTAAGTTTTTTTCTCCTTCATCCAATTATTATAGTTTACTGTATTTTTCTAAATTTTTTTAAACGTTTATTTATTTTTGAGACAGAGAGAGACAGAGCATGAACAGGGGAGAGGCAGAGAGAGAGGGAGACACAGAATCTGAAACAGGCTCCAGGCTCTGAGCTGTCAGCACAGAGCCCGACGTGGGGCTCGAACTCACGGACCGTGAGATCATGACCTGAGCCGAAGTTGGACGCTTAACCGACCAAGCCACCCAGGTGCCCCTAGTTTACTGTATTAATGAATTTCCTACTCTGAATCATTTTTGAGCTGCAGAGGGAAAGCCTTACTAAATCACAGTTTATTATTATAAACTAATATTTTGCATAAATGCTTCTGGTTTGATATATTTCAATAGTTTATTTTGAATGTTTTCATTATCATATCTGAAATTGGGTTACACAGTTTGATGTTTTTGATTACCTATATAATTCACCAGTAAAAACTAACTCTGGTGTCTCTAAGAAAGTATATTTTAAAACATTTTAAATTTCTTCTATGGTTGTTGGTTTGTTCATATTTTTTACCTTTTCTTATGTTGATTTTGGTTAGCTTAAACAATTCATTCTATCTAGATTTTTTTTTACAGACAAAGTTGTAGATGGTAATTTTAATTACATTTTTAATCTCTATCTATGGTTATATATCCTTCTCGTTCATAATATTTACATTTGTATCTGTTATGGTTTTTTTCTTCATCAGAACATGCCATTTATCTGTTTTACCAACTTTTATAAAATTGGCTCTTGATGTTACTTATTAATTCTTACTTTACTACTATCTTATTCATTAATTTCTGCTTTTTATTCTCCTATTGTAACTTTGTTCACTTTCTTGGATCTTTTCTAGCTTCTTCACACAAAAGCTTGGTATGTTTCATTTCAATTATGATCATTCTATGTTCTGTGTCTACTGTCTCCTTAACTGTCACAACTTCTATCCAACAGCTAAAAGGTTTCTCTCTGGAGTGAGTGTGTGTGTGTGTGTGTGTGTGTGTGTGTGTGTGTATTTTAAAACCAATAATTTGACAGACATTTGTACAAAAGAAACAACATAAGCTTCATGAGGGTAGGACTATTCACTTCACAAAGCCAAGTGCTGTGCTGTAAAGTATTTGGTGAATAAATACACGTACCTGTTCCTGCCAAACATTTTTCTGGTTCTTGTCTCTGTACCTGGAATGCTCTTTCTCATTTTTGCTAGGTAAATGTGTGTTAATTCTTCGAGATTGGTTCTGGGTCAATTTGCCAAAAAATCAACTGCAGAAAGCCCAACTTTCCACCAGGCCAAATTGTGAAATTTTCTTATTCCTTTGAACTCTTTACAAAGCTTACAACAATTCACATTCAATGGGACAGTTTTAACAGCTTTTAAACATTTATGTAAACTTTCAGTTGACCAGTTTTCATTTTGTTTTCATAACAGCATTTTAAGGAATGTTTAATTTGTCTCTACAAAGATTCCTGCTGCTGCAGTTGGAAAAAGCTGGGGCAGAGAAAAGGGATTTCTACTGGGGATAGATGAAAAGAAGGGTCGGCGCACATTGTTTCTCAACGAGAAGCAAGATGTCAGTACAAGAAACAGGAAAAATTCATGGAGTATACATTCATAAAGAATATATTCTCAATTGTAATTTTATAAATGCATTCTTCTTATAAATTAGAAGATGCATCCAGCTTCCTCCTCTGTTCCCCCACACATTTTGCCCCATTTGGCCTCACCTGTGTAACCTCCTTCCTTCTGGTAGGGCTGTGCTGTGTGCTGACTGCTTCCTGTCTCTTCCCAAGTAGTCATTCCATCCCTGTTCCTTCTAGTGTAAGCAGCAAGGAGCTAGGGCAGAGACAAACTCAACATTCCTTCAAATGCTGCTATGGAGACAAAATGAAAACTAGCCCATCAAAACTAAATTAGTGAAAAGAAACAAGTAAATTCATAGAAGCGATTATTTGGTGAACTGGACTCATTTCCTCCAGAACCTCATTCACATCACGCCTTCTCTACAAAGCCTTCTCTGACTCTCCTTGGCTGAATTGGTGGGTCCCAATACACCCTGTTCACACTTCCAGTACATCACTTTGAAGTGACTTGAAGATAGAAGCATTCTATCTTAGTTATCTGATGTCTTAAGTAGCTCAATCTCTATACAGTTTATCCATTCAACATCTACTTAAATAAAAAAGTTTCCTTGTTGAACAGATATTTATGGAGATGGGCACAAAATGGGTGAAGGGGTCGAAAGCCACAAACTTGCAGTCATAAAATAAATAAGTAATGGGGATATAATGTACAGCAGTGGCTGTAGTTAATAATACTGTATTTCATATCTGAAAGTTGCTAAGATGGCAAATCTCAAAAGTTCTCACCACAAGAAAAAAAAAATTTTTGGAATGGTGTATAGGGATAGATGGTAACTGGACTTTTTGTGGGGATGGATCATTTTTGTTATATATATACGAATATCGAATCATTATATTGTACACTTGTAACTAATATGTTATCTGTCAATTACACCTCAATTAAACTTTTTTTTTTAACCAAACAAAACACAGACATTTACCGTGAGCTGACTATGTGCTAGAGATTATAATAGATACTAAAGACTAAGGTCCAGGTTCCAGTCCAGAGATTATGGTCTGGAGAAGGCAGACCAAATTTCAGATACCCTTATATTCACCCTTCTGCTTTGCATTGTGGTTGGCAGAGTCTGTGCTCAGTAGAAGTGCTAAGCAGATTATAGGCATGTTGCCACTAAAATAACCAGAACTACAAGTTCCAAGTACACTCACAAGTGTTACAGCTAACATTTAAAATAGAAGCAGAAAACATTTCAAGTCCAAGAAAGTTTATGAGGTGGTTCTGAAAGCTACATTTTCCAATTCACCAAAATATTCAACAACGGCAAAAGAAAAAGACAAAGAAAATTGTATAATGAGATACACAGTATTCAGAATGTCCCATGAAGCAAGAAAAGATGGGATAGCCCTGTATTTAAACTTTGGATACTGGGGCACCTGGGTGGCTCAGATGGTTAAGCATCCAACTTCAGCTCAGGTTATGATCTAACAGTTCATGAGTTTGAGCCCCGTGTTCGTGAGTTTGAGCCCTGTGTTGGGCTCTGTGCTAACAGCTCAGAGCCTGAAGCCTGCTTCAAATTCTTTGTCCCCCTGTCTTTCTGCCCCTCCGCCACTCATATTCTCTCTCTCTCCCTCTCTCTCTTTCTCTCCCTCTCTCAAAAACAAACAATAAACATTAAAAAGATAGTTAAAAAAATAAAGTTTGGATTCCGAAACAATCCATTTCATTTAAGCTTCAACAATAATAATCCAGTAACTATGTTTAAAGTCATTTAAAATGTCTCAAATGATCTGTTAGGTGTAAACTCATTAAAAAATATATTAATTCAGCCCTAATCTGATTCAAAACGTAACCCATCAGTCCCAAGATGTTAAAAATCAAACAGTGTTGAAACATTCCCAGAATCAATGTCTTATAGCTTCCACATGGCTGATCAAAAACATGCAGAAACACATAATAACTTAGGAAGTTCAATAACATATAAAAAAAAATGACCACAATAAAATTTAATTCAAGTCTAACCCTCAGGATCTTTGAAAACTATCTAAATTAGTCTGGATACTTAAAAACAGAAATTATCTTGTCAGATATTCCCCCAAACAACTGTCTTAAAATAAACTTCATCAGAAATCTAGGTTTATTGGTAGTCAGAAAGGTCATTGGAATCTCCATCCTTAGATATTCTGTTCAGGAGTAGTAGGTAGTAAATAGGTTTGAGTCTCAGCACATTTTCAAATAGAGTGCATGTTAGGCTGACTAATGCCACCCACCACCCCCCCCCCCCAGATACATAAGTCCTAATCCCTTGGAACCTATGAATGTCACTTTATAGGGTCAAAAAGGACTTTACACATATAATTAAATTAAGGGTTTGAGATAGGAAGATTACCCTGGATTACCTGGGTAGATAACATTTATTGCGGTTATAAATTATAGTTGTATCATAGTTACACTTTGTCAATGTAACTATTTAATTTGGAGGCACAATAGATTAGGATAAATCCTGTAGTCAAACTGATATGAAAGACAAAATTATCAGGATAATTAAAGTCAACATTCTCTGTTCCACCTTTCCTGAATGAACCAGAATTCCCTTATTTCCTATTTAGGCCCAAGGGCCAGACTGTGCCTGTAGGCTATCACAACCAGATACTCACACAATTGCCTCATTGATTCCCATTAAGTAACTCATATGCTCTGAGTTATAACTAGATCTAATTCAGGACCTGTCAGGCTGTCAGGCCAGATTTCCATGATGCAGCCCCTGAACAAAACATCTAAGGCCAGAGATTCCAACAACCTCTTTGATCCTATAAATTTAAAGAATCTTTGGAGTAAGCCCTCTGCCCCTACCACTTCTTGGAGAGCCCGATAAGTTCTGGGAGGTATAGTTTTGCTTCCTGAATTGCTCTGGATGATCTGATCATCCGACAATTTCCCAGCCATCCTCACCATCATTTAATCCATAGCTACACAATTGAGACTATTAATTAAATCTCAGGTAAAAGCTTTAACTTTATATCTTTGTAATTAAGAGATATTTTTATACACACACACATGCCAAAATCCTTTTTAATTAAAACCTTTTGGTAGAAATACTCTTACTTTCCATTTTGGAGATGGTGAGAAGTATATGAAAAGTCTGATTCTGCTCAGAGCATTCCTGTTTTAAATCAAACTAATTTTTCCATAGAATTTTCAGTGATTTTTCCCCACTCTTAATACACTTCAGCCAGGCATGTTCCCTTTGAAATTAATTCCAGTTTGTGAAATTCAAAAGATGAAGACTAGTAGGAATTTAATTTCATATTGGTGGTTTCTGTGGCTGGGTAAACATTATTAATGTTTTCATAATGGCATAATAAGTGATTTAATTCACTAAGCACAATGGACATATGGTACCATATTTGTATTAGCTCTGCCCAGTACATGAAATCACTGAGTATAATTCATATACCTATTTTTTCCAACTAACCCACTGTATTTGAATATGAATTTGTTACCATTAGTGAAGATCTCCAGTTAATATAAACTGTGGCGGGAGAAAATACACCGTTAGATATACAGGTTAATAACCTGAACATATAAAAAATGGATGATTAACAATTTAATTCTGCAAATATTGGGATCTTACTATGTGACAGGTTCCTGTATCCTGAACTGGGGATAAAAGAGTGTTGAGCCAGATCCAGCCCTGCTCCATGGAGTCTAGTGTACAAACGGGGTACAACTCTTGCCAGAGTCACGATGTAGGTAATCGTGGCAGAGAAAGCAGGCTGTCTTTCTCACTATCCATTCCAACCTCCTTGCTGTAAATGAAAATGCGTGGGCCTTTCACAAAAGGCAGGAAAAAAAATTTCCTTCTTTCTGTGGTCTTTCCCACAACTTGTCAGGGTGGATTTTTTTTTTCCTTCTTTGTCATTTAATGTCACACTCCCAGAATGGCGGGGGCACTCAGGTTATGAGTGCAGACACTCCTCTCCCGCGCGCAGGGGCCCTGCCCACAATTCTGCACACTGGCTGCTGGGTTTCCTTTCTCACCTGCTGCAGGACCGAAACCTCCCGGAGTCCAGTCAGGCATCTCTCTTTCCCAAGGCCTGCCACCCCAGTCCAGAGGATGGGCCACCTGTCAGTGCTGTCACTTCCACGGCCAGACGTCCTAAGCACCAGGACAGAGGCAGGTAAGAGACTCGCCCCCCACCGTGTCACCTAAAGTTTGGTGCTGTCATCAGCTTGACAGGAGGACTTCCTAGAACTTCGAGGCCCGCTCTTCCCACAGATGCCCCAGGGCGCATGCGCCTGACCAGAACCAATCTCCGTCTTCCGCGTTCTCACTGCCACGCCCGGGAGGCTAACGTAGCTGGACCATGGAGGCTTGCGGTGCCAGGGGATGAAGTACAGACTGGCCAAGAACTTGTCACAGGGAGGTGGCAGGAGGAAGGAGCTGAGAGGTTCCAAGCTCCCAGTGCCAAATCCACTCACTGTCCTAAACGAAAACACAAATTTGAAAATACAGTAGGAATTTCAAGATGGCAACCTCAGAGTGTTGAAGTCCCAAGAATGGTATCTTTCTCAGTGTGGGATCTTGAACAACTGCATAAGTTACATGCTCATGAAGCAGCTCCTGAGTGGAGAGAAAGGGTGGGAGGCTTTCTCATGCCTTTGGTTAGTAGCAAAGGTTTCTCGTCATCAGTTTCCTGAAAACATGTCAGGAAAAGACTGTGAGGTTCTTAGCCATGCAGAAGCTGTGTGATTTTTGGAAACTAGTAGGAACTGTTCCTAGAAGCTCAGTACAGAGTCTGTTCTTAGAGCTTTTCCCATAATTCTGTAAAGCATCTAATAGCTGGCAATAATTCCCATAGCCCAACCAGAAGGGTTCAGTTGCAAACAACAGAAAGCACAACGGATACAGTATTATAATTCTGTCTGGAGAGGCATGAAATAGGAACATTCCAGGAATAAATTGACTGTGGTGGGGGCATGTTTAGACACAGAAGAAAGCATTTTATGTTGCAAATGTCATTCAGTGCTAGAAGAACCAGTTATACTAAAGGAGAAACATCACAAAAATGAAACGGCTGTGTCATTCTTCACTGCTCTTTATAGCATGAGTTGGAGAGGTTGTCGAGGCAGAGCAGTGATTAAGTTTGAAAGTGGCAAATAGACATAAATTGTGTCCTTGCTTAGAAAAAAGTAGGAATTGTCCTCCTGATACATGGGCTTTAGATTTAAGTAGATTTACTTGCTGTGTTACCTTGGGTGGTAAATTAATTCTCCAAGTCTCAGGTTCTTCATACTATCCTTCCAGGGTAGTTAGAGATGATTTATAAAAAGAACCTAGAACAATATCTAATACAGAGTAGATACTCAATAATTACTGTTATTATAATAAAATAAAATTTTGTGTACAGGAACAGGCTTAGGAACATGTGGATTGCTACCATGTTGTCACCCCTACATCTGGGTACATCACTCAAAGCAACACCACCCCAATTCTCTACTGGATTCCTTGGCATCCATCTCCTATCCTCCCATCTATCCATCTACCAATCCAGTCAACTCATCCATCCATCTATCCTTTCTCCCTTCTAAAACTGGAACTGTCATAAAAGTTGGAATTCAGTATTCAGAAGCCTCAAGACTGCCTCGTAGCCATCTCTCACAGCAAGCCCTGAATTAGAGGAGGGATTTACTCCAAAATAAAATGAATTTAAAATGCATATACAACTTTATCCTCAAAAAGTCACATCACCTTTATAACAATCACAGGAATACTAAAAATTTCCATATGTTTTGTAGGAGGTGGGTCTTCATGTCAGCTCCATCCTCCATATTAAATATTGATGAGAAATCTTTCTGTATTTTTGTATGTACCATTTCCTCAGCTTAGAATTTCTCTCCCTAGTTGATGTGATAAATTTAAGGCCCATTTCATATTTCTGCTCCTCTTGAATCTTGCAGCTCTCCCAGCAATGATCACCCCCTCCTCACTACCAACATTGTATCTTGCGCACACATTTACAAAGCACTTCTATAGTAAATTACAAGAATTCGTTTATGCAGCTATATATCTGAGATCTTCGTTTATATTTTAAAAAATCTAACACCTAGCTCAGTTGGACACCTAGGGGTGCTTGATATATGCTGAATCAATTAAGAGCCTTAACAGCAAGCCCAAGCCCTTCACTCCTGCCTCCATCCCATGCCGGCTCAGTTTAGGTTTCCCTCTTCAGTTATGGCCAGCAGCTCCACCCATTCTTCCCTCCTCTTGCCAGAGCTGTGAACCCAGCTCATTGTGTGGGGCAGCAGCATCTCCCCAGATCTCATCCACCCATTTCCATGCCCCTGTTCTGTCCTGTACCCTCTCAGACACATCCTGGAATTTAAAGGTATGAGCAGAGGAAGACAAGGAGGCAAAAACAAAACAAAACAAACCACAAAAGGGTTTCAGGAAGAATAGCATGATCGACAATGACAAATGTAGCACAAGGTAAGAGAGAGGTTGAAGTGCCAAATGTATTGAGCCTTACCACGCTCCACTTTCAAGCAAGTTGTAAAGAGTAGACAAACCAACAAGGCAGATGAATCTTTTGTCCTTTTGGACCTTGCATCCTACCATGCTAACACAATAAGCAAACAAATAATGTAATCATAGCTCAGAAGTGTGACAAAGGGGAGGAAGAGGGAGATAACATGAAGATGTTACCTATAATAGTAAACAGTTACTTATAATTAATCTTAAATTACTGCTGTATATCAAGTCTTGTTCTAAATATTACATGTCTATAATATCATTTAATCCTTACAGCAATCCTAGGAGATAGGTGCAGTTATTTCCTCAATTATAGATGAGAAACTGAACCACGGAGGGGTTAAATGGTGTTTCCAAGGTCACAGCCCATGCGTGTTCTGGGGAAAGCCTCTCTGAGAATGGATATCTGAGCCAAGACCTGAGGGATGCTAATGACCCAGCCAGGGAGAGAATCCCGGGCTACGGGGAGAACAAGTGCAAAAGCCTGGAAGTGGGCAAGGGTTTGGGGGACTCGAAGATTGGCGAGGAGGCTGGTGGGGATGGATGATCAGGAGTGTGGGGGCAAGTGCAGGAGATGAGGCTGACAGGGAGCAGGAGCTGATCAGTTGGCTGGCACGTTGCATGAGGAGGTGGCTGGTGAATCTGGAGTGACTTGAACAGTTGCAAAATGGAGCTATGGGGGCAGAAGTTAGGCTTAGTGGGTTGAGGAGAGAATGGGAGGTACAGAAGTAGAGACAAACATTCAGAACTGCTTAAAGAAGCCCTGCCTTAGAAAGGGGAGAATGGGTGGTAAAGAGAACCAAGATGTGGGGTTGAGAAACCTTAAATATGTGTAAGTGCTGTAGAAAATGAGAAGTTTAAAACATAGAAGAAAGGAGAGATGCTTTTCTGAGCCGGTTCTGAATGTACACTGAGGGGCTGTGATTTAGGGCACAGCAGAGGATTTAGGGTCAGACAGGGGAGGGTCAGCAATTCCAGTGTGACTGGAGTGATGGAAGGAAGGAGGAGCTGGATGCATATAAGCTTATAACGGAAATGGAAAAAAGCTGGAGAGCTAGCATCTCCTTCTTCTATTCTGTCTACTTCACAGCTGTGTCCCACTCATCTGATTGAATACTCATGTCCAAACTTTGCTAGAATTAAGGCTGACTCTTACTCCTCTTGGACCTTGTCCTGGTCCTGTGTGTGCACTCCCAAGTCAGGCTCTTTCTGTAGATTACTGCTCCTGGCTCCTTCCCTGCTGACCAAAATGTGTTCAGTACAACAAAGTGCCTTGTGTCTATTTTCCTGAGACCTTGGAATACCTAAAGTCTTAGAATGGCAGTAATATACACTCAAAAATTAAAAATAACACATGAGAATTTATCTCTTCATCAATGAACTTTGTGACAAATGGCTTACTATGTATGTAAACCTCACACCATGAGATGACACCAAAGAAATTCCATAGCTCCATTATCAAGGAAAACATTTCTGTATTGGGTGGAGTGAAATCCTATGAACAATCCTTTCAGGCAGCATTGATATCGTCAACCTAGACCGAATGGGATTATAGATTCTGACAGAAAATTCCACTGGTGTAAGACATCAGTGCAATGTGTTCTATAAAGCTCTTCTGATGAAATGACATGTTCATTCCAAAACACCTCCCACAGCTTATTCATCTCTTTTGAGAAAACTGTAATGGTTGTGTCTCTCCATTACTAATAAAGAGAATAAGGACAATCCATATAGAAAAGGATGGGTTACTTGCACTACTCAAAATGAGTTTTCCATAACAATTTACTCAGTTTTGAGAAGTAAATTCTTTCTTCCTATGAAAAGGCTGAAATTGTTGACATAACAACTATTAAAGAAAATTTTCTCAAACTTTCAGGTGTGAGATCAGTAACATCTGAGCATCTAACATATTAAATGGTGATTATAGTTGATAACATTGTATTATATAACTGAAATGTGCTAAGAGAATAGAACTTAAATATTCTCATGCACACAAAAAAAGATAAATATGTGAGGTGATGGATGTGTTACCTAGACAGGAGGACTCCTTTCACAATGTATTCGTATATCAAATCATGCAGTACACTTTAAATACCTTACAATTCTATTTGCTAATTGTAGCTCAATAAAACTAAAAAAAAAAATAGTAGAATGATTTATATGCATCTTTCCTTCTCCCCCATCCCACCCTCAATTTTTTTTCCCCTCAAAAAGTAAGCTCTGTTGGGCAGGAAAGAGTATGCACTCTGAATTATTATTTTTTTTTTAAAGATTGTATGTACAGAAAAATTTTAGAGTTAAGTACATTGTACTATACTGTCTAAACATCATATAGGTCAATCATAGTATTTTTCTATCTAAAAACTCACTATTTTAAACTAAATATCCTACATTTAATCTAAATATTCTGTTTAAATTATTCTTCAGTCACAAGAAATAAGAGACTTTACCATATTAGTAGTCTGAAGCATGAACAAACAGACTATCTGAGGACTGAGTGGAACACTCACGAAGGAAGAATATGAAAAGTTAAAAAAAAAAAGGCAGTCAGGAGCTCCAACAAAATCGCACATTTTTCTAACAATGCCATTGTGAGTTTGATCAATGTTTCTCATGATAAGACGTGTAAAGCCCTAAGTTACCTGCCAGTTTTATGTTATCAGACATCAAATTGATTCTGTTTCCAGATTTTTGCATTACAATTGAATCTAAGAAAAGAAAGCTGGTAACTACTAACTGTTAGGTTTTGTAATGTTTTACTATTAAAGAGAAAGAAATAGGAGTTGTATTTAGTTGTATTGGGTATTGTTAAAACATAAACTGAGGTATATTAAATATTTTAAGAACTTATTTGAGCAAATATTGTTTCTAATTGGGTAGCACCAAACAGGAAGTGAATTGGAGTGCTCCACTGACAGGAGCTACCTGCGAGACTTTTATAGTGAAGAGGTAGAAGAAAGCAAGGAAATTACCTGACTGGCTATAGGTGAAGCATTTGCTTTATTTGGAAAAGCCTAGTTGGTTGGTTGTGATTGGTTGTCTTCAGGTTTTGACTTCTTAACCCGGGAGGCATTTAAAGTCTTTCGTTTTACTTTGTGTACACTAGGCTGCTAAGGTATTAGAACCACCTCTAATTGCCACCTTGTTTAATTAATGTAACATTATATATTTTTAGTTACAACTTGCCAGTTAATTTGAGATAAGAATGAAAACTAGGGTATGGAGACATCACCATACATGGCTGATTTAAAAAAACAAAAAAGAAACATCTGACTTAGAAGATCCTGTGTAGATTCCCTAATGGATTTAACTCAACTGACTGAACATTACTTTGCTTTCATAAACTTTTGGTTGCCTATGGTTTTTCAAATAAAATGACAAAAAAATGCATTATTACATCCATGTTTTGGCAATTATTAGTTAGGATACTAACTTTAGCTGTAAGCACAACAACTGAAAGTGGCTTAAGTAATTAAGAGAGCTAACTCTTTTAGGTAATAAAGTGTCTTATGTAAGGCTGTCAAGGACTGCAGCTCCAGATCATTGACAAACCAGGGTCAGTCCTATCTTTCTGCTCCCCCATGCCTGGCATGTGGCTTTTCTCCACATGGTCATGAGATGGCTGCTATACTGCCTCATGCCTCATCTCCCATCAGGGTCAGGGGACCTTAATTTATCCCTTTAAAAGAGCAGTTTCAAAGTTTCATACAATGACTTACACACTACCAGCTAGAATTCGGTCACATGGTCACCTCCAGTGGGTAGTCTCTTAGAAAGTTGAGTATCCTAGCTTTCAAGCCATTATGCAGAAAAAGGCAAGAATGAAAGATTGCTAATGGCTTTTAAGCCACCCTTTCTGCCTCTGTGGTCAAGGGGGATGAGGAAGTTTGTAGAAAATACGAATAGGGCATCCAAATAATTTTCTAAATCACAGAGAACATTTCCTTAAAAAATACTGACGTTTGTAAGTATTATTGGTTGGTACTACAAGGCTGATCTTATTGATTTGGGGAGTCAATGTAAAAATCATTTACTTACCAGTGAGATGGTTTCTCAATGTGCTATGCTCCTGTCATGATTTGACTTTGGGCTGACCTGAAATTTTCCAAATGCTTCTATTTAAACTCTGGCCACTCCTAGATACTCAAGCTTCAGAATAACATAGATCTCAGCCCCATTATTCCTTTTCCAAGCTGTATCAGGAAAAAAAAAAAAAAAAAACAGGCACTGCAGGTTTGTATAAATCTAGTTTGTATCAGCTAGTTAGGGAAGCAAGGTGTTAAATGGTCCCACTTATATAATGATTCTATATATTAGAATCAGCTAGGAATCCTTTAAGAAATTCTGATAAACTGATTTTTAAGAGCTCTGTAGATAATTCTTACATGCAACTAATGCTGAAAACTACTGCATTAGAAGACGGAAAAAACTAGAAATAGCATGGAAAACCTTGATCAAGTTATTGAGCCTCTTTAAAACATTTTTTTTAATGTTTATTTATTTTTGAGACAGAGAGAGACAGAGCATGAACGGGGGAGGGGCAGAGAGAGAGGGAGACACAGAATCTGAAGCAGGCTCCAGGCTCTGAGCCATCAGCCCAGAGCCCGACACGGGACTGGAACTCACGGACCGCGAGATCGTGACCTGAGTTGAAGTTGGACGCTTAACCGACTGAGCCACCCAGGTGCCCCTATTGAGCCTCTTTAAGCTCAGTTTTCTCATCTATTAAATGAGTTAAACCATATAAACAGTTTTGTGCATAACACATAATAAACACTTAATAAATATTAGTTATTGTTTTGATGATGCTAATATATATATTTTTTAATGTGAAATTTATTGTCAAATTGGTTTCCATACAACACCCAGTGCTCATCCCAACAGGTGCCCTCCTCATTGCCCATCACCCACCTTCCCCTCCCTCCCACCCAATATATTTTTGAAAAAAAAAAAAAAACATTCTGAGCAAATGGAGTTTTTCCAAGGCAAACAATAAACTATAAGAGCAGAGATCTTGAAGATAGCAAAATTGGGTGTTTAAATCCCAGCTTGGCCACTTACTAGTTAATTTGACATTAAGCAGGTAAACCATGTGATCTGTCTCAGTTTTTTCATCTACTAAATGTGAATGACAGCTATTTCTCAGGTTTTGAAGATTAGAAGATATCATGTCTGCTAAAGTGTAATTTTCAAAAAAGTAAAATCACAACTCTTACACAAATATAAAACAGACATGTACCAAAGATTTTACTCAACTCTTCAATTACTGAGGGAACAAATATGATGGCAAGACCTGTTCAATGAGAATTTTACTTACAAAGATCTACAATCTACCAGTCAAAATTCATTTGCATTGATGTGAACAGAATTATTTGCATTGCTACTTGTTTTCACAATCTGACAGCTACCCCTGGAAAAGACAGCAGGAATCTTGCCCATTTCCAAGTCCTAACATGTAGTTGAAGCACACAGCAGAGTGTACCCACCATGTATTAAGTACTGATTAAATGGTGGTTCCAGTTCTTGTTATTGTTGGGTAATATGATCATTTACCTAAAGAAACCAAAGCAAATCAACTAAATGTATTAAGACAGATTAGTCATTACTATGACACTAAGTATTCATGCTTTACATTCCTCTCACTACTATAAACATACCAATGAGAGATGTTTTTATATAAAGAAAAGTCATGGTCATATTCAAAAGTAGGGCAATAGATAATTGGCAGCAATAAGCAGGAGCTGAGGCCTCAGGCAGCCCAGAGTTGGACTTCTGTGGAATGACAGAGTCAGGTGTCCTTACTAAAGCTGGAAGCCAGGACAGTGTTACTCTTCGCCAGCTTAATGACTGGATCTCTCTGATATCTCCAATCACCAAGGGACAGAAGCCAGAACCACCGACTAAGATCATGCCTTGGGCGAGAGGTGGTAGAGGCAACCAAAAAACTGATAGACTGGGAGGCTTGGAGAAGAGGAAGATGTAAACTCCCACATAAAATAAGTCATAAAACTAAAATTTCAAAGAAAATGAGGAAAATTAACACTAAGAAAGGCAGCAAATAAACTTAATCAGAGTGTTAATAATAGAGAATATGATACGGCCATTAATTGTGGAATATTTAACAACATGGAAAAGCATGTTAAAGGAAGGAAAACATGTCAAGGGGAAGTCAATGTTTGCTTTTTTTAATGTTTATGTATTCTGCAAGAGAGAGAGAGAAGGGGAGGGGCAGAGAGAGAGAATCCCAAGCAGGCTCCTTGCTGTCAGCTCAGAGCCCGATGTGGGTCTCAATCATGGGTCCCTAGTCTCACAAATCATGAGATCATGACCTGAGCCAAAATCGATTCAGATGCTTAACCAACTGAGCCACTCAGGTGCCCCGGGAGGTCAACATTTTTAAGACCAGTCTGCTCCTTGGCCACTAGCCCTCAGCTCCGTGTCTATCCTAAGTTTTTCTTCCATTGCAGGGAACTGGAAGTCTGCATACTCCAGTCTCTTCCATACTCTCTTTCCAGCTGTATCTCAGAGAGAATCGCCGATGGGAGACACTGGCAGAGACTGGGAATGAGGAGGACTTCCTGTTGGAGGTAGCTCCGACAAACACGGCAGGGCACCAGGCAACCTTGAGCCCCTTGACAGGCAACATGGTTTGGACAGCAGGATTCCTGGACTCATGTAACATCAGTAGGATTCTTTTTTAATTTATTTTAATTGTCGTTTTCTTTCCAGTCAAGCCAAGAACCTTAGAAGAGGTTCTATATTAAGAACATAGCCAAGGAAGTGTAGGATTGTCAATGTGGTTGTTTTAAAGTTAGCCTCTCAGGCATTGTGATTGAAACATAACCCTGATGACTTCCACAGTGTAATAGAATGCTTCACAAAAGGTTGCTGAATCGTGGGATGTAATAAAGTCTGCCTAGCTTCATTTCCAGTGCTGCAGAACTCCCTGCTTCCTGTAAGTCAGCTTCAGTTAGGTTCCAGCAGCGTCAGGAGCACAGTGGCTCCTGAGGTCTAGGCAACAACATCTGCCTTTCTGCTGCTCCTGTCTTGGGCACGGTAGCAGCCTCCAGCCTCCAGCCAATCTTTAGGTGAACACGCCTTCCCTTTTTTGGTCCTTCATTTCCTTGGACATATTCGTAACTACTTTTCTGTAGTATGTTTGCTCTGGGTGGACACTGACTGATAGAGCTGGCTTCACCAGCGGAAAGCAGGTAACATTCAGCATTTTTATATATGCTGAAAACTCTGAGGAACAATGATACTTAAGGAACTGTGAATGCCAGTAGGAACTGACTTGTTATGCTAAATAAAGTAAATAACTTACACACTGCAAATGTAGATACATATCTATAGAAGGAAGGCCAGTTTTCTTTGGTTACTAGAACTGCAGGTGATTTTTATGTGGTGAGAGGATTACAAATGCTGGAACCAGCTTCATTGGGCTCAAATCCCAGGTCTTCTACCTCCTACGTGTGTGGCCTTGGGCAGGATTTTTAACCTCTCTGCCTCAATTTCTCCAAATGCCAAGTGGTTGAAATAATCTCTCAAAAATTCACTTGAAGAAAAAAGTTAGTAAATGAAGTTAAAGAACACAGGAAAGAGGAAAGAGCCTGGTGTATAGTATTATATAAGTGGTTTTCCCAGAAATCAATTTTGAAAATGATTTAAATTTTCTCATTCTACTAAAGGATATATATTATAATCAACCAGAAAATAGGTCATACAAAAAGAAAGACGTGACATTCCATAAAAAGAAAGTATAAGTCATTTTAGAGATACTGTTAAATTTTTAATTTAATTTTTACAGTGTCACAGGGCTTTAGAAGCCATATCCTATTAGAAGCCTATCCTAAACCAACGCTTGGAGATTGTGGGAGGGGACTACATGAGGGTGTGAAGGAGATGGGAGTTGTTGTGGACCCCCTTGGAGACTGGCTAGCACAATCTGAAACGGGAAGGTCACTGTCATGCTTATTGCCAAACTAATTTTTGGAGACTGGCTAGCACAATCTGAAACGGGAAGGTCACTGTCATGCTTATTGCCAAACTAATTTTTTCACTGAGCCAGTTAGTAATGCATGCAACTAAGAGTAACAGGAACCCCAGCAAAAAGGTGATTTAAACAAGAAGAGGTTTATTTCATGCCACAAGAAGTCCCAGAGTAGGGACTCCATACCTAGTATGGTGGTCAAGGATGCCATTGACCTGGGTCAACAACCAGGCTCCTCCTGGCATTGAGCTGTACCACTCTTAGTGATGACAACAGCTCTAGCAGATTCCCTGGCAGAAAGACACCATGTGGCACCAGTGACCTTACCTTTACACCTCATTGGTCAGAATCTCAGCATGCAACTTTTAGCTGCAAAGCAAAATGGGGAATTGGGTTTTTAGATAGTCCAGTCTCTAGTGTAGATGAAGGCAAGGAAAAATAAGGAAAACTGTGTTGATTGAGCCCACATTTCCTAAGTTCAGATTTTGAACAGTGCATTTACCTAAGGTAGATCATGAGGCAGTAAATATTGGAGCTACATTATAACATAAAAAAGTATAGGGCTTTACATGTAAGAGGTTCTTATGAACTGTTTCTTGAGTTAATATATTATATAGTATTAGGTATTTAGCATCTCTTATAAGCATTAACCTTATACAAGCATTTCCTAGAATGACTTTGTATCGTATTTGCATTCATTGAGCAAAACAGATTTTCCATTACTAGGAAGCAAAAAGAGTAAAACAATACAATAATTTTATGTAGTTTACTTTCTCTTAATTTCAGGGTTTGCATTACAGGTTTTAATCTGTGCATGAAATGCCAAACCCAGCTCCACTCAGCTCAGTGTTTCTCCTGCCACCCACTGTGCCTCAAACCTTTTCCCCTACCCTATAGATCTGTCCTCACATGTAAGTTCTTTTTCTATCACTGTTCTTCTTTGTTCAGAATTTTCTTCTTTAAATAACATAAAAATAAAAAGCGATAGGGCAAATGATTAAACACATTCCCTTTAGAAAAAAAAAATCGATGTTATAAGAAACTTTGTAAAGGAAACAACCCAAAAAACGAACTGCATTCTGAAAACACCATGAAATGCCAACATAGCATTTTTGTACCTCAAAAAAATGTCTTCAACTTTTATGCCAAACTTGACTTGAAAATTGAAGCTGTTAAAAATACACACTTAATTTAGTAGCTTTTAATTCACAGGGCTTTTTCATGGGTGGGGTTGCAAAGTGGTAAGTTGAATTTTGCCACAGAGGAATATACTGCCTCTGTACAAGTCAGACTTTTTACTAAGAATAGACTTGTGGGATGCAGGATAATTAAAAAGTGCTTGGCATAATTGAAGTTCTGGTGAGGAAATGATTAAAGTCATGGCCTTGCATGTTGGGTGTATACAAACTACTTTAAAACTTGGATACTGGAATGCATGGCCTTAAAAGGATTGCATTAAGATGAAAAACATAAAATCCCACTGATAAACCATACTTTCATTTTTAAATAGAACTGAAATCACTAAAATTATATATTGATTTTTACATGAATAGTGAAACTTGCTACACCTATTATAATATAGAAAAAAATGTCTTTTTTTTTAAAAGGTAGCTTATGCTTTTACTTAAAATAGACAATGGAAAATAAATTACAGAAAAATGTTTACTTGGCCGTTTCAGCATTAACTAACATTTTCAATGTTATTCAGTATCTCTAGCTTTGTGGGTCACTAAAATTTAAAAGTATTTAAAATTAATTCCTGTTATTTATGAAAGAAACAGATACTGTTTCTTTCTGACTAAATTACTTAAAGAATCAGGCTTTTTTTTTTTTTTTTTTTTAATGGTTGAGCATTACAAATAGGCAACTATTAGCAGTGGCTACTTTGGGGAGTGGAATCCAGAGAAAGAAGCAGCTGAAGTAACACTTTTTAACATCATATTCCTTAGTACCATTCGAATCTGCTTTTAAATAAACACTATTACCACCATAATTAAGTTATTAATGATAAAATTAAGTTGAAAACCTTATTGAATCAAAATCACTTAAGAAACTGAAAAATAAGGCATGAAAAAAGAATTGCCTTGACTGAAACTTACAAAATACCTTCACATATGATATGAACAAGTTTCAAAATAGACTGGACCTAGATCGGGAATTATCATCTTAAGACCATACCGGAAAACTAAAATGATAACATTTTGTTTTGTGTTATAGTATTTTTTAAAATCTATCCTAAAAATCAAGAAACCTCATATTCCTTATTAAATATCAGTTGACCCGTTAACAAAAAGAAAGACCATCTTTTTCATAGTAATTTTGAGGTCTCAAAACATGCTTTAATTACCAGTTTCAGGGTTCCCAGGTTAGGTGTGAACCCCATGAAATAAGTTAAAAATAAAAAAAATATAAATTTAAATGATTACTTTACATATGGCCACAACATTAGTTTTTATTTTAAAGTAATATTTATAGTGCACTATTATAAGACCAACAAGTGGTTTTATTATCAGACTAAATTATCCTATACTAAATTATTAAGGACTGGGAAGGGGAGAGGACAGAAAAAGTAGCAAACTCCTATCTCCATGAAAAGGCATTGAAACAAAAATAGTGAAAGAGGCACAAATTATCAGGCAAATATGAAGAAAAGGTGTGTAAAGGTAGCAATACTTACACTATCCAATTATAATTCAAGACAAAAGGCATAGAAAATGAAGCCTATTTAAGTAGTATAATTTATAATACATCAGCTTTGTGACTACCCACAAAAGATTAAAAAGTGAATGGCCTAAGACCATCACTCCTTTTAAAAGGAGTAGATAATAATATGCAAATAATAGCATCAAATTTTGCAGAATAAAAATAATACATGTAGGAGGACAAATGATCAGAAACACACATGCAGTGGGAGACTTTAACATACATCAGCAATAATATATGACAGATAAAACAGACAAAATAAGGAAAATTTACAAAATTTAGAAAAGTCATAATGAATCAATGCAGAAGAATAACAGAATTAGAAAATCACCATTTTAAGATTCCCTAGTGAAAATAATGGATCTTGGCAATGATTATCAATGGCTGCCTAAAAGCATTTGGTAAAAGTTGACATAATTCCTTTTAATGAATGAATCAGTCTGATATCACTTGAATCCACAGATCCATTTTAATGGTAATAATGGTAGGAAAACCAGACATTACATTACTCTTAATGTGATGCAATTGAAAGAATATAGAGTATCCACCTATGACATATTCTTGCCAAAAAGATTTAAAACTGAATTCAGTCAAGATTTTAGACCTAACTACTGGTTTACAGAAAATATAGAAGATGCAGAAACATATTAAATAATGCCATCAAGATGTAATCAGCCAAATAGACTATAAGAAACTCTGTGGGGCAAATGATCCAATTTATTCTGTAAATAAATGTCATGAAAGGGGAACTATTAGATATTCAAGAGACATGTCTACCAAATGCAGTGTGTGAATTCTGTTTGGATCCTGATATGAATAAGTCATTTGTAAAAAGACATTTTAAACACAAATTATACTCAATAAAAGTACAGTGTTAGCTATTAATATTATTAATTACAATCTTATACTGCCTATTTAAAAAGGCAAGAGTATCGATTGGAATACTAACAGAATTAATTAGTAATATAACTAGAAGATGAAAATGATACTTTTCATATATACTATTAATCACTAATAAGAAGGTAACAATTCTTGATCTATACAAAAAAAATCCAAAATTCTTAGAAATAATTTTACAATGAAATATGTGTAAGCAGTTGGAAAACTGTAAAACTTATACTGATAGATACAAATGCCTAAATTAATTGAGAAACGGGGTTATTTATACCTTCTCCTGTTGCCTTAATAATCATTAAACATTAAATGTGCTTTAACGCATCTTACAGTATACCTTGGTTCCTTATACTCTTATTAATCTACTAATTAATAATGTATGCCAGTTAACTATTATTTGTTTATTTTAGTAAAAATGTCTCTTTTTACTTAGGAATCCCAAAATCATGAACTGAAGTATATAGTTACAGAATGATCTCATTATTAGCAGTTAAACAGAGAATCGTAATTGGATCCTTTGCCTTTAACAATTTGGGGTTTGCTAATTCATTTGTAAACTTTGTAGGACAGGGAAGTTACTGTAGCCCATAAAGTTTCATTCTTTTTCTGCTATGTTCCATTTATAAGGCTTCTACCACCAGCGGCAACCTGATAACTCTAAACCAGTTTAGGGAATATTGCTGTCCTCACCATTCCAGTATTCTTAGTATTTACAGTGATTACATTGTCCATATAATGTAATTGTGGCAGGAATTAATGCCATCACCATAGGCCATTGTTCTCTTTACATATTTACCATACCATAAAAGGACATCACATTGAACCAATCAAACTTTAATGTGGGAATACATTCTAATAAGGCATCATTCCTCAGCTAAGTGTCACAGTAAATTCTCAACATATTCCTGGTTCAACTATTTATAAATTAAATAAAACATTTGTTTGTGAAGTAGACCTAAGTTTACATTTTTATAAACCAAAAGATTTTCTAAGAACTGCAGAGGATCTTTATTTATCAACTGAAAAATACTAAGCTATCCAAAGACTTAGAATTTAAAGAGTTAAGAAAATAACAAATAAAAACTCAACCATACGTGTCATTTTGTTTCAGTCATTTTCCCATTGCAAATAATGTTTATCTCAGCTATTACAAAACCAACTATACTGCACTCCTTACAATGGAAATTCTGTGTTCTTCTGGATGAGGAAAATCTGTAATACAGAGAAAGAACAGAAGAGAAACAGGTGGCAAACAGGCGAATAAGTTGCTAATTTATGTTTCCAATTAAAGGCTATAAGTAGTCTAGATGAGCCATGGAATAGAGACACAGAATGAGGAAGGGTACAGGGATTCTGGCACACCTACATATCATCCCAGATCCAAAAGGCATCTAGAGTTAGTACTAGTTCTCTGACAAGGGGTGTGAGAAAGTATTCACAGAGTCTTTCATAAGAGAAAGACCAGAAAAGATGAATGAATTTATTAAGGCAAAGGGTCTCAACCAGTGCCACACATAGGTTGCAAATGTGAAAGTATTGATCTCAACTTGTTAAGTGGAGTGATCTGGCCAAGACCTATACTGGCAAGAGCTCTGGGCCAGAAATTTCTAGCTATTAACATCCTCCTCTATTTACTATAGTTTGACGTTTAAAAAATATTATTTTCTGTATGTGTCATGGTTTGGAAAAGGTTAGGAAGCTCTGTTGTGTGGGAAGAAAATAGATCTTAATCATCTTTGTATGTTCAGTATTTGGTAGCTATGTTTTGTGAGGGGGCAGTTACCAATGCTGGACATGGCTAGAAACTGGGAGTTCAACCTTGGACCCTGGGAGAAGACTGCTTCTGGGGGTCATAGAAAGCAGCAGAGCTTTAGTGGTTTGTGGAAAATGGGGGGCAAAGGGGTGGAGACTGAAGGGTGGCAAATAGACAGCATGTTTCCTCATCAAGCAATTTCTTGAATTCTGAAGCCTGTGTGGGGTAACTGGCTAAAATCTTAACCTGAAAACCTGTGAACAGAGTAGAATTACCTGCAGTCATCAGTGCTTAAGAGGAAAAGACCCTCACAGTCTCAGTTCAAATTCCAAAACAGATATGCCACTGGAGAAGGGATGACCAGAGGTCATTACCTGATTGAATTAAAGTAACCAGCCCATCCTCACTTAATCTGCTTAAAGAAAAAAGGTAGACCCTCTCTGGCAAAAAAATTAGTCATCTTTAATGTCTACAGCTCTTTAATAGAAAGAAATTTGGAATAAAACATATTTTATATAGAAGAAAAATCAAAGGAGAGAAAAAGGGTAAAACAAGTAGCCCTAAGAGGGAAGTATATAGCAACACAGGCCTACCTTAAGAGGCAAGAAAAATCTCAAATAAACAACCTAACCTTACAACTAAAGAAACTATAAAAAAAACAACAAATGAAGACTAAAGCCAACACAAGGAAGGATATAGTAAAGATTAGAGCAGAAATAAATGATAAAGAAACTAAAAATAAATCCAAACAATAGACCAGATCAATGAACCAGAAGCTGGCTCTTTAAAAAAAAAAAATAATAAAGTTGATAAACCTCTACCTAAACTCATAAAGACAGAAAGAAAGAAAGAAAGAAAGAAAGAAAGAAAGAAAGAAAGAAAAAAGAAAGAAAAAAACTCAAATAAAATCCAAAATAAAAGAGAACAGAGAACTGAAACCATAGAAACACAAACAACCAAAACCAAAGAGATAAAATTATAAGAGAATATGATGAAAAACTATATGTGAACAAATTAGACAACCTGGAAGAAATGGATAAATTCCTAGAAACATATAAACTACCAAAAGTGAAACAGGAAGAAATAGAAAACTCGAACAGACCAATAACCACCAAAGGAATTGAATTAATAATCAAAAAACTCCCAACAGACAAAAGTCCAGGGCCAGATGGCTTCACAGGTGAATCCTACCAAACATTTAAAGAGTTAATACCTATTCTTCTTTTATTTATTTATTTATTTATTTATTTATTTATTATTTATTTATTTATTTATTTTTTATTGAGAGAGAGAGAGAGAGCATGCGAGCATGTTGGGGGGCAGGGAGGCAGAGACAGAGAGAGAGAGGGAGAGAGAGAATCCCAAGCAGGCTCCACACTGTCAGTACAGAGCCTGATGTGGGGCTTGATCTCACTAACCATGAGATCATGACATAAGCCAAAGTCGAGGGTCGGATGCTTAACCAACTGAGCCCCCCAGGTGTCCCACCCCATACCAAACTATTCCAAAAACTAGAAGAGGAAGGAGAACTTTCAAACTCATTCTGTGAGGCCAGCATTACCCTGATATGAAAACCAGATAAAAACTCCACTAAAAAAGAGAACTATAGACCAATATCCCTGATAAACATAGATGCAAAAATTCTCAATAAAATACTACCTAACCAAATGCAACAATATATTTTAAAAAATCATTCACCGCAATCAAGTGGGATTTATTCCTGTATTGCAAATGTGGTTCAATATTCACAAATCAATCAATGTGATATATCACATTGATAAAACAAAGAATAAGAACCATATGATTATCTCAATTGATAATCATTTTCTGTTATGCAGAAAAAGCACTTGACAAAGTGCTTTTATCATAATAAAAACCCTTAACAAAGTAGGTTTAGAAGGAACTACCTCAACATAATAAAGGTCACTTTGAAAAACCCACAGCTAATATCATACTCAATGGGGAAAAACTGAGACCTGTTCTTTTATGGTCAGAAACAAGACAGGGATGTCCACTCTCACCACTATTTTTTTGTTTTGTTTCGTTTTCTGTTTTTACTTTTATTTGCATGTATTTTATGCAGAATTTACTCCCGGGCCATCAGTTTTTGTTTCTTCAGTTTCTTCTGGGATATCTTTTTCTTCTGTGCAACCTCCTCTTCTGGTTTAGGAACAATCTGCTCTTTTTCAGTAAAGATCATCTCAATGTGGCAGGGAGAACTCATGTATGGGTTAATCTGACCTTGAGCCCTGTAGGTTCTACGCTGCATTTTTGGGGCTTTGTTCACCTGGATGTGCTCAATGACCGGAGAATCTACATCTAAACCCTTAAGTTCAGCATTACTCTCTGCATTTTTAAACATGTGCAGTAAATATTCAGCACTTCTTTTTGGGCCATGGACCCAGTGTCCGGCCCCACTGTTTGGCACACCTACCAACTCCACCATTGTAGCATCAGAATGGCATACATTGCTTCTGCGAAATGACATTTTCAGATACTTGGTGGCTTTTTGGATATGCATACCCTTGATGGCCTGGGCAGTTTCCCATGTGTTCTTAAAGTGAACACAAAGATTTGAACCTCTTGATTTGCATGATTTTGTCGGGTTTTCCGGGTCAAGTGAATAGTGAACCATTTTCAGAGATCACCTCAGGCTGCTTAAGGAAAGAGTTCTCACTACTATTTTTTAACATAGTACTGGCAGTCCTAGCTGCAGCATATCAGAAAACAAAAAGAAATAAAAGGCATCCAAAATGGCAAGGAGGGGCTCCTGGGTGGCGCAGTCGGTTAAGCGTCCGACTTCAGCCAGGTCATGATCTCGCGGTCCGTGAGTTCGAGCCCCGCATCGGGCTCTGGGCTGATGGCTCAGAGCCTGGAGCCTGTTTCCGATTCTGTGTCTCCCTCTCTCTCTGCCCCTCCCCCGTTCATGCTCTCTCTCTGTCCCAAAAATAAATAAACGTTGAAAAAAAAAACAAAATGGCAAGGAAAAAATGAGACTTTCACTGTTTTCAGATGACATCATACTCTATACAGAAAATCTGGAAGACTCCATCAAAAAATTGTTTGAACTGATGTATGAATTCAGTAAGTCACAGGATATAAAATCAATGTACAGAAATCTGTTTGCATTTCTACACACCAATAATGAAGCAGCAGAAAGAGAAATTAAGGACTCAATCCCATTTACAATTGTATCAAAAACAATAATATACCTAGGAATAAAACTAACCAGAGGTGAAAGATCTGTATTCTGAAAACTATGATACACTGATGAAAAAAATTAAAAATGACATGAAGAAATGGAGAGACATTCCATGGTCATGGAATGGAAGAACAAACATTGTTAATGTCAAAACTACCCAAAGCAACATACACATTTTGTTAATTTTTTGTTTTAATTTATTTATTTTGGACAGAGAGAGAAAGAGTATGAGTCAGGGAGGGGAAGACAGAGAGGGAGACACAGAATCTGAAGCAGGCTCCAGGCTCTCAGCTGTCAGCACAGAGCCCAATGCAGGGCTCAAACTCACAAACTGTGAGATCATGACCTGAGCCAAAGTCAGACGCCCAACCGACTGAGCCATCCAGGCACCCCAAGTCAGATGCCTAACCGACTAAGCCATCCAGGCACCCCAAGCAACATACACATTTAATGCAACCCCTATCAAAATACCAACAGTTTTTTTCACATAGCTATAGCAAACAATCCTCAACTTTGTATGACACCACAAGACACTGAATAGCCGAAGCAATCTTGAAAAAGAAAAGCAAAGCTGAAAGCATCACAATTCCAGACTTCAAGTTATATCACAAAGAAATCTGTAGTGATCAAAACAGTATGGTACTGGCACAAAAATAGATCTATAGGTCAATGGAACAGAATAGAAAACCCAGAAAGGAGCCCATAAGTACATGGTCAATTAATCTTCAACAAAGCAGGAAAAAATGTCCAATTGGAAAAAGATAGTCTCTTCAACAAATAGTACTGGGAAAATTGGACAGCTACATGAAAAAGAATGAAACTGGACCACTTTCTTACAGTATACACAAAAATAAACTCAAAATGGATTAAGGACATAAATCTGAGACCTGAAGCCATGAAACTCCTAGAAGTCAGCACAGGCAATAATTTCTCTGACATCAGCTATAACAACATCTCTCTAGATATGTCTTTTGAATCAAGACAAACAAAAGCAAAAATAAACTATTGGGACTACACCAAAATTAAAAGCTTCTGCACAGCAAAGGAAACAATCAATAAAACTAAAAGATAACCTACTAAATGGGAGAAGATACTTGCAAATGACCTGCCCAATAAAGGCTAAGCCCCCAAAATATATAAGTAAGTTCTACAACTCAACACCAAGAAAACACAAATAATCCAATTAAGAAAGTGCAGAAGACATCAACAGACATTTCTTCAATGAAGAAATATAGATGACCAACAGACACATGAAAGGATGCTCAACGTCACTGATCATCAGGGAAATACAAATCAAAACTACAATGAGATATCACCTCACACCTGTCAGAATGGCTAAAATCAACAACACAAGAAACCACAGGTGTTGGCGAAAATGTAGAGAAAGGGGAACCCTCTTGCATCATTGGTGGGAATGCAAACTGGTGCAGCCACTCTGGAAAACAGTATGGAGGTTTCTCAAAAAATTAAAAATAGAATTACTATATGATACAGTAATTCCACTACTGGATTTACCCAAAGAAGAGGAAAACACTAATTCAAAGGGAAACATGCACCCCTATGTTTATAGTAGCATTATTTACAATGGCCAAAATATGGAAGCAGCCCAAGTGTCCATCAGTTGATGAATGGATAAAGAAGATGTGATGTACACATAAAATGGAATATTATTCAGCCATAAAAAAAGAATGCAATCTTGTCATTTGCAATGACATGGATAGAACTAGAGAGTATAGTTCTAAATGAAGTCAGAGGAAGAATTATATTATACCATATAATTTCACTCATAAATCAAATTTAAGAAACAAAACAAATGAGCAAAGGGGAAAAAAAACAGAGAGGGAGGCAAACCAGGAAATAGACTCTTAACTATAGAGAACAAATTGAAGGAAGTGGGTGGGGGAATGGTGAAATAGGTGATGGGGATTAAGGAATGCATTTGTTGAGATGAACACTGGGTGTTGTATGGAAGTGTTCAATAACTATTATTATACAACTGAAACTGGTATTACACTGTATGTTAACTAACTAGAATCTAAATAAAACCTTGAAAAAAGGAGAGAGAAAATGTCATAGAAATATTAGGGAAAAAATGGATCGAATAGAAAAAGAAAAAAGACCATTAAACCTAATTATGTTAAAAATTAAATATAAATAGGCTAAAATATATAAATGAGGATTGTCAAACTGAAAAGGCTGCAAGCAAACAAACAATATATTTTGTGGTTTACAAAATAAAATATAAAGCTATAGAAAGGTTGGGAATAATAGGATGGAAAAAGATATACAGTTGACCCTTGAAAAACATGCAGGTTAGGGGCACTGACCCCCTGCACAGTCCAAAATTCATGTATAATTTTTGACTCCCCCAAATCTTAACTATAGCCTACTGTTGACTGAAAGCCTTACCAATAATGTAAATAGTCAACACATATTTTGTATGTCATATGTATTATGTATAATATAATGTATTTGTACAATAAAATAGACAAAATATTAAGAAAATCATAGGGAAGAGAAAATACATTTACAGTACTTTATTTATTGAAAAAAAAATACCTGTGGACCCATGCAGTTCAAGCTTATGTTGTTCAAGGGTCAACTGTCTATGCAAACACTAACCAATGAAAGCTGGCATACCTATACTAATATCAGACAACATACTTTAAGGCAAGAAGCATTATTAGAGATAAAGACATTTAATAATGATAAAAGGAGTCAACTCATAGGAAAACATCCCAATTCTAAATCAGTATGCAACAAACATAGGTCTAAATAGATACAGGAAACACTGACAATTAAAATGAGGAATAGAAAAATATACAATAATGATGGGAGATTTTTATATACCTTTACTCTTCACAAATTTAATATTATTCAGGGAGATAGAGAAAATTGCCTGCCTGCCTTAGGACACTGCCCCCATAACTAAAACTGACAAGAATGTTTTTAAGGAAAAAAAAAAAAAATAACAGACCAAGCTCTCACATGAACAGAGAGGTAAAAATCATGAACAAAATATTAGCAAATTAGTTTAATCCAGCAATATACAAAAAAGATAATATAGGAAGAACAAATGGGTTTTTTTTCAGAAGTGCAAAGATGGTTTAATATTTGAAATCAATTAATCTAATTAACACTATTAACCAAAAAGAGGAAATCATAGTTATTTTGAAAAATATATTAAAATAGCAATTCATAAAATCTAATATTCATTCACATTATTAAAACCTTTAGCAAACTACGAATAGAAAGGCATTTCTTAATCTGATAATCTATCTACAATAACCCACAGATAACAGCATACTTAATGAATTATTGAAAGCTATTCCCTAAGATTTCAAAGAAGAAAATAGTATCTGCTGTCATTATCTCTATTTAAAATTGTATAGGAAGTCCTATCCAGTGTACTAAGGAAGAAAGATAAGAGAAAGGCATATGATTAGAAAGGAGAAATATGAGTCTTTATTTGTAAATGATACGATTGTATACAAAAAAAATCCAAAAGAACATATAAACTATTAGAATTAAATTTCATCAATATAACTGAATATAAGGTAAGCATATAAAAATGAACTCTGTTGCTATGTCACAACATATATATAAAAATAAAATTTAAAAAATAATACTATGGATAGGAAGATCAAAAAATCAAATACCTAGGCCTAAAAAAATATGGGCAAGGCATTTAATTGAAACTGTAAAACATTACTGAGAGGTTTTTCTAAAAATTCGAAGTAAGGGAAAGGATATACAATATTCTCAAATAGTAAAGATGGGGGCGCTGGGTGACTCACTTGGTTATGGATCCGATTCTTGATTTCAGCTCAGGTCAGGATCTCATGTTTCAGGAGATCAATGCCCCACCTTGGGGTCCATGCTGAGCATGGAGCCTGCTTGGGATTATCTCTCTCCCTCACTCTCTGCCCCTCCCCCGCCTCTCTCTCCCTCTCTCTCTCTCTCAAAATAAACAAACACTACAAAAACTCAGAATGAAGAAAGTAAAAAACAACTAAGAAGTCAAAAATATTTTATATGTCTATCTCCAACAAAGATTTGTATCCAGAATTCATTGTATACTAACTACAACCTAACTTGACTTTTTTTAAAAAGAATGGGTGACATCTACTCATTTTTTTTAAGTTTATTATTTATTTTGAGAGAGAGAGAGAGAGAGAGAGAGAGAGAGAGCATGCATGTGTGAGTGTGGGAGGGCCAGAGAGAGAGGGAGAGAAGGAAACCCTGGTTTCACACTGTTAGCACAGAGCCCATGCAAGGCTCAATGCCACAAACCATGAGATCACGACCTGAGCCAAAATCAAGAGTTGGATGCTTAACTGACTGAGCCACCCAGATGCCTCGTAACTTGACTTTTAACACGATAAAAAAATTTTAAATCGGGCCACCTGGCTGGCTCAGTTGGAAAAGCATGTGACTCTTAATCTCAGAGATGTGAGTTCAAGCCCCACTTGGATGTAGAGATTATTTAAACTAAAAAAAAATTAATGCAAATGAGTATCAAATAAATAGACATGTAGGAAAATAAACAGCTTCAGGTATTACTTGAACTGACATCAACTAAATATTAGAAACAAAAGTATAGCACTTCTAAAATTATGAATATTAATATTTACAATTTCAAAACTCCTTGTAATTTTCAGAGCATGTTCACATTCCCACTTTACAGTTTTAACTAAAATTGAAAGATGGCTTGACAACATTGCTGTTCATTTGAATGTCGAATGACAAGATTTAAGTGTTCTTACTAGGTGCCAGGCATTGGCTAAGCAATAGAGTGGCACAACAGAAATAGTTCCCGCCAGCATCTAATTATTACCTTAGAATAAATGCCTAAGTTGCAAATTACTGTAGCAAATGGCATAAACAATTGTGTTTCAAGAACTGGGAAATTTTTCATGGCATTTGATACTATAATTCATATCTAGGCATTTATCCTAAAGTAAGAATTAGATGCATGATGAAATTCACTGCAGAAGAGTTTGTAACAAAGAAAACATGCAAACAACATAACTATCCAACAGTGGCGCAATAATTAATATATTATGGTAACTCCAGAGATAAATAGAGCAGTAAGTCCCATGAGTACCATGTACCATTTTACCCCATCTTTTCAAAACTAGGAATAACCTCTTTAAAATTACTGTAGGGAAAGATGAGATTTGTTTTCATTTACATTTCTTTATGAGTAAATCTGAACATCCTGTAAACATATTTGTTGGCCATTGGTATTTCTTATGACTTGTCTGTTTTTATCCTTTGGCCATTTTATCTGATGGACATTTACATTTTATTAATTTGTAAGACCCGTTTATATGTTGAGCAGGAAAAAGAAAAGTATAGAAATCTTTGTGTCTACTATAATCTCAAGGGTTAGGCTTGGTGTTTTAATAGGAGTCAACTCATTTAAAATTAAAATTCTTACCTCTTATTTTAACTTTATGAACACTATCAGAAAGGCTAAAATAGAATTCTCAATAAGCCAAGTTCAAAATACTAAAACTCAAGTTAGGCTCTTGCATGGAAATGAAAAATGTATGAAGTTTTAAAGAATTAACTGTGCTCATCTGTAGAAATAAAACAAAATATTTTAAATATAAAAAAGTTTTAGATAGTATTCAGGTGACATTCAAGAAGTTTTAGTTACCATTAATTACACAAGTGAAATTATCATTCTAATATGCCTTACCATATTAGATTCAGATGCCCTTTCTATTCTGTTCTTTTAAAAAAAATGGATTTTTTTTAAGTGATAAAGCTTAAAGTGACTTTAAGCTTGCAAAAAGTGGTCACAGTTTGTAATTAAAATATTTATTTAAAATAACATATGACAGGGGCGCCTGGGTGGCGCAGTAGGTTAAGCGTCCAACTTCAGCCAGGTCACGATCTCGCGGTCCGGGAGTTCGAGCCCCGCGTCGGGCTCTGGGCTGATGGCTCAGAGCCTGGAGCCTGTTTCCGATTCTGTGTCTCCCTCTCTCTCTGCCCCTCCCCCGTTCATGCTCTGTCTCTGTCCCAAAAATAAATAAAACGTTGAAAAAAAAATTAAAAAAATAAATAAATAAATAAAATAAAATAAAATAAAATAACATATGACAGCAAGAAGCACCTGGGTGGCTCAGTCAGTTAAGCGTCTCACTCTTGGTTTCAGCTCAGGTCATATCCCAGGGTCATGGGATTAACCCCGCTCCAGGCTCCACGTTAAACTTGGGAGTCTGTGTAAGACTCTCTCTCTCCCTCTGCCCCTCTCCCTGGCTTGCACACGCTGTCTCTCTAAAATGAAAATAAAACAAAATAAAGTATGACAGCTAATCACAGTTTTAATTTTTCTGGTTTAAAGCTTAGTGTGTTGTCAATATTAACTCTATCTAATAACAACAAACGATATGGAGCGCTTATAACAGTCCTTCTTCCCTCTAACCCCACCCCAAGCCATGCCAAAGAAAGAAGCAAGATACTTAATTTTTTAATATGCCTGAACTTTCCAATTTTAAGAAAATCTTAAATTTTAAGGAAAATATTTTTTCTTTATTTTTAATATTTTCTTCTCTTGTGGAAGTGTTATTGAAAAGCACCACAACAGTTGTAATGTTAAATAAATCAAAAACAGTAAGTTATACCTAGCACTTAAGCAACTATCCAAATTCAGTAGTATCAGAAGAAAAGAAGACAACATATGGGATTTTTATTAATTTTTATAAAAAAAAACATTCCTCTTCAAACTACCTGAAGCAACCTATTCCACCTCCCTGACTTACTCCCAACTCCCTCCCATTCGCCACTGTAGCCTATGGGACACACATGTGATTATAAACAAGGTCTGCATCCTGAGTCTCTTCAGACTCCACCTGCACATGAAAGGAAACCTGCCGCCTCACCCAGGAAACTGCTTCCCCTGCAGACTGCAAGAGAGAATGCTATTCATTCTTCTGGACTCTGTAATTTCCATACCTTTCCATACCCCTCCTCCTACCTTGAAGTTCAGAAGTAATGGCAGTATCACCATCCCTCCACCTACCTATCCATCCAACAAATATGTACTTAGTGTACAAATATGTACTTAGATTTAACAACCTTTAAAATCCAGTGAGACAAATGCAAAATGACCAAACAAATAAAAAATTGCCAATTATGAAAGAAAAGAGTAAGAAGCTATATGAGAAAATGAAGGGGATCTAGTCAGGCCAAAGTAGGAGAAAGAGTATTTCAAAAGAAAAAAAAAGGAGTGAAGTTGGTCTTCAGGGAAACCAAGTGCAACTGGACATAGAGGGTGAGGAGGAGAGTGCTGGAGAGGGTGAGGAAGTGGGTAGAACCTTGAGGCCATGGACATGAGGGCCAGAACATGCAAGACCTTAAGGGTCACGTTGAGGACTTTGGATTTTATTCTAAATGCAACCAAAACCACCAGGAGAGTCTTAAAACATCCACTCCTTATCACAGTGACCTACTCATCTGCCCACATTTAACCGGGATGCTTGCTCTTCAGCTCCACCCCAATCCCTTCCGCGTTCTAGATGGCTTCAACGTCTATGCCTTCTCAGTTACACAGCATCCTGTGCTCCGGTGACCTCCACTCCACCTCAAGCAAACTTCTCCCTTTTTCCTTGTCCCAAACTATTCCACCTATGAAAATCCAATTCCAGTATTTCATTCTCAGACCAGTCCTACTCTTCAACCTCCTACCAGTCCTACTCTTCCACTCCCTAGCATGCCTGTCCTCCAACCTTCAAAATTTTTTATTTGATTAGCCAAAAATTGAAAGTAGTTCAATCTCATTGGAATAGAGAAAACGTATTACTATTTCCTCCATCCCTACCAAGGCATGTAGGCTTCTCTACACCTTCCTCCATGCTCATACCAACATATGTGAACGCATTCACAAATAGAGATGCTTGATTATGGAAAGTGAATCATACCAAATACATAATTCTGTCACTCTTAAGGTTAAACATTTTATAAAAATAAAAACTATGAACAAATCTCAAGCCAGCAGATACAGATCGAATTCATTCTTCAAGTTGCCTTACATTACTCTAGGTGCACACACCGCCGGTGGTTCCCCTCCAAAGGGAACTTTCGCTTGTTGTCTGGTACAACTTGCTAACCCCTGAAACCTTGAAGTGGGCTCTTCTGTGGAGCAAAGTGCTTCCAATGTTGGTAGTTGAGGAGAACTGATGCTCGTGACTGAAAACATCTGGGAGAAGAATGGTTTTTCACAGCCCTTCAGCAGAGGGTAGCAGGTCTCAGACCATAAGAACTGAAGTCACCCACCTTTCACCACCTGGTTTGCCACTGCCCAAGAAATGTGCATGGTGGCCTGCTGGCAGGTATTGAGGGAACCACCACCATGAGTAGGCAAGGAAAATTAAAACTTACTTATGGGGTTTGGAAAGAAAGATGGCCAGCAGGACAGAAACTTGAGATTCCTTCTGTAGTAGAACCAATGGAAGAAACAGATGAGAATTTTAATGAAAATATAATGGAATTACAGCACAAAAAAACAAAAAAAAAACAAAACCCAGTACTTTCAGGAACTAAAAAACATGATTTATTAATTAGAAATTCAATATCCAACAGAAAGAGAATGACTGCCCTTGAGAACCACATTAGTGGTCAGAAAAGTCAGGTGGAAATACCTCACAAGAAACCCTGTGACAGACCCCGAGGGAAAATGCAAGTCGTGCAGAGATCAGATCCAGGAGACAAAACAAGGAGGAGGAAAGGAACATGTGGAGAGGTAATAATTACATAAATAATGGAAAACAACTTTTAGCATTCAAGAAAGTCTTGAGTCCCTGAATATCAAGGATAAAGAGGAAACCCTGCCAGGCTGTCAGCACTGTGGGACAAGGACTTTGTGGGATGGTGGAAAGCTGGAAGTAGAGGTGCTGCTTAGGGACACCAGGGCACTGACTCCAGGCCTCCCTAATGCTGGGTTTGGTTTACGCACCACTAGAGCCCAACGTCTATACTTAATGCATCACATGGAAACATTAAGCACAAAGACTGCTAATGTTCTTCTAGGGTCTGGCAAGCTTCCTGTTGTCTTTTGTCACTAGCATCTTAGGACCAGCCTCAGAGACTCCACAGTAGTCATTTCCTTCCACAGTCTATCTGAAACATTGCAAATGCTATTTTTTTTTTTTTTTTTTTTTTTACTTATTTTTGAGAGAGCGAGAGAGAGAGCGTGCAAGAGCATTAGCAGGGAGGGACAGAAGGGGGAGAAAGAAGATCCCAAGCAGCCTCCGCATTGTCAGCACAGAGCCTGATGCAGGGCTCAAATTCACAAACTCTGAGATCATGACCTGAGCTGAAATCAAGAGTTGGACGTTTACTTGACTGAGCCACCCAGGCGTCCCTGTAGGTACTAATTTTTAAATGTTATATGCCCAAACTACTTTGGTAAAAATTAGAAGTATAATAAAAAGAAAATATTCATAGATAAGGTAAATGCATGATTGTTAAAAGAAACTCTTACTTTTATTTATGACATGTATATGAAGGTGGTATGGTCATAGTTAAGAGCAGAGACTCTGGATGCCTACCACTTACTACCTCTGTGATCTTGGGCAAGAAACCTTTTTGTGTTTTGGTTTCCTGAAAAATAAATGGAGTCAATATCACCTACGTGTTAAATGAAAAGATTCAATGAGCTAGTACATGCTCGGCACCGGGAGCTTTGTCTGGCACATAGCAAACACTCGGTGAATAATAGCCGTGCTGCTGTCTGCCACCATTGCTTGCGACAGGAAAACAGCACCGTAGAACCTTAACTTCAGAATCAGAAGAGTTGAGCTCAGCTGCCAACTTTAAAAGTTAGAGTTTTATACCACAGCCACGGTAGTTAATCCTTCTATGCTTATATTTTTTTCAAATGTAAAACAGGAATATGAATACTTTTCTCTTTCAACATCCATCTGTCTATCCACAAACATCACCTGAGCATTTACTATACACCAGCTATTGTCTAGTGGCTGGAATAAAAATCTGAATAAGAGCTCACAGTCTAGTGAGCTCGTAGTCTAGTGAACAATACTCAGGAACCTTAGTTTCCTTTCATGTGAGCATTTCTTAAAGCTCCCTTTGCTTTAGGAGGTGAAGAAAGGACCACAAAGGGTAAGTATGCTTTTTAGCAAAAGTACTATGATTAAAAAAAAAAAAAAAAAAAAAGGCAACTTTAATGTTGTTAGCAATTGTTGGGCAAAAAATGTGGCCAGGTCCTGAAATTACCGTGTTGTGGTATTTTAAGAAAAATACTATCGAGCAGTCGGGTCATTGGCAAGTAACTCCTGTAGACCATATGGCAGTCTTAGGACTGAGGGAGACCAGAGAAAAGCAGAATCACATTTCTAATCAGAGAAGAGGATAAAACATCTCGAGGAGACTCCTCTGTCAAGAGGCTGGACCATGTAGTAGACAATTTGCCTCTCTGAATGATCTTTTGAGACATGAGTGTCCTCTGAATAAACAGCTCTGAAGCCATTGTCTGAGAGGAGCTACTATTACTGGATTCCTTGTTGACTACATTGGTCCCCTTTGAGAGCGTCCTGCCTTGGCATATAGAGTGGGGGATTAAAGTGGGAACAAGCTCTTGGTATCTCTTCTATGTCATCACAATAATAAAGACCTTATCCTAAAGCTTCCTGGCATTAAGAGTGCTTATTTTGATCATCCCAAGGGAGCTGTCTATAGGAAGGGGTGGGACAAGTTGTTCCCCTGTAATCTTTTAGTAAACTCAGGGGGCTTTAGAATGTTTACACTGATAACACCAGACAATCACTAATAAAAAATTAAACACAAAAGAGACTGAATTCACAGGAGAGCCCAAATGCCCATTCTTTATAAAGAAACAGTGCGGGACAACATGTTTTCATCTGTCACCATCAGTTGGCATTTAATAGCTATAATTTAAAATTCTATATTAAAAGCCTCACAGAAATTAGAATCACATCATACTTGAAACAGTATTAAGTACATTGAGACATTTGGAATCCTTAGAAAGTATGTAATTATACCATTTTTAAAAATTAATATCCAGAATATTTTCCTTGATTATATATATATAGCGCCACAATGTAAAACAAATTATATGGGTTATTCAAAATCATGTATTTGGCTCATAATCGGCCTAGCTTTATTACAAATTCACTTAAATGGTGGCTATTTTCAAGATTCTGGTTTCTTTTGTGTACGTGAAAAACATTCTAAAAACCAGTATCATTTAACTAAGTATTAAATTAAACTAGAGCTAAGTGGAAATTATCTGGCAAAAAGGAATACTGACATCTATATCTTAAAGTTGCAATTGGATAATAAATTATATTTTAAAAATGTACATAAAAACTCTACTACTCCCACCCATAAATTAAAGTTTATTTATTACCCAATCATGTTTTAGACTTAAAGTAAAATCCTATCGCTTATAGAAAATAAATCCAACAATTTATCCAAACATTGTTACATAAGAAGTTTTAAGAAACTGTAAATAATTCTTAATACTCTCATTTTGATTCTCCGACTTTTCAAGACTATGTTGTATTTCTTTCAAACATACTTCCTGGTGTTGTGCTTTCTAAATAAAAGAAGAAACAAACATAATCAATTATGGCATTCATATCAAAGGATCAATTAATAATGACATTCATATCAAAGGAGAGTCACAATATAAAATTTATATATACAGTAATTAAATACACAATTTTAATTTTGAAGAGAGAATTCTAACATCTGCTATGTTCATTATTTACTTATCTTAGAGCTCACTTTTCTTTAAAATTCAGCATGACTAAAGTACATATATGGTTGATCTTTACTGTGATACTATTTTATTGAAACTATCATAATTTTCACTACCTTTAACATGACCTATTTTAATACTAGTTTTTGCCATTTTCTCTGCCTAAAAATTTCTATTTTATACCATAAGACTTCTGCTGCCTTAAAAATTCCAGTTTTGGGGCGCCTGGGTGGCGCAGTCGGTTAAGCGTCCGACTTCAGTCAGGTCACGATCTCGCGGTCCGTGAGTTCGAGCCCCGCATCAGGCTCTGGGCTGATGGCTCAGAGCCTGGAGCCTGTTTCCGATTCTGTGTCTCCCTCTCTCTCTGCCCCTCCCCCGTTCATGCTCTGTCTCTCTCTGTCCCAAAAATAAATAAACGTTGAAAAAAAAAATTAAAAAAAAAAAAAATTCCAGTTTTTATAATATGAACATTTTTAGAAATCTTTAAAAATAAAAAGAATTCTAAATATTATAGGTGTTCTTTATTTGAGGAAAAAATTCAAAGCCCAATATATTTTTAAAAATATTCAGCTGCACACAAATTCCCAAATCGATCTGTTCACTGAAAATACTTCAGATAGACAAGTTGCAGATACCATCTAGCTTCCAACTAAAATGTACACACCTTCAAAAGAGAAAGAAATCTTTTCATTCCTTCCTATCAGGTATTCAATGATACCTGATACCTTCTGAAATTGAGTAATGCCCCTTGGGAGAGGGAAGTGGCATGGGATGAAACAATGTGTGAGGCTGGGCTACACAAAATCGTAGAATGAATATAGTGAATCTTTGCAGAACATCAGTTTTACTCAACAGTTTGGAGGGAAAAATATTAATATGAACACACTTATATTGTAGGGTAGAATGTGAAATGTTTGTGGATTATAGGATAATGCATTAGACTCCAGAGACATTCAGGCTTCAGGAAGGATGGCCTGGGTTAAGGGGGTGGGGCCATGCCTGGGTCTGCATATCCACTCTGCCCCAGGTGAAGCACTTGGGCAGGAAATCTGAAGAAGCCTGCTACCCTGGGCGGGGTGCTGTGGAAGACACCAGGATATAATCAACTATGGGACAGGCTCTCAGGGTGCTTCCAATTCAATTGGAGCTAAGATATGTATATAAAATAAATACTGACCTGCCCACGGAACTGTCCCCTGAAAGGACAAAATACATAGACTCATTTTTCAGTAATGTCTAAACCAATGTTTAGAATTCTAGATTTTTACTCCTGTAAAAATTATCAGATTTAACAGAACCTCAGATCTTAAACTTCTTTCTTTTGGGAGCTTTAACCAAGTACTGGGAAATTGTAGAGAAACCCAACTTATCTTACTATTTTTTTTAGAACTTTAATCACACATATTTTATAGTATCAAAAATTCTGATGGTGGGAAAAACATTAAAAAATCAATCTATAAATAAAAGAGATTTAGAATAAAGGGAAGGCCCATGCTACATTAAAACTGAGAAACGTTTGTTCTGATTAAATTGCCATGGCACTTTTGATGGTGATAAAATGAAACTAAAATTACATGCCAAAAATCATTTAACTTTTGAATCTTTCACGTTTTCAACTTTTAGACACTTGGGAATACAAAAATAGTTTTCGTGCTGTCTCCGGCTCCCAGAAAAGATAAAGTATCATCATTTTCTATGTAACCAAGTAGATAGTTTTCAAGTAATTTAGTCACGACTAGTGCTAGCTCTCATAGTGCCTTATGCCAATTGACTACTTTCATGAATATTTAGGAAAAGACATTAGAAGATTAATTAAACACGGCCAATTTGGTATTCTCATTTCATGGCTGAGTGGCTCAAAGCACCCGTCTCATATGCAGATATAACAATACTGAATATTTACTTAACACAAACTCATCACCTTCTAAAATATAATATTCATTACTCGAGACAGATATCAAAATCTAACTCATAATAGTTTAAATTGTGTATCTTAAAAAAATGAAAAATTCATACCAGAAATTCCTAAGTAGATTATATCTGTAACTTTCATTAAACAGTCGTCATGCAAAAGTAATACGCAGGAAAGGGCCTGATGAGACTTGGGGAAATGTAATAGAAGCTACCAAGGATGCAGTATAATAATTCTTTGGCATAATCATGACATCTTAAATTTTTATGATTTATATAATTTGTTATTTTTAATATTACCAGTAAAGCAATCGCCTCACTTCATACTTTAAACTATACAGTAAGAATGTTAAATGCTAATTTACTTTTTATGAAAATATATTAAGCCCTACAAATACTTACACTGTTCATTTTGCAAACAAGTTGACTTTGTTCTTCATTTTTCTTTTTAAGCTCAGTTTCCAGATCTAATATTTTAATCTGTAAAGCCCTCTCTCTAGATGACATTTTCTCTATTTCTTCAGAAACCTATAATTTTCATTAAGAGAGTAAAATAACTAAATATGCTTTCTTTAAAGTATGACTTAAAGACTTGACATAGTTATACTATACCTCTTTTTTCTGAACAGATATTAACTGTATATTAGCTTAATTAGAAAATGTCTCAAGATGTTCTATCTTGAAAAAATACATATAGCATAAGTATGCTTATTTCTCTTTGCAGTTAAAAATATCTGCAAAATTAGCTTGAGATGGAAGAAGTATACACATTTGCACTCCTCTGTGACTTGGGTAGGTGTTTTCCCAATACTGTATTTTTTTAACCTACTGAGGCCAACTTGCCAGTTGCCATCCTACTGTATGGATATTCACCGTGGGGTCTAGAGTGCTGACAGAGCATAGAAGGTTCTCATCCAGTGCTACTCACAGATTGGATGGATGAGATTGGGACAGAGCAAGAGATGTATACACGTCACTCACACACAAGAAACTGTTTTTTCATTCATTCACTTACAAAGTGGTCTGAATTTGAGTTTTCTATTTCTACGATGGTTTATTTTAGCAGAAAGTCTAGCTGAGCTATGTTCATCCAATGATTCAGATATGTGGGAGCCTTTCTGCAAGAATTCTGAGTTGGAGCCAGAAGAGTGAGTGGAGGCAGGGCTAGTTCAGGAGTAAGGAGCTAGTGGGAAGGACTGTCCTCTAACTATATTCCTACTGTAAATTTAGTTCTAAGTTATTGTAAAGTAATTTACAAAAATTTCTTTTGCACAAATTCCAAAGGTGATTGTGAGTGAGGGATGCTCGCAGGATGTAAAGCTGTAGGAGAAAGAGCCCTTGACAATGTCCTCAGTGTGGACAATAGTGACAGGGCAGTGCTGGCACCCTCACCTGGCAGGAACTAGAGACAGCCCCATGTTCCAGTGCAGCAGGAGAGAAAGGAGAACGTAGACGCATCTCTGGGGAACTCTCAACACTTCTGAGAAGGAATCTGAGAACACGTACCATTTCTGAAGTCTACCTAGGCTGAACCCAGGATAAAGGCATTTATTTTCCTCTCAAAGGTTGATGGGGCTGAGAAATCTGGATTACATTCCTACCGTTGGCAATACATTTTGCTACCTAGTTTTTATTCAATGTTGTGCCTTTCAAAGTCAATTTAAATTGGTTTCCCACAATTAAAAAAAATCTAGATAGATAGATAGATGACACTTGCAATGTATGAGCCACACTTCAAGGACATCAGATTTTATCTAACTTATGTGGAACTGCCATTAACAAGTTCGTGAAAGACATGGGTGGAAAAGAGTTTAGAGGGAAAGATTCAGAATTTGGTAGTGGACATGTTAAGTTTGAGATGTTAAGTAGAGATGTCAAGTAAGTAGCAGAAAATCGGAGTCTAGATTTTAGGGAAGAGAGAAACCTGGGGAAGAGATACACATTTGAGAGTCATCATGGTAAAGAGGATCTCTTTTTAGCACCATTTAATCTGATGAGGAAACACATCATCCCCATTTTACTAATTAGGAAACTAAAAGTTTAGAGAAGTGACTCACTCTGGGTCAGGGTGTAATGTCACCCTGAATTCAAACCCAGTCAGAGCCAGAATTCAAACCTAGTGCCTGTTGGAATCCAAAGACCACTTTATGCCCTTTCAAGATTACATTTTCAAATCATTTGATAAATGTATTTTTTCCTTAAGACCCTCCTGAATCATTTCCCAACGCCCCCAGTTAAACTAACGACATCCTCTGGTGTACCTTGCACCCTCCCTCTGTTGTAGCACCTACATGCTGGATGACGTTTGTCTGATTGCCTATTATCTCCCTATTGGACTATGAGTGTCCTGAGAGCTGGGGCGAGGTCTGTTGGAGATGGTAAAAAAGACATGACCTCCAGGTAACCCATGAGCTGGACCTGGGCAATTGGAGGTTCCCCACCTTCTCCCCTGTCCTTGAGGTATGTGTTTTGCTTTCCTTCCCTGCTCCCAGTAGCTGCTCCAGGTAAATAGCCTTGAGAATGAAATGTGACGTTGAGATTTTCTGGTCTGGGTACATGACTGAACCTAGTTAAAGGGTTTCTTTATAAACTTAAGAGTCTGTCAGGTGGCTGTGGAAATCTACTCATCTTGTGGCTGTCCAAGACAACTCTCATGTTCCCTTGCTTATTAAACCTGCCATTTTCCACCCAGGAATGGTGCATCTCTTTCTACGGTCTCTCTCTGCCCTCCACATGTGGGTTTCTGATTACACCAGGGAAACTGCCGATGAGCTTGGGAACTAACAAGGTCTTATTCATCTTTGCATCTCGAATACTAGCAGAGTGCCCAACACACAGTAAGATACTTATTAAATGCGAACCAAATGGATTTAACTGGAATTCAATTTTTCTTTAATTCTTGTATGTATTTATGCAATAATACTAGGCAAAAAGAAAAGGGAGTGGAGCTTTACACCTCACCAGATCCTAACCAAAATGTTCGATAATTTGCACAACTGCTTTTTATTCAAAAAGACAAAACAAAAACAAAAAGGAGGGGGGGAATTCTTTCCATGTTTTCCATCTCTGCCCTCTACCCTGCCACATCATCATTCACCTAGTGAAGTAATTCTGTACCAGTAATACAGCTGTTTAGCTCCAAAAGGGAAAAGTAGGTAAAAAACAAAAATGTAATTGCTCTCTTCACCCTGTCATCAGGATAAAAACAATAACTGTAGGTTTGGTAAGATGAGATATTGTCTGTTTAAAAAGACGACTCTTCGGTAAACTAATTAAAAAGTTTCTAAATAAAGGCCATCTGTACCTTTTGTCTTCCTTCTTCTAAAGCAGCTTCCAGCTGTCTGGCCAATGCTGTATGTTCTGCAGATTTCTCTTCAAACTTAAGATTGCTGTGCTTAAGACATTCTTCTTGGTTTGCCAGTTTCTTTTCAAGCTCTTTATTTTCTGCATCCATCTGTTCTAATTTTCTTTTTGCAGAAAACATATATTTTAAAATTATAGTGTATAGAGAAAAATGTAACACCAATTTTAAGTCAATTTAATACTTACTGTTTAAGGTTTTCACACTTCAACTGAATAAGATAATTTTCCTCTTCCAAAGAAAGCTTTTTTAGAAGATTATGATTTCCATCAACCTAAAAGAAGGGGGGAAAAAGTTTTCTTGGTTATTTTCTTTATAAGCAACTTCCAAAGAAATCTATGTACTTTAGTGTTAGAATAATCATTAAAGAAACAAGAAGGCCTAAATATTATTATTACTCCTACACAGAGAGACTCAAAGAAATAATTACATTTTTAAAACATAAGTTCTTAAATTCCTGATTAAGTTTTTTTTTTTTTAAAAAAAAAACTATGCTGTCTCATAGGAAATCATCTACTAGAAGGTTTTTTCTGAAAGATGGCAATTAAAACATTCTGAACAATGCTTTGTTGAAAAAGGATGTTTATTTTATTAAGTAAATTTGAAGACTAAAAATCATTAATCTCCTATTGTTGCATATTTAGAGTTACTCTTACAGTTTCCTGCTTCATCTCAAGATAGTGAATGATAATTGAACATCTATGAAGTTAACTATGAGTGAAAACTGTATTTGTGAGAAGCAAAGTAAAATGAACAAATCAACCGAAGACAACTTGTTCATGCCAAAACCAAATACTCTTCCCATTGCTTCAAAAGCTATACTTATTTTAAGAAGCCTTGAAAATAATTTTTTTCTCATAATTTAATTTATAATTTGGGTTACCTATGTAGATTTGGCATTCTCCTACAAAAATCTCTTCTCGGGAATTTAAATTTAGCCAAGTTTTATTTGCATGTTTTTTTTAAAAACAGGATGCATTTCAAAATTAAAATCCCGGTTACATTTGGAAGATAGGGAGTTGTTTTTGCAAATAAACAAAAAGACTTGCTACCTCCTTGCATATACTTCTTTGAAAGAGTAATTAATTAAAAAAAATATTTGTAAGAGCTTACTTTGTGCTAGGTATTGAATTAGAAGATGGTATGTGGATTCTCTCTCTCCCTCTCTCTCTTCCCCTGCCCTGCTCATGAGCATACTCTCAAAATAAATTAATTAATTAAAAAAAAAAAAAAAAAAGGAGATGGCTATGTGGTGACTAACAGGGCATCGATGATCCCTGTTCTGATGGGAGTAAAAAAAATAATAATAATTGAGAATAATCCAAATGAATTTGATGCACAATTCTTTTTTTTTTTTTTTTTTAATTTTTTTTTTCAACGTTTATTTATTTTTGGGACAGAGAGAGACAGAGCATGAACGGGGGAGGGGCAGAGAGAGAGGGAGACACAGAATCGGAAACAGGCTCCAGGCTCTGAGCCATCAGCCCAGAGCCTGACGCGGGGCTCGAACTCACGGACCGCGAGATCGTGACCTGGCTGAAGTCAGACGCCTAACCGACTGCGCCACCCAGGCGCCCCTTGATGCACAATTCTAATGAAAATAAATTCTAATTTTTGTATGGTAAATTATGATAATTTAGCCTATCATGATATCAAAAAGATATATGTAAACATAGTATTGCTCATCTCATGCTATTACTGTGTTCTCAAATGTCTAAATACAGATTTACACAAATAAAATGAGCTATTTTAGCTACCAATTTTCCACGATACAATACTATAAGAATAGGTTGCAAAATATTACAGCATCTGTAATAAACTGATAAATTGACTTAAATGGGAGTTAAAAAAAACAAAAAAGCAAAACAAATCAACCCCTGACATGAGTGCCCTCAACTGGTGAAATCACTCCAGAGTATTCCTTTAACGTATCTAGAAGACAGCAAAATGACAGCCGGACACCTGGCCCTGAAGCTCCCTAACGGTGTGCACCTTGTCCGCACATCTCTCCCTGTAGTGCTGCACACTCTCCTGACACTCGTGAAGCCTCCGTTCCGCCGCCGTCACCGAATCGCGGACGTGCTCTAACTCCTTCAGATGAGACTCCGTCTGGCCTCTCATCTGAGTTGGAGCATTAGGGAAATAAGTGCAAGGTCACACATTCAGCATTAATGTCTTCACTACCTTACATACTACATATGCTCGTAATACAATGAGTATTTTAGGTATAATGGTTTTAAACAAAATGATTCAACCAAATAAATACGAATAAACATGAACTTGGACTCTGCCAACTAAGAACATATAACTCAAAAGCGGGCTACAATTTAGTTTGCAAAAAGTCTGTTGAGTAACTAATATAACACTGTATGTTAATTATACTGGGATTAAAATTTAAAAAGTAGTTGAAAATAAGTTTGTTGAGTAAATGCATATAATATTAGCCTGCAGGGAGAATGTTTAACGTACTGAGGAAAGCAAACTTCCTGAATCCTGTAATTTATACTCAGGCATAGTTATTACTAGTAAAGCTAGTGTGGTAGTTTTCTACTACCCAGCCATCAGTCTAAAGTAATCGTCACTCTCTGTCATTCAGTCTTGTAACTCAGATCTTTTAGTCAGAACAGCCTTGCTGCACTCATCTTCGTTCAGGTTGGTGGGGTTTACTATATATTATTTCTAGTTAGCTAATGTCATCAGTACTCAGTAGACTGTAACTTCATTCTTAGTGTTACTATGAGCAAGTCTCCCTAATTTTATCTACATTCATCCCTTTGGCTAGTGCAGTAACTCACTGTGGCATTTTTGCGGAAATGTGACAAGAAGCAAACCTAAGAAATGCTTGCATGGCTAATTAAGAAAAAATAACAAGACATATGGCATTTAGGATGTTTATAGGAAGGAAAAAACAAGAGCCAGACTCTGTCCCTGAGACAGGGAACACCTAGAGCTACCGTGCATCACCTGGCACTCTTGATCACAAAAGGTCAAGCAAGAACAAAGTGTACCTCTGGGTCCCCAAACATCTAAGAGCCCATGAGAAAACCATGAGAGTCAACAGTGGAAAAGGAAAAATCTCATCTCAAAAAATGACTTTTCTAGGGGCACCTGGGTGGCTCAGTCAGTTAGTGTCTGACTCTTGATTTTGGCTCAGGTCATGATCTCACATTTCATGGGTTCAAGCCCCATGTCAGGCTCTGTGCTGACAGTGCACATCCTGCTTGGGATTCTCGCTCTGTCTCTCTCTCTCTGTCCCTCCCCTCCTTGTGTTCCCTCTCTCTCTCAAAAGTAAATAAACTTAAAAAAAAAATGAATGGAAATTTCTTAAAAAAAAAAAAAAAAGACTTCTGGTTTAATACCAGTTAGAAGACATTGTGACCTTGTGGTATCTGAAAATTACAGGCTTCTGCCCCATCAGCCTTTTGAACAGGTTTTTTTAATAGGCTTTTTATTTACAGTGCTGCTTAGCAAAAGAGGAGACCTTTGCAGTGGTATGTCTCATGAGAAAAAGAGACGAACACGTGAAATGCTAGACATGCTGCTAAAAATAGGTGAAAAGTAATTCTAAGAAAGTAGTCAGTTGCATGTTAGGTGGGCTATCTTTATCTCTGTTTAACTAGCAGAATGCCCACTCTGGCTGACCTCTTCTTCACACTCATGCCTCACTCAGACATCTCGATCCCAAATGTGGGGGCAACCCAGAGACAGTCACCTTATTATACTCAGTTGGAAGTGACTGGTAACATCCCATGATCTCTCCAGCTAGGAGTCAGTGTCCTAGGACTTCCACTGCTTCCTTACCAAAACAACATGACAAGACCCAAAGAGGGATGAGGTTTCATTTAAAAAGTTAAAAATATTCGCAAAAACATCCTAACTTGCCAACACTGGCCTTCCCCTCATTCTGTTGCAATGGGGTGACAAAGGGAAATGATGCTGTTTTTTTAATATTATTTTTCCTCCAGAAATTCTCTAGATTTAGCAGAGAATATTTACTTTGCTTTTTAGACACAAAAGATTTAGTACCAGAAACAAAAAGGTGGGATTAAAAATGAGAGATATTCAAGTTTGCATATTTATGGTTGAGGAAGCTCAGGGATTAAGTGATAACCATTTTTTTTTTTTGAGCTATGTTAAGTCTGCTCTTATATCAGAAAAATTAAACATTTATGCTGTTTTCAAAATATTAAGGAAAAAGTAAAAAAATAATTCATACAAACATTTCAAGCCTGGAAGAAACATTATCTCTTTAGAAAACAAACTCCTACAGAGATTTAAGACAGATAATTCCTAGGTCTAAACTAGAGAAAACAACCACAATGAAAGAATAGGTATAGTACTCATAAAGTACAAAACGTATAAATAAAATATTATTTTATTGCTTAAAACATCAAACTCACCTTCTCTAACTTTTTATTTTTGTTTTTTGTTATTAGGTTATTTTCATGTAGCAAATTTTCACATCTGCTTTTCACCATTTCAGCTGCTTCTTGCAACTTTTGTATCTGAAAATAGAGTAACGTATTTTATTATTAAGACCACAATGTAAGGGCACCTGGGTGGCTCAGTCTGACTCTTTGTTTTCAGATCAGGTCATGATCTCAAGGTTCGTGAGTTTGAGCCCTGCATCAGGCTTTATGTTCATTGCATGGAGCCTACTTTGGATCTTCTGTCTCCCTCTTTCTGGCCCTCCCCTGATCATGATCTGTCTCTCAAAAATAAATAAATGTTAAAAAAAAAAAAAAGACTATAATGTAAAATAAAAAGCAAATCATTATTTCCCTATCAATACCCTCAGTATCTTTATCTAATGTTATTCCTGCTTTACTATAAGAATAGATCAGTGCTCTATTCCAAACTACAATCCTTTTATGACTTATCTGTCTTTTCCCATCAATACTTCTAGTCTCTCCCCTTAAGACTGAATATTAGAGAGATCTATACTTGCAGGTCAATGAACTTTAAGAAGAACTAAAAAAAATAATAAAAAAAATCTGAAGACTAAGGAGTAATTGAAATATGCTGACATGTATGTCCATATGCATATTTATTTGGGAAGAGTCAGATTTATTACAACAAAATAAAATGCATTTTTGTTTTTTTTAAAAAAAAAGAACATTTGATCCAAACTATACCAATTATTTTACCAATTCCATACCAATTATTTTACACTCCAAAATTTAAAAATGCTCAAAAAAAAAAAAAAAAGAAAATCTAAGCACTTCATACAAAGCCCAGAGCCTAGAACATGCACAGTATTCTTGCTGAGGGATTAAAGCCAAACACACAGCTGGAGGATACAGATGTCATTCTCCATAATGTGTCCCGCAGTCCACTACGGCCTCCATCTTACCTCTGGTCTGGTAAGCTCCACATGACTGCAATATATATTCTTTAAGTTTATTTTTATTTATTTTGAGAGAGAGAGAGTGCAGGGGAGGGGTAGACAGAGAGGGAGAGGGAGAGAATCCTAAGGAGGCTCCATGCTATCACCGTGCAGCTCAATGCAGGACTTGAACTCATGAACTCTGAGATCATGATTTGAGCTGAAACCAAGAGTCAGAAACTCAACCAACTGAATCGCCCAGGAGCCCCATGACTACAATATTCTAACTGGATGTCTCAACTTCATTTTCCCATCTAAACCATCCAGATGTACTTCCTTCCTACCTATCTACACAATGCCCTGCTTAAGCTTTTACCTTTAGTTCATTATTCTTTAATTAAAATGCTCTCTCATCCAGTAAAATCAAGCTCTTTATTGACTAGTCTGTTACCATTGTTCAAGGACCTGCATAAGTCCCATCTTCTCATACATATTTTCTTGAATACTACATTTCCAAAACATAAGGTTTTCTATAAATTGCCACTGAACACATGCTGTATTCCATATATATTTTCATATGTTCTTTTCCAGGTCTTTCATGTGACTAAATCAGAATTTTACTTTTTTTATTGGGAAAGAGGGAGTGTTGAGCTTTAATGACCCTAGAAGGGAGTCATTATTCTACATCAATACCATGATATATTTAAGATGACAAATAAATATAACTAAGTTTAACAAGATTGTACCTAAGGTTTACATTACACCTACGTAATTAATTTTAGATTGACTTTTAATTTTTTTAAATGTTTATTTATTTTTGAGAGAGACAGAGCACGAGCATGGGAGGGGCAGAGAGAGAGAGGGAGACACAGAATCCAAAGCAGGCTCCAGGCTTTGAGCTGTCAGCACAGAGCCCGACACAGGGCTCGAACTCACAAACTATGAGATCATGACCTGAGCCAAAGCCAGGTGCTTAACCGACTGAGCAACCCAGGTGCCCCTAGATCTACTTTTAGGAATACCCAGTATATACACAGTCAATGCATGAATCAGGAATCAGCAGAATCATCTACTTATAAAAATATACGAGGCGTTAAGAAATAGATGGGACATATATTCTATCACAAAATAATAGCTCCACCTTAATTTAGATCATTAAAAATGCAGTGTTTTAAACTGTCTACAAAATTTAACATTAAAATGAATGCAATAGTCACCTGAGTTTTATATACTTCAATAAGGGCTTTCTGTTGTTTTTCTACTTCTTGCAATTCTAAGAGTTCATTTTCAACAGAAACAACCTCATCCTTCAAAGCAGCAAGGGTAGTCTAGCAAAGAATATATAAATAGATTTTATAAATCATTAGAATTCACTTATACTCTGGTGCTACAGGGTTATAAAAACATAACTCATTTATCAACAAAGTTAATAACATAATTATCTTTATTGCATAAAATTACCATTTAAATTTAAGAAGTTTAAAAAGTTAGTAATAATGAATAACTATAATAAGACTTATGTAAGACATATATTTTTAAAACTTTTAAAATTTCCTGACAAAGAAAGACTTGGAAAATAGAAAGACCATGTTCTTTGATGGGAAGACTCAATACTAGTGACATATCAGTTTTTTCAAAACAATAACACTTTAAGTGCAATTTCAACCAAAAATACAACAGTTGGGAGGAGGGGGAATATAACAAAATTAATTTTAAAATTCATATGGAAAAATAAATGGGAAAGACTAATACAATTCTGAAAGAAATACTAAGGTAGAGAATCTCAGTACTTACTAGATATTAGGATGTATAAAGAACTAAAATTTTTAAGTTTACTGTGTGTGTATGTGTATGTAAATATACATATACATATATATATAATATATATATATATATATTTAATTTTAGAATTTAAAAGTCAATGTTAAAGACAAAGAAAAATACACCAAAATTATATTTAGTATATGATAAAGGTTGAATTTTTAAGTCAATGAGAAAAATGTGGATCACTAAATAATGGTAATAAGACAACTGTTTAATTATTAGAAATAAAATAGATTAACTATTTAACTCCACCCAATATTATTTTTTGTATTTATTTTTACAAAATATATTTATATACTTACTTAAAATAAAGCTTTAAAATTTTTCACAGAAGATACAGCTAAAATTTTGATCTTAGGATAGCAAAACCCTTACTAAGCATAGAATCAAAAAAAGATATCAAGCATTCTAAGGGTTTGGGATTTTACCTTCCAAGTTTACAAGTTAGCCTGGAACAGTTTCATGGATGCTAGCAAAGGATGTGAGACTCCTGGGTCAGAGACACAAAACTTCATTGCAGCAATAGCAGTAGCCAGATGCCAGATTTGCGGTAGCTTCCTAAGCCCCAGCTCCCACAGGGCAACACTGTGAGGGCCAGATGACACTCACACCTTTCAGGGGAGGCACTACAGAGGCGCAGCCCTGAGTTTAGGGAACCCAGATCTCTCATAACAGGCAGTAAGCATGTCTGCCCTTTGGTATGGAAAACATTGCTATCTCCAAGGATGTCCATTATACAAACATCCTTGAAAAGATAGTCTGGATCTCAAGCAGTCAGTCCTTTTTACTTGTAAGATATGCAGAAATGTGACAGACTCAACAGAAGCCATAAAAGAAAAAAAATATGTATACATACATATGTGTAAATGCATCTCCCCGAACTTCATTGCCCCCTCGAAAAATTTAAGAGGCAAACAAAATGTAAAAGAGAATAACAAATTATGACAAAAGATTAATACCTGAGTTCTTACATGTTAATTAGAAAAAAGACCTAAAGGATAATGAGTAGGTAATTCATAAAGGCAGAAACGTAAATGATCAATAAATACATGAAAAAACATATTTACTGGTCATTAAAACATACTCTGGGCACTGGATATTCTTCTATTAATGAAGAAAAGAAACAAAAAATCCCTTCCTTCATGGGGCTCACATACCCCATGTATAGAAAGACAAAAACAAGGGATAGACGAACGCAAAACAAGAACATGAAGTAAAACACACCCTACATGAACTGTGGATGGGCCAGGGAGGTCTCCAGAAGGGACTTTTGTGCAAACACTGAAAGTGTGGGTCTTTGAGGGGAGGGAATTCCCATAGAGCAAGGCAACGGTGGGAGAAGCCCTGGCCAGTCAGGGAAAAACTGTAAGAAGGCCAATGTGGCAGGAAGGGAGAAACCAAAGGGGATAGTGGAAAGATGAGGCCCGAGAAGTAATGGATAGCCAGGTGGAATAATGCTTTGTAGGTATTTATTAACCAGGTATCACTGGAGGGTTTGGGTGGAGCAGTGACATGGTGTGACTTACATTTTTATGGGAACGACTCTACTGCTGCACTGTAATCTGAGTGCAGGTGCAAGGGTGGAAATAAAGAGGTGTTGGGAAGTCACTGTAACTGTGAGACATGCTGGTGGCTTAAACCAGGACAGTAGCAGTGGTGCTGGGGAGAGATGGTCAAATCCTAGATCTATCTGTAGTAGATCTGCTGACAGACCGGAAGCAGATGGGAGAGAAAGGAGTCAAGGATGACACCAGGTAAAAGAAGGGTGATTGCTGTTACCTGAGATGAGGACAACTGTAGGATGAGCTATTTGGGGGAATACAGAAGCTCTATTTTTGTTGTTGTTGTTGTTGTTGATTTTCCAGAGGGGTGGGGAGGAGGGGCAGAGAGAGAGGGAAACAGAGGATCTGAAGCAGGTCCTGCACTGAAAGCAGACAGCCCAATGCAGGGCTCAAACTCACGAACTGTGAGATCATGACCTGAGTGGAAGTCTGACACGTAAGGGCTGAGCCACCCAGGTGCCCCTACAGGAAGTCTATTTTAAACATGCTAACTTTGAGACACCTATTAAATACCCAAGTGGAAATTTCAAGTAGGCAGTAGAATACTTGTCTGGAATTCGGGGGCAAGGTCTAGGCTAGAGATATAAATGAGAGCCCCCAGAATATACCTGGTACTTAAAGCCCCAGCACTAGATGAGATCATCTATCAAATTTGGAGAGATCTCTTTTAAAATTGTCTAGCACTGGAAAAAATATAGGGACCCAATTATGATGGGTAATTTGGAAATATATAACACCAACACTAAAAATGAGCCTTCCTTTTGACCATATAATTACAGTTCTATCCTAAATGTATCCTAAGAAAACAGATATGCAAAAAGACTCAAGGAAACCGTCCACATTTTTATTTATAGCAGCAAAACACTGGAAGTGGTCCAAAATCCCCAAAACTATATGCTAAAATAGTAACTTTAGTTTCATTTATGAGATCACAAGAGATTTTTAAATGTTTCCCTTTATGCGTTTCTGTTTTTCCAACTCTTTATAATGAACAAATAGAACTTATAACCATCCAAATAAACTCTTGCAATTTCAAGAGAAGAGGTCACTGGGTCTTGAAACCAATATCAGCTCAATTTTTTTTTTCATTTGAAACATTAAAATCTAAAATTATTCTGGTCACTAAAAGTAACAAAATACAGCATCTAGGCAATTTTGCATTGCAAATAACATATGCCAAACACACCTAAACTTCTTTCCTTAAACAAAACCCAGAGAATAATCAATTAAAAATACATTTGCAAATTATTCATAGGATGTAAGATATAAATTTTAACCCAATGATTTTTATACCAGGTAATTTAAAATTAATTCCATTTACCACGTGATTAAAAATTAGCTTCATAATGGATGAAATATTGATTATGCTAATCCTTTCTCTCTGAAGGCTATCAAGGAAATTAAGGAAATAAACATAATAAATAATATTGTTTCCTCTTCCAAGAAAAAACATTTTAAACATTCATTCAATAAATATTGAGACCTCAGTGTATGTCACACCTTCCCTGGGCATTCTGGGCACACAAAGATGGGAGTTGATAAAGAGAGATTCATCCTAATTGAAAAGACTGTGGGGGAAGTAGCATTTGAGCTGAACTAAGGCAGTTCTGAGATATCACCAGGAAAAATAATTCCAAACTGGAAATACAGTAAAACTATAGGAATAGAGGAAAACATGAATAAATTGCAGAAAATAATGAGTATTCATATTTGGCTAGAGCCCAGGATAACTAGAAGACTATATTCCCCAGTCTCCCCTGCACCTAGTTGGGGCCATGTACCTGAATAAGTAGAAGGTAGAGTGGTACGGAACTTACAGGAATCCTCCCTGAGAGGAAGTGAAACAGGAGATGAAAAAAAAGGGGGAGGAAATAATTCATCTTTTTCCCCTTGCATCCTTCTGCTCGAAACTTGGCTATGACTGGCGCTTCAGTAGTCATTTTAGATCATGAGGGTCATAACCTAGGAATGGTAATGGGGAGAGCTAAAAAGAGGCTAGGTTCTCTGATGCCATATCAGCTTTGAGCTGCCAACTCTGGCCTTCTTTTACATAAAGAGATTCTTTTCTGTGTTCTATTTACTATCCTCCAAAAATTGTATTAAAAAACTGAAAAGGATGCCGTCATCTTTAATCAAGTCTCATCTGGTTACATGTATCTCTAATTGAGAACTCAAACATTTTTTTCTCAGAAAGTATAAAAAAACTTCTCCATTTTTCTCTGGTACACATACAAACCAATCACCCCTTGGATTTGATTAAGTTGGAAAATTCTTTCTGGTTATGAAGCAGCCAAGAACATACTTTCTGGTTTCAAACAAACCAGGCCTGAGGTTACATCCTATCGTAACCATGACACCTAGAAAAAAATCTTACACATTAAAGTTAATGTAATTTTGGATGATTCAACAGATAAAATTGGAGAACAAAGAGTTTTTTAAAAAGTTGAAACAGTTGTTCAACCTCACAAGTCTTATTTAATATTGCTGAAAACAACTTAACACATATCTGTGTATACAACTATAAACACAAATCTATACACAAGTATGTGTCTACATGTGTATGTACAGATATATAGAATATATATATATATCTATGATATATATAGAATATATATATATCTATGATATATATAGAATATATATATATCTATGATATATATATAGAATATATATATATCTATGATATATATATAGAATATATATATCTATGACATATATAGAATTTATATATCTATGATATATATATAGAATATATATATCTATGATATATATCTATGATATGAATATATAGTTTTGGAAGTTGCATATTATAATGATACTCTAATACCCTGACAAACATAAAGGACAAAATGACACAACAGCACTATCCTAAGCATGCTGTTATTTCCAGCTACTTCTACTATGTTGTCATTAGACAATATATACACATACACACAGGAACACATATTACCTTTAACTTTGTATTCTCAAGATTCAGAGTTTCATTTTCATATTCAACTGAGTGAAGTTTTCTAAGAATTTCTTCACATGAATTTTTACCAACGTCTTCTACTTTCTTCAGGTCTTCCAAAAGATTAGTAATTTGCCTTTGTGAGATAAATGATATATTTCATAAAAGTCACAGAAACTTTCATTTAAATAATGCTTTTTAAGTGTGCTTATGAAATTATTTTGGTAGGGTGCACTGTTTCAAAAGTTAATACAAGCCATGGACCAAGGTAAACAGGAAGCAGTTATCTATCAGGTTACTACCTGAGTAACACTGATTAGCAATTATTACCCATCGATGAAGCCAATGAGAAATTACACAACGTTCTCTTCACTATTCAATAAAATGTCTAAATTGTCATCCAAAGGTAGTCTGTCTGTCTCTCATTCACACACATGCACATACATATACACAATCTCAGGGACAAAGTTAAATAAAAGGCTCAAGTGAGGCAATACTTCACCTTTAGAAGCAAATGATACATGCTAGTTTACAATGATAAAACTGAAGAGAACATACAGAAGATAAAACATTTAAAAACAGATATTCAGGGTTCATTATTGTTAATCAGTAATAAATTTGAATAAAAGATATGCATTTTGAATCACTGATTTTTCTTTGTTACATAATTCAGGCACTTAAAGGAACAATAACTTTTAGGACTTTGAAACCATTTATGATTTTATTGTAAACTCCGTTATATATTTTTATACATTCTTGCTCAGTAGAGAAATATTACTTCCATTTTAAGACAAAGTAGTGTTAACATTTACTGCAAATAATAGATGACATATACTCAAATACTAAATTTTAACCTACAAAGTTCAAAATGTGAACACCAATGCACTTTTTTTTAATGTTTATTTTATTTATTTTTGAGAGACAGAGAGAGAGAGAGCGTGCACAAGCGGAAAAGGGGCAGAGAGAGAAAGAGACAGAGAATCCTAAGCAGGCTCTGCACTATCAGTACAGAGCCAGATGTGGAGCTCAAACTCCCAAACCATGAGATCATGACCTGAGCCAAAATCAAGTGTCAGACGCTTAACCGACTGAGCCACCCAGGCCCCCTAGCCAATGCACTTTTTAATGGGTAATCATTTTATTGCATTTTTGTAATAGAATAAGAAAAGTTTACAAAATTATAAATAGCAAGAATATCAAATCATACGGACAACCTTTACCACATGTAACCCAGAAGAACCAAAATGCAAACCACTTAAAAGAGGAAAGAACTAAAAACACTTATTAAACACTAAAGAGTTTCTAAATTTTTTTCTTACTTTTTCATTGTTTCAATCTGAACTTCCAATTCAGTTTTTTCTATTACAATTTTCTCATAATGACTTTTCCAGGCATTGGAAGCTGAAATTGTTTCGGACAGCTTGGCTTCCTAAAAAATACATCAAGTACTCATCTTGTAATTAAATAACACTTTGGTTTTGTGCAGAGCCCTAAACACAAATACAACATAAACAAGGAAATGCTCATCTTATAAAGGATGGAACTCTTGATACAGAAAATTTTAGAGTACAACTCCGAACATAGGAAGCTTTTAAAGTAAACATTGATAGTATCTTTAATTAGTATTGCTTTATATGCACACAGTGGTAGTTCTAACACATTTTAAGGATGTTAATATAACTATTTTCAAACAATGTTTCATAATTAATGAGGATAAATTCCTTCCTATTTCCTGAACTTTCATTTTGCATTCTATGTATAGAAGATGTTGACAACCACATAAGCATCAAAGGAGAAAGAAGTCCTCAATGGTAAATACAGAAACTCTCTGCTCGGGGCGCCTGGGTGGCGCAGTCGGTTAAGCGTCTGACTTCAGCCAGGTCACGATCTCGCGGTCCGTGAGTTCGAGCCCCGCGTCGGGCTCTGGGCGGATGGCTCGGAGCCTGGAGCCTGTTTCTGATTCTGTGTCTCCCTCTCTCTCTGCGCCTCCCCCATTCATGCTCTGTCTCTCTCTGTCCCAAAAATAAATAAACGTTGAAAAAAAAAAAAAAAAGAAACTCTCTGCAATTTCACAATTCCACAGCATTTAGTAATGCTTATTATGGATAAATAAATGCCTTATTTCTCATTGCTATGATGATGTCAAGCTGTTTTGTAGAGGTCACTCCCATTGGCCTTCAGATACTGTTACTGTTAGCAAAGAGATGAAAATTATAGTGATGGCTTTATCCATTTTGAATGTGAGCTCCCAGACGTAGATTTTTGTCTGTTTCATTCATTGCTAGGGCCTGGAATAGTGCCTGCCATAAAGAAGACTCTCAATAAATAGCTGTCAAATGAATCTACCCTTTACAAACCCACCTAGTGAGCTACAGTCTCTGTGCCCCCTGCCCACATTCTATAGAACAACAAACTCACTAGGAAGACAACAGCGCCAAGAATTATTAATCAGAAGATCCAGAAGAAGCAATGATAGCCACTGATATTTATTGGGGGCTTTTTTCCTTACTTCCATCATTCAACTACTTTTTTGGCTTACCCTTTTTTTATAGTAATATTGTTGATACACTGAATAAAGCCTAGTATTCTGCTTTCATATTTTATGTAAAAAGAATTTTAGGTTGCACTATGAAGTTTAAGTTGGACTGTGTGTGTGTGTGTGTGTGTGTGTGTGTGTGTGAAGTGTAAGTTGGATAATATACTATAACATAAAGATTCTTAGAAATTGTATCCGTAAAATAAATGCTATGAAGAAAATTTAAGACATGATACGATAGTTGGGGGACTACTTTAAACAGAGTGGTCAAGGAAGGCCCCTCTGAAGAGATGTCAGTTACAAAGATAACTGAATGATTAAAAAAAGAACCAGCTATTGTGAACCCGAGAAGAACATTACAGCCAGAGATAACAGCAAACAACAAATCTCTATGCATTAGAGGAATAGAAAGTAGGCCAATATGGCAAAAAATGTAGGACGGTGATATGAGATAATAATATTGCCCATCTCCTATTTCATAGTTAAGGAAACAGAAGGTTAGAGAGGTTGGGTGCCTTACCCAAAGTCACAAGGTTCACAAGTGGAAGAGCCCTCCTATACTGTGATCTGGAGCAGAAGCGACATGATGCTATTTAAATAGGAAAACCCCAAGGATGTGAAGGGCTTGATTGGCTTTCACCACTCAATAACACTTCAGGTATTCAACTAAGTCTTATAACCTTCTGGATTTTGAACTTATTCCTCAATTCTTTTTGTCTAGATAAATTCTTCTGAATGTAGATCATCTTTAAATGTTAACACCTGAGCTTATAAAATATTAAGCTGCTTTGTTTACACAGAGTTTATACAAGTCTGCTTTCAATTCTAAAAGATCCTAATGCTATAAGCCTTAACATAAGTTCTTACGAGGTCCAATACCAGTGAGACATTAAAAAGAGTAAATATTTTATTAACTGCTAATTGAAGAAATATAATAATTCATCAAAAACAACAAAGTACTAAGTCCAATTTTCAACTTTGCACTACACCCAAAGATAACTTTCACATGGTGTGTTTACGTCAGCAAATGGTTTTAAGTGCATTACAGAGTTCAAATGAAGTGAATTGCTGAATGAAGTCATATGGTTTAATAACATAAATCAGCATTTCCCAAACTGGTGTTCCTTAGAACCCATTCCAAGAGTTGTTTTGTGGGTAAAACAAGAGTTCTGTGGTTAATAAGTGGTGAGAAACTATGAGTTCAATACTCCTCATTATTGTTTTACTTTACTGAAGGCCTACTCAGGGCCTTTAATATGCTAATGTATACTGTCCGCTTCCAAGGGGGAATGTGTATGAAGCATTACCCTTAGTTTGCATTAGATGCTTTGGGACACATTTAATATATCCTTTAATAAAGTTCCCAAGGAAAGACTGATAAATTTCAATATGCAAATGTGACATTTTATATAATCTTTCAAAATAAAGACTAAAGCAACAGAGTAAAGTTTTTCTACTGTCAGTAGCATTAAGAGAAGAATAAGATTTATATTAAGCATTATGACATTAACTACATAAACTAAGTACATAGGACAGTAAACAAAGAATGTATATATACTTACCCGATCTCCAATTTGGGAAGTAAGGTTTTCCATGTCTCCAGTAAAGTGTTTAAGCCTTTGTTTGTAAATTTTAGATGCCTTTTTTAGAGCTATAGTTTTTTGCCTACTTGATTCTTTCATTGCTACAGCTTCATGCTTACTCTTTCTCAGTTCTAAGTTCCATTCAGTTATCTTGGTTTCTAAGCTCTAAAAAATATATATATTAGTAATATTTAAATTATTTTGGAACTCGATCTTTATGTAACATTATAAACATATATAATCTTCCATGGATTTTATCAAAAGGATTAATCATAGGATTAATAACAAGCATAACAGTAAAGAAAGGTAGTTTTACCATTGTTTATTTGTAACCAGTTGTAGAATGATAATTTAAAATATATAAGCCTACAGAAAACTAATCCTATTCTTATTAAAGGTACTAATATTGGTGATTATGGCACAAGCATTTTCTTAAAACTTTTGTAATTAACTAGAACTTTCAAAAATTTCACATCTAGAATATTATACATAGTACTAGTTATGAAAATCAAAAAAACATAATTGAGCTGGAGACAATTCAAACAAGATACACAAAGCTTAAAGAAATCAGTAGCTCCCTACACACATTAGGACTCTTTAGTTGAAATGATAAAGGCTTAAAGGACATATGATCAAAATCTGTAGACCACAAAAGATACAGATGAGATAAACACAGGCTCACTTAGCAAATTTTAATTTACTAGAATTAGGGGGAATGCATTGACACTTCAAAGAATTACATCAAGGGCAATAAAAGTGTTCCTTTATCTAGTAACTTTGTGGGAGTTATTAATCCAAGACTAAAGAGGCTTAGAAAGGTAAATAACTATCAGATCCATAAGAATTAGTAAGAGTAAAAAGACATCTGAGGGGCCGAGGGATGTGTTTCTGTCCATTGACTTTAATGGTGTTAATTGGCATCACAGTTTCCTTACGTATCTCTTGGTGGCATAATTAGAGACAGAATATTAGGATGGATGGATGATGGATACGATTTAGTATAACTCTCATGCTTTTATTTCAAATTATTTTAAAACTTTGTATTTAAAGTATTTGAATACTAAATATCTAAGAATTTAGAGACTTAAGATTTTAATGCTTTTACATTTTTTCAAAGTTGTATAATACTGAAAAATAGTTAAATTATTACAGAATTTAGGTTTCAGTATAACATGTTTTGGACAATCATTTTAATGAAAAAAAATCAAAGGAGTCACAGTAAAAGACTGGGTTTTCTATTCAACTCCATGATCAATAAAAACTATGCTTCTTAACTTCCACTAAAATTGAGATTAAGAAGTACAACTTGGGGTGCCTGTGTGGCTCAGTCAGTTAAGCATCTGACTTCGGCTCAGGTCATGATCTCACGGTTCGTGGGTTTGAGCCTCACGTCGGGCTCTGTGCTGCCAGCTCGGAGCCTGGAGCCTGCTTCAGATTCTGTGTGTGTGTGTGTGTGTCTCTCTCTCTCTGCCCTGCTCCCCCGGCTCACGGTCTGTCTCTCGCTTTCTCAAAAATAAATTAAAAATTAAAACAAAATAATAATAAATAAATAAATACATCTTAAATAAGATTTAAAGACTTGTTTTCTTTGAAAAGTGAACTAGGTAGATTATGAAAAGTAGCAAAACACTCTTAAATAGTCTTTAGAAATGTATTTAAACTAAAAACAAAAAAATCCCATGAAATGTTTTCATAAGTAGTTGGAGGAAAACAAGAATAAAAGCAGTCCAAGTCTACTGAAGACTCCACAGGAAATACAGCTGTCTTCCTCTAAGAAACCACAGGGTGTCACCATCACACCACAAATAATTGCTACACTTTCCGCAGTAAACCATTTTCAACACCAAAGGTGAAATAATTTTTTTTTTTTGGAATAAGGTTCTAGCCAGGACATTCTCACTAGACTTATCCTATCTCACATTTGATCACTATTAGGGAGTATACCAAACTACCAAATTGTTTTTATAGTTTCAAAATAAATAACTCCTCACAGTCTTTTGACAAATGAACAGAAACATAAAGTCAACTACTTGTCTTTCCCTATTTCCAAAGTACTATACATGCTGCACATTATAAAGATAATTATTCTGTGTCTTCTAAATTGTGAAAATAATCTATATCTAATTGTTATATAAAGATCCAGAAAGAACTGGGTTCAAAGGATCTTTGGGATAGTTCTCACAGAACTAAAATACAATTAAAAAAATTTTAAAGACCTACATAACAAACTGACTCAACTGAGTCAAAACTAAAATACTAAATAACTGAAATTTATGTTACCAAAGTGAGCTCATTATCTTTGAATTCGAAAAAGAACCTTGTGAAACCTAATGGAAGAATTCAACTCTGATCCCCCAATTAATGCCTTAAATTCCAAAACTGTGTTAGAGGAAATGTAGAAAAATCAGTAACCTAATGCAACCTCTTTTAATTATTTCTAAACAGCGGTATTTTTGTAAAGGAATTTAAACTCAAAGTATTGAGAGAATGTCACAGCAAAATCTTAAGATTTTAGTCTTATATTCGCTCTCTAAATTATCATATAAAAATTGCTAACATTAACTTTAAAAAATCATTTAATATTCCATTTTTAAATTGAAGAAACATATTTTCAAAAACTTCCCCAACTGCTCTTTGAGGACCGAATTAAAACTTGTGAGATAAAGTGTGATAGATGCTTATCTGAGGTGTCAGACCACATGCATGCTATTGTAAATACCATAACAGAGGAAGGCAATATCAACTGCCGCTCATCTGGGATGCCTAGACCACCACACAAAGGACAAAGGGGATCCATGTGGGAAAGTGCTCAAAAGAACATGTAGGAGGACAAAGGACAAAATGCGCATTCCGCATAAGCCTGCTTAATGTCTCTTTACTGGGCAAAAGCTTTTCCTCCTTGAAGAAAAAAAAAACCCAAAACATCCCAAGTGAAGTCTTGAAACATGCCACAAGTTGCAAACACCTGCAAAAGCAAACAAATTTAACACAGATGTGCTCACATTCAATAGGGGGTATCTTTGCACACTTTCCTGAAAATGAGAACACTGTGTCTTTTCCTTCAGCAAAAAATAATGACAATAGATACAGTTAGTTTGTGTCATATCACAGAACCTCAAATTCTTCTTTCAAAATGTCTGTGAGGTTTCCAAAAGAATATTTAAACCAAAGAGTTTAAACCAAATGAGTTTAAACCAATGAGTTTAAACCAAAAAGTTCCCCTTGATTACACTGCTAAAAAAACTGCATAACAAGAATGCTACTCAGTTTTCTAAATACCAAAGCTGGGTCAACTGATTTTAAAGTTGTTACCATTAATGACAAAAACAAAAATAATAAACGTTTACTGACTGCCTACTAATGTGAGAGTATATATTTATGTGTGGATGTAGAAAATAGATAGAATTCTATATACCAAAACATTAACAATGGTTTTGGTATTTTTGAGTTATTTTAATTTTCTCCTTTGTATGTTACAAATTTTCCACAATAAACATAAATTAACTACATAATGGGAAAGATTTTTAAAGATATTCAAGCTCTAGAAATCCTTCCTAGACTGGTACTAAAGAGAGAGAGCATTTTTATATTGGGATTTGGAATCAAATCTTTGGATGAGCCATAAATCTTAAGATTTGCCTCAAATATGTATTTCCCATGGCAACACTTAGATTGAATTTTTCCAAAACCACCAAATTCCAGAAGTAAGGAAAGGCTTTATAGTTGTTCATTAATTTTATCACTTAAACTATAAAAGTGAATGAATATTTATAACCTTTATATATTCTTTTAATTTATCATTCTCTGCTTCCTTTTTACGAATTTGGAGCTGTAGTCGTTCATGTACTACTTTTACTGATTGTGAAAAACGGTTTGCTTTCAAAGCATTTGCCTATAACAGAGAAAACAAACAAAAACAAATGTGTTACTTCTCAAAAATCTTTAACTTTATCCATACTTAGACATGATCTAAAAAGTTAATAAAAAGCAAAGTACCACTGTAAATTAACCCTGATCTCCCCCATTATAAATATATTTTATATAAACTATGGGGCTATTTAATCCTCCCTCCTTTTACTTAATGGTTCCTGATAATCTCCTTTTGAAAAGTCCTATCTATCCTAAGTAAATTATATCTAAAATGCTTCTACAGGGGCACCTGGGTGGCTCAGTTGGTTAAGCGTCCGACTCTTGATTTCAGCTCAGGTCATGACCTTATAGTTGTGAGATCAAGCCCCATATTGAGATCAAGCTTCACGTTGAGAGTTGAGAGTGGAGCTTCCTTCAGATTCTCTCTCTCTCAAAATAAACAAACATTTAAAACTAAATAAATAAAATGCTCCTACAAACACCAAAATTCCTCAGTTTATACTAAAATTGAAATACAATACGAATTTATGCATAGTTCCTAATATATAGTGATTTATGTCAATTAATCTGACCTAAGTATCATAAAAATCTTTAAAACAGAAACTGAAAAAGAACATTATTTCATAAAAACTTGTAAAATATCCAAATTATCTAAAAACATTTCTGGGTCTATTTTTGAGGATATGGGCGCCAGAATGGAAAGAGGGAAAAGAGGGAGTCAATATTAAGAAAAATGATGAATTAAGCTCAGAATTTGCTTACCTGTTCATTCTGAAACAAACAAGAAAGTTCTTGAATATAGGTCTCCTTTTCAAGTAGCTTCTTCTTAAGATTCTTCAGCAAATATAATGTAAGAGTTAGAAATATCACAATTTGGATAATGTTGACTAATTTTATAAAAACAAGCAGCACATACATAACAAATGTCAGAGTAGACACAAAGTGTAAAAAGACTTACAGTATTTTCATTTTCATTATCAGTTAGCTTCTCTAACATGCTGGATAAACTGTCCTCTACCTATAAAAAAAAAGATATTATAAATCAGTGCTCACAAACATATTTCTCTACATATAAAAGTACAAAGAAGAATAAGCATCACTAAAGAAATTAATATGGGCAACTTTTATGCACAGTTTAGATTTTTTAAAAGGTCATCAGATGGATTTTTGCCTGAGTGTTCCAAATCATTTTGTGTCCACAATTTATGAAATTAATTATATACCTAATTTCTAAATAACACCGCAGACAGTACAAGCCAATGACATAAAAATCACAAAAATCTGGGGTGCCTGGGTGGTTCAGTCAGTTAAGTGTCCAACTTCAGCTCAGGTTATGATCTCACTGTTTGTGGGTTCAAGCCCCGTGTCAGGCTCTGTGCTGACAGCTCAGAGCCTGGAGCCTGCTTCGGATTCTGTGTCTCCCTCTCTCTCTCTGCCCCCCCCCTGCTCACACTCTGTCTCTCTCTCTCAAAGAAATAAACAGTTTTAAAAAAAAAATTTAAATAAACATTTTTTAAAAATCTTATATACAAAGACACTCATGGTGCTGTTTATAAATTCTGTTTGTTGATAATTGGTGCTGTTGGTGCTGTTGATAATTCTATCAAGATTTTTTTTGTTTATAAATTCTGTTTGTTGAGAATTGGTGCTGTTGGTGCTGTTTATAAATTCTGTTTGTTGATAATTGGTGCTCATGGTGCTGTTGATAATTCTATCAAGATTTTTTTTTTAAGAATTACAGCACATCAGTAAAAGAATTCTAAGTAGACATTTTAAATGAGAACATAGGAAAATGTTTATTTATTTTAAGGGTCATATTCCTGCTTGAGAAGGAGAAAAGGTTATGAATTTCTTTCACCCAAAGGCATTTATGCCATGTACAAATAATGCAAAACTGTACACATAGGATTCTATTTATGTGAAATGTCCAGAATCAGTAAATTCATAAAAACAGAAAGTAGCTATTAGGGTAAGGAGGGGCTGGTGGGGGTGGGAGATAGACGTGGTGATGAAAACGCTCTGACAGTGTGGTGACTGCTACACAATTCTGTGAATATACTACAAATCACTGAATTGTACACTTTAAAAGGGTGAACTGTATGGTATGTGAATTATCTCTCAGCAAACTGTTACCCTCAAAAAATAAAAGAATATATAAACACAGTGGTACAAAGTAGCTTAAATTCTAAGAAAATTTTACTGTAATCAGCTGAAATGAAATATAACAAATGAAAAATTTTGAGATAGAAGATACAAGTATATTTTCTATAAAAACATGCTGCTTTCATGTAGAACAATTTGTGAAATACTAAGAGTCAGGGTTAGTTTAATGATTGCCATTTCAAACAAAAATGCAGGAATTCTTTCCATTTCAAATATACCAAATTTGAAGTTTCAAATCCTAAAACAAGTATTTAGGACATAGGCCAATGAAAAGTATGCTCATAATTTAATTTCTACAGTTTCAGAAATAGTAAACCCATCAAGTGAGAAACAGATCTATTAAATTAGTGCTTAGGGTCCTTACTTGTTGGTATTCTGTCTTTCTAAGATGTTCTAAAGCTTGTTTTACATGTTTAAAAGTGTCTAATTCTTTTGTTAATTTTTCCTTCTGTTTAGCAATCTTCAAATTGAATGCAAAAAGATTAGCCTGACAAAATATAAGAACCACATACACATTTTAAGATACAGTATTAAGACACCCTAAAATACAATGTTGCTATTATCAAATAATAGTTTTTTCTAGTAACAAAATCATTTTTGCACATAGTAAATTTTGCCAAGTTTATTAATAGTAAATAGGATTGTATATCATACATTAAAGTAATGAAATCAAAATAGGGCTTAAGCCCTAAAGTATTTCAGGCATTTAATAAAACTAATAGAATACAGTCTATTTTTTGTCTCTAATTCAAAATTTAGTACACTGAAATTAGAGAATACAGGTTTCTATTCCCTATAACACTATAGAAAACAGATCTATTCATCTCTCAGAATATTTTAGTTTACATTCACTCTTGGAAAAGTTGACTCTCTAGTTCAAATTCAGGTAAGTCAAGCACCAAGGTATACATTTTCTAGCTTAGCTTCTTATCAAAGGCATGCCTGAATTATCTCTGAAGGAAAGAATTGCAGTTAATGACATAGGAATAAAGAAGAATGATAAACCTGCAATTTTTTATATCAAATACCAGCATATGAGCATAACTACGTTAATAAGGGACCACAGGTAATGCATTCTGAGTATTATGCTAGCTTTCCATTTTATAAGATGTTCACAAGTCAAGTACTCACATTTTCAAAACTAATCTCTTCAACGGTATCCTTAAATAATGGCAAAAATAATTCTACAGAACAGGTTGCCAATTCAGCTTCCTTAAATGTTGCTTCCAGTTCAGTCTTTTCATTTAGGATGTCCTGCTTTCCACTAGATGTGTACAAATAAAATTTAAGTTAAATCTGTCACATATTTATGCAAATATAGCACAGCTTGACTAAATATTACAGTTCTACAAACTGCTCTCCAAAATGTAACAGTAAATTGTCACTCAAAACGTATGGAATTTTTCCTATACTCCCCTATTTTTCTATACCTAATATACACAGACAGTTTTTAAAACACTGAGATATGTGAAACACAAAACCACCAACAGCAATGTTTCACTGTGCTACCTGATAATTATTGAACATCTCTTTTCTAGTTTGTAAAATGACTTGTGAGAATGTGTATGTCTTTTTTACTTCCCTTCCTTCTCCCTACTCTAAACCCAAAAGATTTGCCTTACTCCCAAACTGTTTCTTTTAATTTACTGTTCAAAAAAAAAAAAAAAAAAAAACCAAAAACTCCAAAGAATAAATAAGGTAACCAAATGAAACACAAAAAAACTGAGCTCTCCAGATCTCAAAAACTCCTTCACACTTGACTTTATAATGATCACCATTCAAAACAAAACTGTTAACATTTGCCTTCTTGATTGCGTAGGCATTATTGTGCATCACTGTAAGAAACGTTTCTTTGGTCACATTTTACACCCTGAAATCAGGATGCTTCTTGTAATCTTTGTTAGTCGAGAGGCAGTCCTGAGCAGTCTTTCCTGCACATGCCCAGAACTTACAGAATAGATGGCCAGTGCTTTCAAGAACACATGCCAGAGATGGGATGCACACTTTTTAACCCCTAAGAATGCAGGGTCATAGAGGGATTGAAGGAGCTGGTGAAGCAAGAATGCTTAGCAACATTCCAGAAGCAAGACTCCAATACAGGCTTGCTGGATAGCATAATTAAGAGCCCTACACCAATAAATTTTATTTCAGTTAAAGATGCTCCTAAGAAATGCCATATGACCAATACTCTCAATAGCAAGGAAAACTCTGAGTCAAAAAATGACTCAGAAGAGTTGGATTTTGAGTATAAAAAAAAATTTTAAGAATACCATACATTTCATTTTTATATAAGCACAGAGTTACTTGAAGTAAAAAAAAAAAAAAAAAAAAATCTAAGTTTGAAGGAGTTTTTTCAAGATCTATAAATAAAATTCCATGTGATAAGAAAACATTGTGTCTTTCTTTAATAGGCAGCTTTTTTCTTTCTTTACAAAACATAACATAATGGCTCATCAACAACTGACGGCATCTTAGAGGCTACGTCAGAAAGCAGATTGCGTTCTTAAGCACTGGGCCTAAGAGGTTAGTTATAAATGACGATTGTCCATTATTAAAACCCATGGGCAGAAAAAAGTCAAGAATGGTTATATATGACCAAATATCATCGTCATTTAAAACAAGCTAAACTAGAGGTTGGATTATACTAGCAATAGTCACAATAATGGTGTTTTAAGACTGTCATTTTGGTGAGCAATGAATCATACAAATAACAAGTATATTCCCTGCTCTAAAGAAGATAGCAAAATATGACAGGTATTTGTTATATGGCAATGTTCCAAATGACAGTGAATTGATACCCATCAACTACATTTCCAATGTTCCACAGTATTTATACTTTCATTTACCTTAGCTATAATAATTCTCAATAGGTAAGGTTTTCATTTTCATTTGCTTTCATTAAGATTCCAAAAAACCAGCCAAATTCTGCCAAATGAGTACATTTGTGACGAGGTTAAATAAATACATGAATTGCTAGATTTGAAGAAGATACTCTTGGAAGAACGCTGTATTTGATTCAAATAATTTACCCTACAGACAAAACATGAAACCCTGAAATCAGAAAATTAGATATCCCCTGCTAGCATGGAGAATACCAGCTGAGGGGCACCTGGGTGGCTCAGTCAGTTAAGCGTCTGACTTTGGCTCAGGTCATTATCTGGCGGTCCGTGAGTTCAAGCCCCACGTTGGGCTCTGTGCTGACAGCTCAGGGCCTGGAGCCTGCTTCCGATTCTGTGTCTCCCTCTCTCTCTCTGCCCCTCCCCTGCTTGCGCTCTGTCTCTCTCAAAAATAAACAAACCTTAAAAAAATTAAAAAGAAAAAGAAAAGAATACCAGCTGAGATGACTTTCACTGGCAGGCTGCAATAAACGTTCATTCTCTGGGGTACTTTTAAAATGAGGACATAGTTTTTCTGAATGACTTCCATCAATTGCAGATTTCTCCATAAATTTGGTAAATGGATTTATAAGTGGCGTCCACAACAAATTCTCATAAGCTGAAAGTTATGAAATATTTTAGTCATTAAACATCATTTCAGTAGACTCTTTTTCTGTCATTACCCTGTAAAATAAAAATCCTAAACAAGTATAAAGAGTAATATTTCACAGACAAAATAGAAATTATAACTGCTACTCATTGTGATACTAATTCAAAAAGTATCAAAATTGCATTGCACAACCATTCAACAATTGCCAGTCCCCACACAGATTTTCCAAAAGGCCTGTTATTTTCTACATAACAAGAATGTAGAAATTTTTATTAATCTATTTCTTGAGTATTATAATATTTTAATTCAGTCAAACTAGAAAACAAATATAAAAACTATGGTTAACTCTGGTCCTCAGTTTCATTGTATCTACCCAAGAGGAAATGTAGGTCATTTACGCCTAGAATAGCAGAAATTTAATATACTTTTAAAGTATTTGGCAACAATAGCCACAAGGAAGATTAAGTTATTCTTTTGAAAGTAGATCTTTCAAAATTAAATTTATTCCTATCTCCCAGCTCAATCTAGGATATTCTTTAGTGATAACAGATGACAATACTTCTAAGTTTTACTAAACAACTGTTTTCACTCAAACTTAGAGATGTCATTTTTAAAAAAATTTTAAGTTTATTTATTTATTTTGAGAGAGAGAGAGAACAAGTGGAGGAGGGGCAGGGAGAAAGAGAGGGAGAGACACAATCCCAAGTAGGCTCTGTGCTGTCAGTGCAGAGCCCAATATGGGGCTCAATCTCATAAACCCTCAGATCATAACCTGAGCCAAAATCAAGAGTTGGACCCTTAACCAACTGAGCCACCCAAGCACCCCAGATGTCATGTTTTTAAATATGAATACTCATGAATATCTTCAGAACTGTTCCATTTTAAGTAATGTTAGTGCTTTAGCAATCATTAAAGCTGTGTTTTCATAACTCCATTATATGATCATGTGTCTCCCTGACTTCATCTGTCTCCCTGATCATGTGTCTCCCTGACTTCATCTGTCTCCCTGATCATGTGACTCCCTGACTTAAATCAAATGTTATATTTAAGATTTTCTGCATGTTTTCAGAAATATGTTACCTCTTTGTAATTTATTTTTATAAATCTGCATTATACAATACATATGTTCAAGAAATTTCAATACTTTGGGTAGATGTGAAGAAATTATAGGTTGAAAATTACTCATAATAAAAAAAAAGAAAATTGCTCATAATATTTCCAAATTACAGACACTTCTAAAGTGTTTGTAAAAATGTATCTACTTTTGTCTGAAGTTTCTATATATCACCGAGACAAATATTTAAGATATAGGCCAATGAAAAGCATGCTCGTATTTTTGAAATACCAGCAACTCATGTACGAGTGGAACTGCTAACTAACCTACCAATAGTCCCAGATGATCTACTTAAATGCTGCAAATATGAAACATCTGTTAGTAGGCATGATATTGTGAGCTATCTGAAGTCTAGAAGAATTTAAAAATATACAGATACACAAAATCAAATGAAAAGCCAAACCTAACAGTGAAGAAGACTATGATCTGGATAAGGCATTGCAATCAGTAGTACTATCATGTACTGAGTTGTTTGGTTCCAATAGCTACCCCACTCACAGAGGAACTGGTCTTTACCTTTCAGCCATTCGCTTGTTTAGAATTTGTCTCTCTGCACATTGGCATCTCAAGAAAGAATACCTTATTTATATTTGAATCCTCAGCACCTACAAGCCTTATAACAGCAAAGCAATAATTGAAGGAGAGAAGACTCAAGGTTTAGAGCAGTTAATGTGATGAATCAAGACAGTTGCTTTTTAGTTATTCACCTCACTGATCCATCTTTTTAGGGATCATTAAAAGAAAAATGTTTCCTATATTTGGAATAAAAGTTCAAAAATTAATGTAAGAGGATTAGGGGTCTTCAATTTGTAGACATATTTTAAAAGATTCAGTTTGGCATCAGTATTTTAAAAGTAAGTTCTCACTTGGCTTTGTGGGTTATTGGTAGCTACTTATACAATTTTTCTAAAGTTTTATCATAAGATGAAATCATACAACATTTTTCTGCTTCACCTATTAAAAAAAAGTAACCATGTCTTACCTTAAAGAATAAACAAAGTTAACACATTGTAAAAAAGATTTTAGAATGACTTTTAGCCCAACATTCAAAAAAAAATGTTACCTTCATTACTGATTCTTCAAAACATAAAGAACTGTGTAAGTCTCAGACATTTCCATAGAAATGATCAACAATGATATTCTTACAACATAGAAGTATTTTCTAGGATAAAAATTGTTCAAAGGTTCCAAGGCATTCCGCTATTTTTGTGTTGTGACAGTATTATAATAACCAAAACCATGAGTGCCGAAAAACAATGTAATAATTTTCTTTAGCGTAGAAAGTCCCACCTTTATAAAAAGTGCTATCGTTTTAGTGGACCAAACGTATTCTTGTATGGAAAAGCAGATGTTTCACAAGAAAATGCTTTCAATTACATGGAATGTACTGCCAAATGACAAATACATTATACTTCTGTACAAGCTGGTGGTGAGACAAAGACATACTCTGCACACATATTTAATAATCAAAGCCCCAAAGATTACCAATTTAAATATATTTTAATGTTTAAAGAATTGGATTTCCTATACAAGGATGACTTTACCAGCCCCCTCTCAAAAGGGCATGTACTTAAAGCTTTTTCCAGGCGTGGTCATGGTTTATGCTGACCCAGCTACACTCACTAAACTATGTTCCATTTTGGCCAACAACCAGCATTTGAGGAATGGCTGTTCAGGGACTGTAATGCTGGCCACGGTCAGAGAAAAGAAAGATCCCAGTTCATGACATTCCTTAGCATCTAGATTGCTCTAAGTAAGCAAACCAGCTGCAGACAAATATGTATTTAAAACTAATCCCTCTGGAGAAAAGCATAAGAATCTCACAGATTTGAATTTGTTTTGCCAAACATTAATTCTTGGAAAACCAGCTCCCATTGGCCTCAAACAAAAGCACACAGCTCCTATTGAAACTTTCACTGAAATAGTCAGCAAAGAACACAAAGTAGATATAGGAATGCTGCTCGTTTCTCTCACTATATCTACACACTAGTCAAAGTTCACTAGAGAAGAAATTGTAGAGTCCCGCAGAACAAATGTGAGTGTGGTAAAAAGGAAGAGAAAAAGGCATTCTAGGTAGAAGGTGAAGTACAAGCAAGAGGAAGGAATCATGAGGGGACATGATTTGTAAGCACAAGTGACAAAGGATGAGACTGGACACACTGACAGTGGTCACTGTATGCCAAGCTCAAGAGCTTGAATTTTTTCCTAAGCGTTAAGACAGACCATGAAATCATTTTAAGCAGGGTAATAACAGACCAGAAGTACCTCTTTAAAAGGTAAATCCAGTGGTATTTTGGAGAATGGGCTAGGTATATGGAGGGGGAGAAACGTAGAAGCAATGAAACTGGTTACTAGGGTCTCAGAGAGATGAAATTCCAACATTCATTTCCTAGAAAAAATTTTGAAGAAATCAAAAGTTGTTTCCACTGGTGATAAGAACATGAAAAACAATGAAGGAATTAGAATTAGAATAGCAAGAGATCAGCACAGACCAAATATAACACCTCATTTACCCACAACCATCTGAATGGATTGTTCCACATATCCGTTCCAGAAAATGACAGCTTATCCCTTTAAATACCACAATTAACCTACTATTTAAAGAAAATCTTCTGGAAGTATTACTTCTTTTTCAAACAGAGTACAAGTAGCCTAAATGCAAGTTAACCACTCCTTAATGACTCAGAGGTGGCATATTAAAATGAAAGAATACTGGGCCAGACTCACCCGTTCTTAGTCTTGGGAGCCACCCGACATGGACACCTCTTAGCCACAGTGAGCATTAGTTTTCTCTTCTACAAAATGAGAATAACCTTTGCCAGCCAAAGCTGTGGGGAAGTTTGAACAGATGAAGTAACACTTACAGGTGGGGGGTTTGTTTGTTTGAATGTTTTTTTAAATGTAGGGTCCCTTTGGCTCACTATTGTGGCTGCTTTTCCCACCAGGTCTTCTTTTTAAATTTTTTTCATCTTGGGGAGCCTGGGTGGCTGAGTCAGTTAAGCGTCCGACTTCAGCTCAGGTCATGATCTCACAGTTCCGTGGGTTCGAGCCCCACATCGGGCTCTGTTCTGACAGCTCAGAGCCTGGAGCCTGTTTCAGATTCTGTGTCTCCCTCTCTCTCTCTCTCTGCCCCTACCCTGTTCATGCTCTATCTCTGTCTCAAAAATAAAAAATAAACAGTAAAAAAAAAAATTTTTTTTTAAATAAATTTTTTTCATCTTAAAAAAAATCATCCTGAGTCAATCACCTTAATCACTTAAATCACTTGTAGGCCTGAGTTATCTGTATAAAACCAACTTTTCAAAACAGAACCATTACAACTCTTCAAAGTAGTCATAATTTGAGTACTACTAAACCAGATCCCAAGGGGGAACAATGGACTTGCAAAAGAACTGAGCCCAGGGGGTAGATGTTATATCAACCTCATTGTTGTGCTCAGTTCCTTGGGTCTCATTCATTTGTACAATATAAATAAAGCCATTTTCTCATACCTTTGGGGTTTTGGTGATACAAAAACATATTATTTATACACATAAACTGTGAAAGTAGAAGAAAAAGAGAAGCAGAAAATGGTCCCTAGCGGTTAAAGAATTACAAACATGAACATGGCATGCTTATTGTAAGCGTAAGGAAATCAAACTAATTTTAAGACAGGTTTTCTGCGATTTGTTGCTTTAACTAAGTGGTGTTTAAAAGGACTCCAAGAACCTCATTCATTCCAAAACACCTGAAGCCTTACTATGAGTGATAGGGAAACGTTGTCTCCGAAATAGACTTTATCCCAAATACCAGCCCCACTGTGGCTATGGTTTTCTCAATCAACAACAAGCACTCCTTACTGACTATACTCAAAACCTGGCATTGGTTTAATCTCCCTTATTACAACCACTCCAAAGTGATTATTATTACCCTCATTTTCCAGATAAGGAAACTGAACCTAGGAACGTTAAGTGGTCGGTCCCCAAGGCCACACATTTTAAGGGGTTTCCTAAGGAGTCTGGAAACCTAGAAGGAACCTGGAGGACTTAATTTCCGAGGCTTCCTGGAGTATTCTTCACTTAGGTGTCCCAGGGCCTACTACAGTCTGGTATATTATATAGGGGTCGCTTAAAAGCCAGCCAAAAGAGTAAGAGAGCCGGCCGGGTATGGGCTTAGTTCTGGATAAAACCATCGACTAAAACTTGCCCCTCTGTCCCAAGGATCACACCCTCCCTAGGAGTACGAGCCTCGCTGCCTTTTTCCCAGCCCAGGCAGTCAAGCCTGGGGCAAGTGGCAGGTATGGGCAGAAAGGAGCTAAAGTCTAGCGAGAGACTTTCACTTCGGGACCCACCACAGCCCCGGCCACCAGAACCCCGAAGGGTGCCCGCGGTAACCACAAAGAAGCGGTCCAAGCCCAAGCTTCCCCCTCCCCAAAGCGTGCCTACGCCCCCACCCCTGCGTCAGCACGTCCCCGTGACGTCAGCCCGCCGCCCCTCCGCCATGGAAGGAAGGGGTCCGAAGGAGCTGGCAAGATGAAGCTCAGGGAACGTTAGTGGAAATCACGGCCAGCGTACCTGTGCTCTCCAGCCCTGGGTCGGCTAGGAGAGAGCGGGACGCAGGGGGAAGTGCAGTAGGTGAAAGCTAGAAAAGAAGTCAAAGGACGCGAGGTGGCAAGCAGGCGAATTCCTAGAACGGCTTGTGTGGAAGAGTGCCCATCCAGGTGCAACTGGACGAAAACGGAGCTAGTAACCATCAAGTAGCTTCTCTGGCAACGGCTACCCCGCCCCTTCCGCCGAGCCGCAGCCGGCGCAGCCAATTGGCTGGGCTCGGGAAAGCAAGCGCCGGCGTCTGTTGCTATTGGTGGGAGTGAGGGAGGGGGGCTGGGGAGAGGCGCTTTGTCATTCAGTTGCTGCCCTGGGTCAGGTTTTCCCGCTCGCCGCCCAAACCTTTTGTTTTACGAAAAGGCAGCGCTTGTGTGTAGTTACCAAAAATCTTAACTGAGTTCAACCTAGAAAGGGAAATAAGGCCAACTGGTTCCGAATTTTTCTGACACTCGGCCTGGAAGTGCTCTGCTTTTGCTTTTTAAAGAGATTTGAAGAAGCCAAAGCAACCGCGACTATAAGAAACTTAGTTTTAAATTAAATATATGGTACTGCCGTTTAGCTGAGATCCTTCCCCAGGGCTCTTTTATTCTCCTGTTAAATGTGGGAGCCGGGGGGCACCTGGGTGGCGCAGTCGGTTAAGCGTCCGACTTCAGCCAGGTCACGATCTCGCGGTCCGTGAGTTCGAGCCCCGCGTCAGGCTCTGGGCTGATGGCTCAGAGCCTGGAGCTTGTTTCTGATTCTGTGTCTCCCTCTCTGCCCCTCCCCCGTTCATGCTCTGTCTCACTCTGTCCCAAAAATAAATAAACGTTGAAAAAAAAAAATTAAAAAAAAAAAAAAAATGTGGGAGCCAGACCGTGATCTCCAAGGCGCCTTTCAGATCTCCGATCTCTGACCTACAGCCAACTGGTATGATTTATAAACTCCTGAAGAAGCAAGGCGAGATTTAAATTGAAAAGTAAAGGGGCGCCTGGGTGGCACAGTCGGTTAAGCGTCCGACTTCAGCCAGGTCACGATCTCGCGGTCCGTGAGTTCGAGCCCCGCGTCGGGCTCTGGGCTGATGGCTCGGAGCCTGGAGCCTGTTTCCGATTCTGTGTCTCCCTCTCTCTCTGCCCCTCCCCCGTTCATGCTCTGTCTCTCTCTGTCCCAAAAATAAATAAACGTTGAAAAAAAATATTTTTTTTAAATAAATTGAAAAGTAAAAACTCTCCACCTCAACTTAATGCTCATGTTAAGAATTACGCACCATCATATGAAGTACACAAATAGAGCAACTATCAACTGAGCAACTTAACCATGACAAGGCATACCTCGTTATTGGTTTTACTGAAGAATCTTTTCCATTGATGATTCCAGCAAAGCTTTTTTTCCCCCAGTGCTGAACGTCCAGCAAAAAGTTAATGATAGTTAAAAGTTCATAACTGTTCCATATGTGCAAATGCTAAAAAGCACTGAGGACTGGATCCATCTCTTACTGATGGGTCATGATCTCTGTCAAGTCATCTACTCTAGTCTGGGCCAGTTTCCCATTCTTTAAAAAAAGGAGGTAGTTGGACATGTGGAATTGGGGCAAGGAACGTAATTTTGAGGGTCTTTCCAGCACTTACCTAGGATTCTAGCTAACCTTGCTAGCTTGTCATAATAAGAAAAATAATTGTACACAGAAGTTAGACTTCTTTTATTAAAAATACTTATTTTAATTAAATTGCATTGGTATTAGACGTGACCACCTTTATTAGCCATTCAAAGGGAGAAACATTCACAAAAATCTCAAGATGATTACATTAGACTCAAATTGACTATTTTAACCAAACTGTCCAGGTAAATATGGTATCCTTCATCCTCTAAATCTAGTCTGTTCTAATCTAAGTTTGAAATCTGTTGGATAGTGAATTTTGGGGTAGAAAGATCCCTTATTTTATATAATTTAAATGGAAAAAAAATTTCATTCCAGTGCAACCTAAACTGCCATCAATTTCCCCAAATGTCATTAAATACCGACTACCTATGAAATAATCCATCAAGGATTTATTCATAATTTAAAGTAGAGGCCAGCATACTTTCTCTGTAAAAGGCCACATAGTAAATATTTTAGGTTTTGTGAATTATACAGTCTCTGTCATACTTTACTCTGCCAATGATGTATAAAAGATGTCGTTGGGGATATATAAATACATGGTTTCTCTGTGTTGCAGTAAAACTTTATTTACAAAAATAAATACCAGGATAGATTTGGCCAAAAGGACATTGTGTTCAGACCTCTAATATAAAGCATTTAAAACATCAAGTATGTCATAAACATTAAACTCATTAGTGTGTGCAGGATGCAACAATGCAATATTGGAGAAGTAATTTTGTTTTCCTTCCTCTTGGGAAGAAATATATAACGTAAAAATAGCAAACAGTGAAATATTAAAGATACTTGATAAATACAAATAAAACTTAGCAAAATAAAAAAGCCATTTAAAAACCGGTTTGGTTGTGTAATAAATTATTTTCATAGGGTTTATCCTCCACTCTGAATCGCATTCTTTCCAACATGTTTTGGCTTTCTTTTGCTATTTTAATGAACTTAGTGGTTTAAAATAACAACCATGTGGCAACAGCTGGTGTCTCTCATCCAGTTGCAACCAGACTGCTGCTGAGGCTGGAATATCCAAGATTATTTATGTTTGGTGACTTGGTGGGTTCAATTGGGAGGCTAAGGCCTCTTGTATTGTATCCCTGTGGCTCTGCATGTGGCCAACTTGAGCTTTTATTCATGGCAGGTGCATCCCAAGAGTGAGTGTCCTAGGCAACAAAGGAAGAAGCTGCAGATCCAAGGCCACACAAGTTACACAGAACCACTTCTGCTACAATTTTCTATCTAAAATCTATCAGAGAACCAGCCAAAATACAAGGGAAAGAGTAAAAGATTCTGCCTTTTTTAGGACAGTGTCAAAGTCACATCAATGGAAAGAATTTACTACACATGGCATCTAAGGTATGTGCTATTTCCTGATCATCAAGTTCTATCAGCACAGTATCCTAAATGTAGTAGACTAAAGTGATACCCATAAGTTGATGAAATGATCATGGTCCCTGCACACTAAAGTAGGACAGAGAACTAGAGAACTAACATAGCCTTATGTAAGGCAATAAATTCTCTGACATTCTCTCACTTCCAGATAAAAATCAAACAACTTCCTCTGTTCTGTGCATATTAGGATGAGTAAAAGACATTTGCCAGAGTGATACCTGTATGCTAGGTATTAGAAATTGTGTTTACTCCGGGCACCTAGGTGGCTCGGTCAGTTAAGCGTCCAATTTGGCTTAGGTGATGATCTATGGTTCATGAGTTCAAGGCCCGGGTCAAGCTCTGTGCTGACAGCTCAGAGCCTGGAGCCTGCTTCAGATTCTGTGTCTCACTTTCTCTCTCTGCCCCTCCCCTGCTCTCTCTCTCTCTGTCTCTCTTAAAAATAAATATTGGGGCACCTGGGTGGCTCAGTCAGTTAAGCATCCAACTTCAGTTCAGGTCATGATCTTACAGTTTGTGGGTTCGAGCCCCACGACCAGCTCTGTGCTGACAGCTCCAAACCTGGAGCCTGCTTCAGACTCTGTGTCTCCCTCTCTCTCTGCTTCTCTCTCTCTCTCTCTCTCTCACTCTCTCTCAAAAATAAACATTAGAAAAAGAATTTAAAAAAATAAAAAATAAACATTAAAAAAATTAAAAAATAAAAAAGAAGTTGTGGTTAGTCACCTGATAAAAAGACTGCATATAGATCCACATTTTAGATGACCCATTCATCTTCTACCCCGACTGAATAGAAGGTTAAATGGGAATGTGGTGAGAATCACCACTCAAGCATCTTTAAAGTCTTTGATGGTGGCAATAATCACTAGAATTCCCCTAGAAATATGGTATGGATTTTGGTTTACTTTCTCGGTAGAAAAGGGCCATTTGAGGGCCTACTAATTGGCCTTCTGATTATAATAGCCATGAATGAAGAAGCAATGCCAAGATGTTGTAAATATGAAGTTCAGGTCTCTTTTCATCAGATCTAGCAATTTTTCATTTCAAGTATAGGGACACCATAATCAATCACCCACTGCTAAAGATCCCTCCTAGTCTAACAACTATGGTTGCTGTTCTGGCCCTGCTTCCTATAATGGTAACCATAGCTATCTCATCCCTGATGGTTAAGTGCTGTCACTTGGCGTCTGCCACTTTGAGAGCCTATTATTTCCCTTAGGGAATTAGGGATCCTATTTAATTGCAGCATCTCCTAACTTCATCCCTGGGCTCAGAGGCCAGCAATATTTTCTCTCCCTCACAATATTTTCTCAATGCATTAGTGAAGAGAAGGTCCTCCAGGCCTTTTTAGGACACAATTGGCGATAGGTGACTGGGTCACACATGATAAATCCATTCCAATCATTCTATCTCCTTAAGTCTTCTAACTCAATCTTCTAAAATATATCATGAGATTTCTAGCATCTCAACTGGATTTAATGCAGGCCACCATTGGACCCACGTTTCAACCAACCAAGCAAACCTTTAACCACTCCCAGATGCTTAGGCAAGCATGATGAATCCATGGTCTTTGGTATGTATATCCACACTGATAATTTCGATCTCTTCAAAAATTAAATTCCTTCATCACTAGTCTAACACTCTCGAGATTCATTATCATATTCCATAGGTTTCTGCAAATCTAAATAAGCAAAATCTTGCACATTTTTTTTTCTATGAAAGACTTCTCCCAGGTCAGACTTTTTACTTGTGCCCTGGAATATATTGAGATCTAACTCTGTAGATCTATAGATCTAATAATACTGGCATCTAGTAGGTAGAGGTCAGGGATGCTGCTAAACATTCTACAATGCACAGAACAGCCCCTACAACAAAAACTTATTCAGTCCAAATGTTAGCAGTGCTAACATTAATCAATCCTGCCCCCACATGGAGGCCACTAGCAACTTATGGCTACTGAACATTTAAAATGTGAGTAGTCTTGAGACATGTTGTAAGTGCAAAACATGATTTTGCATATGAAAAAAGAATAAAATATCTTCATTTTTATAATAATCATTTGTTGAAATGATAATATTTTGGGTATGTTGAGTTAAATAAGATATATTATTAAAATTTAAATTTTGTTCTTTTCTACAGCTTTTAAGTTTGCTACTAAAAAATTAAAAATTATGTATATGGCTCACATTGTATTTCTACTGGATGGTACTGGTCTAGAGATATAAAGAAGTGACAGCAGTGAATTATGGGGAGAATCAGGTACTCTTCACAAGGTTAATTCCTCAGATGAAGTAATTTCTGAATTTTCAAAGAAGACAAGACCAGCTTTATAAGATAGAGAAGGAAGACTTCTTCAGACAGCAAAGAGCTCTTTAGGGTCTATCAAGATGATAGAATTATTTAAGTACACTCTAACAGGTTATTACAATTCTCAAGATCCAACTTCTCAATCAATGTCTTAATTTTTTACCTAAAACACCTAGTGAGTCTGTTTATTCAACTTACCTTGGAGTTCAGTCTTTGACAGCATTAATAATTGATTCGGATGTGTCATCCTAGCAACCCATAGAGATATATTTCTAAGGAAATCATAGAAGCTCTCTGGACCTCTGAGCTTGTAACATTTTTAAGCATCTTAGTGCATTATAAACAGCAAAACCACCCCTCAATCTTTGTATTCTTCATTTCTGCCATTCCCGTGAAAGACTTCCATCAGTAACTACTTAATTCCTGAAGCCTACAGGCCACTTTTAAATTCACATATAATTTAAATTCAATAAAGTATGCAGATATTAAGTGTTCAGAATATGAGTTTTGACAATTATACACACCCATGAAGCCACTACCTAAAACAAAATCTAGAATATTTACATGAACCCGGTAAGTTTATTTGCATTTCTTTCCAGTCCATTAACCAAAACTACCTTCACCCCCATCACACATGCATACTCTAAGACAACCACTTTCTAACTTCTGCCATTAGATGTTAATTTGCTCATTCTTGATTTTCACATACATGCAATCATACAAGACATATTCCTTTGCATCTGCCTCCTTTCGCTCAATACATATGTTTTTTTAGATTCATTTATGTTGTTGCCTATTTTGGTAGTTTGTTCCTTTTTATTACGAAGTAGTAGTATTCAGTTATCTGAATATATCACAATTTGTTTATCAACTCTGTTGACAGGTATTTAGTTATTTGCAGTTTGGGATTATCATGAATAAGGCTGCTATGGATATTCTTATGAAAGGTAGTTTATGAATATACACTTTCATTTTCTTATCTAGGAGTAGAATTGCTGGGTCATGGGATATATACACATGTAACTTTCCAAAAAAATGCTATGTCTATCTCAAAAATCATTGTACCAGCAGTGTATGAGGGGTTCAAATGCTTTAATCCTTGCCAACATTTATTATAGCCACTTTTTTTGGTTAATTTTAGCTGTTCTAGTAGGTGTGAAGTGACATTCATTATATATTATTTGCATTTCCCTGAAACTAATGATGTTGAGCACCATTTTAATAGTTATGAACCATATGTATATGTTTTATGAAGTGTTATTTTCCCCAATTTTTTATTGGGTTGTCCTTTTATTATTGATTTGTAGGTGTTCTTTATGTTTTCTGAAAAAAATCTTTCGTGAAATATATATAATGAATATTTTCTCCCACTTTGTACCCTGACTATTCATTTTCTTAATGATACCTTTTAGTGAGCAAAAATTTTAAATTTTGATACGATCTAATATATCAACATTTTTCCTTTTATATTTTTGTGTTTTACAACTCTATATTTGTGAATATATTATATTTTTTGGGACCTTTTATGATTCTAAGCTTTTATATTTAAATGTATGATCCATTCTGCATCACTTTTTTATAAGGAATGAAGCAGGTGTCAAGGTTTACTTGATTTTATACAGATATCCAATTGTTCTACCATGATTTATTTGAAAGGCTTTCTCTTCCACATTGAATTAACTTCTTGCTTTTCCTGAAAATGATTTAGACCATTCATGTGTGGGTCTACTTCTGGACCTTCCATCCTATCCATCCAGTAATGGATAATCAAAACATATGCCAACATCATATTCTCTTGACTACTGTAGTTTTATTTAAGTTTTACAATTAGGTTGACTTCATTTACCGTAAGGTAGGTTGTCCACAGGGTAAGTTAAACAAGGACTGAGCAAAGTCTTGGGGAACAAAAGGCATCACTTTTACTAAAGAGAAAGTGGGTGTCTTAGTTCAGGCAGCTATGACAAAAGAACTACTAACTGGGTGGCTTAAACAACAGAAGGCTATTGCTCATGGTTGTGGAGTCAGAGAAGTCCAAGATCAAGATGCCAGCCAATTCAATTCCTGGTGACCTCCTCCTGGTTTTCAAATGGATACCTTTTTGCTGTATGTTCACATATGAGAGAGGGAGGGAGAAAGCGAGAGAGAGAAAGAGAGAAAAAGAGTGCTCTCACGTCTCTTCTTGTAAGGGCACTACTCCCAAGAGAAAAGCTCCACCTTCATGACCTTAATTACCTTTCAGAGGCCCCACCTTCAAATATCATCACAATGGGGATACAAATTTGGGGAGAATATAAACATTTAGTCTATAGGAGTGGGCAACATATTACCTGTTGTTGAAAGAGGCCCTTACCAGAAGCCCCTGAGACAGGCAACTACTCCAGTTCTGCACTAACTAAGCCATTGTAGTTTGGACTGGACATAAATGTGGGGTGAGGTTGATATGAGTTGTTATAATAACAGTGGCTACAGCAAGGGCTTTGAAAACAAACCAACCTATATTAATGTTTTCTAGCTACAAGTCTTGGGCAAGTTACTCTACTTCTCTAAGCTGTGTTTTTCTTAAAAAAAAAAAAAAAAAAATTGTTCTCCCTGATAGGATTGTTGTGATGATTGAGGTCATATTTGTAAAGCACATAGCCCTGTCTCATTAAATCATAGGTGTCCTATAGGTGGTAGATATTAGTAAACAATGGTTGTTTTAAGGTGTAAAGCACATGATATAAAATCAAGAATTCTATCTCTCTTTTTTTAAGACATTTTTTAAAAAGAAGTTTTAGGTTCATAGCTAAATTGAAAGGAACACTCAAAGATATGATGTATATATTCCCTGTCCACACACATACATAACCTCCTCCATTATCAACATCTCTCACCAGATGGAAAATTTTTTACAATTGATAAAGCTAAATTGACACATCATTATCACCCAGAGTATATAGTTTACATTAGGATTCATTCTTGGTGTTGTATATTCTATGAGTTTGGACAAATGCATAATGACATTATAATGCATAATTACAGTATCATAAGAGTATTCTCACTGCCCTAACAATTTCTTGTGCTCTGCCTTTTCATCTCTCCCTTCCTGAAAATCCTTAGCAACCACTGATCTTACTGTCTCCATAGTTTTGCCTTTTCCAGCATGTCATATAATTGAAATCATACAGTATGTGTCCTTTACATATAGGTTTCTTTTAGTTTGTAATATGCATTTAAATTTTCTCCATGTTTTTCATGGTTTGACATCTCATTCCATTGTCTGGATGCACCATAGTTTATTTTTCCATTTACCTACTGAAGAACATCCCAGTTGCTTCCAAGTTTTGGCAATTATGAATAAAGCTGCTATAAACATCCACACAGAGGTTTTAATGTAAACATATGTTTTCAATTCCTTTAGGAAAATACCAAGGAGTGAGACTGCTAGATCTGATTATCTCTTTTCATCCAGATATTTTCCACAGAGTTTGAGGCCTCAGACATGAGTCTTTTTAAAAAAAAAAAAACTGTAGTAGCATAAGTGAATCTACTTTTCCTTCTCAACTATAAATGATTCCAGTAATTACCATAATTTGCAAAAATCCAGAATGTTTGACTAGTTAAATAAGGACTTTCAAATTCAGCCCAAGTTGTAGCATATGTTCAATATTTACTATCACTATAACTATTTCATTTATGGAACATTTAATATACCATATAGACAATTTTTAAATTAAAATAATTTGTTTTAATATCATACAGAAAATAACATTGCTTATCCTTATATTGTAAGCTCAGTATTCTATCCTACAAACATTATCATTTCTTTGGCTGACCAAGGGAAAATGATGCATGAGTGCGAAATTTCCTTCTTAAAATATATTATTATTTGGCTCTGATTAGGTTTTAAAAGCTTTAAGAATAAATCTAAGCAATTTAGGTCTCATGGCATAAAGATGTTATGTGGTCATAGAGAGTAGAGACACTATTTTATTATTCTTGTATTGTTTGAAAATCTATGAATATAACTAGAAGTTTAAGAATTAGTTAACTATTTAAAGAACACACATAATTGCATAGCAAAGGAGAGCATCGATAACAGAAAAATGCAGCCTAGTGAATGAGAAAAGATATTTGTAAACGATATAGCCAATAAGGGGTTAGTATTCAAAATATTCAAAAAATTCAAATAATGTACAACTTGACACCAAAAACCAAACAATCTGATTTAAAAATGGGCAAAATAACGGACTAGACATATTTTTAAAGAAGACATACAGATGGCCAATAGACACATGAAGAAGCATTCAACACCACTAATCATCAAGGAAATGCAAATCAAAACCATGATGAGGTATCACCTCACACTAGTCAGAATGTCTAATATCAAAAGACGAGAAATAACAAGTGTTGGAAAGGATGTGGAAAAAAGAGAGCCCTCATACACTTTTGGTGGAAATGTAAATTGGTGCAACCACTGTGTAAAACATTACGGAAGTTTCTCAAAAAATTAAAAATGGAAACACCATATGATCCAGTAATTCTACTACTGGGCATTTACCCAGAGAAAATGAAAACACTAATTCAAAAAGAAACATGCATCCCTATATTTATTGTAGCATTCTTTGCAATTGCCAAGATATGGAAGCAGCCCAAATGTTCATCAATAGATGAAGGTACAAAGAAGGACACACACACACACACACACACACACACACACACACAATGGAATATCACACAGCCATAAAAATAATGAAATCTTGCCATTGGTGACAATATGGATGGACTTAGAGAGTATTATCTTAATGAAATAAGTCAGATAGAGAAAGACAAATACCATATGATTTCACTTATGTGCAAAATCTAAAAAAACAAAACAAATAAACAAAGGCAAAACAGAATAAACTTGTGGTTGTCTGAGAGGTAGTGGGTGGGGGATCAGTGAAATAGGTAAAGGGGATAAAATGGTTCAAATTTTCAGTTATAAAATAAATAAGCCACAGGGATTAAAAGCACAGCATAGGGAATATAGTCAATAATATTATAATAATGTATGGTGACAATTACAACACTTAGGAACGTTGAGTAACTTAAAGAACTGTCAAATAAACATGTTGTACACCTGAAACTGACATAATATTATATGTGAGTTATACTTCAACAATAAAACAGGAAAACAAAAACAAAAAAATAAACAACACTCTGAAAATGATGAACTCCTAGGTGTCAAATATGAAGAAAAACATTCATAAGGAAATAAAATGTGGTCCTTTGGAAACAGAAGATTAATAATGCAGGGATACAATATGAAATTGGCATAGTTAGCACATTTGGTCTAGTATACATTTTAAGAAAAACTTAAGAAAGCTGAAGGATTGGTCCTGTTGTTTGCTTTTTTAAAAATAGTTTTCTTTTAGGCCCGTTTACTTTGGATGGGCTTTTGTCAGTATGTCTTCTTCCCCTAGTTTATTGAAGTTCAGCATGATCCTTTTGTATGGAAGAGAAAATTGCTTGGTCAAAATTCTACCTAGAAGATGAAAATAATATTAATTTTTTATCAAAATATCATATAGTCCACATATTAAACCACTTATGTACATGTTTCCAAATACTGACTGGCACTGAAAAATGTCTAGGAAAGAAAGGTGGGATTTTCCTAGACATTTTTCATTTATTTCAGGGAAGAAAATATTATCTATAAACGATCTCACCATCACCATCTCCTTCTCTTTCACCTCCCTCCTGCTAGCAGACTAATCCTTAGATGACCGGCTTGAGTCAGGTCACAGAGTTGTGCCCCAATATGAGGGAGGCTTGGAAAAATGAGCCTCAGACATTTTTGACCTCCATCTTGGAAGACAGCTTCTGCCAGCAAGAAAGTGAAGGAGGCAAGCTATTGTCCAGGCAACTAATTGTGCCCATGAAGGTGCCACACACACCAGAAAAAGGCCATAAATTAATATAGTTTAATATTTTCTTAAGTTTATCCGTTTTGAGAGAGAGAGCAAGAGAGAGAGCAGAGAAGGGGCAGAGAGAGAGAGGGAGAGAGAGAGAGAGAGAGAGAGAGAGAGAGAGAATCCTAAGCAGGCTCTGCACTATCAGCACAGAGCCCCATGCAGGGCTCGATCCCATGAACCATAAGATCATGACCTAAGCCAAAATCGAGAGTAGAGGCTTCACCAAGTGAGCCAACCAGGTGCCCCTGTATTAATATTTATTATACTTTTATTGTGACCTAAATACAGTTTTAATCACTACATGTACTCTTTTTTTTTAATGTTTATTTATTTTTGAGAGAGAGAGAAACAGAGCACGAGTGGGGTAGGGGCAGAGAGAGAGGGAGATACAATATCTGAAGCAGGCTCCAGACTCTCAGCTGTCAGCACAGAGCCTGACATGGGGCTCAAACTCGTGAACTGCAAGATCATAACCTGAGCTGAAATCAGACGCTTAACTGACTGAGCCACTCAGGCACCCCACTCCGTGTACTATTTGAATTTTACAACAATTTTACAAATGTGGAAAGTGAGACATGGCGATATTGAATAACTTACCTAAGGCCACACAGTCAGTAAAAGGCAGAGCTGGAATTTCAATCCAGTTAGTCTAATGTCAAAGCCAAACTCTTAACCATTTAATTGCTGTTTCCACATGATCATTGCAAACAGGATTAAAGGTGAATGCCAATAAAAATTTATGAAATTGAAAACAGAAGTGGCAGACATTTTTAACATATTCTTAGATTCTGGAATTTTACTATTTTACTATTTTGCTTTATCCCCTGCTTAGTAAGTAATTTACAAAGTATGACTCATTGCTATTATCTATATTATAACTCATCCAAGTGGAGATAAAACATGTATATGATATAATGACATTTAGGATAAATTATGACACTAAAAAATTCATTCCTTTATTCTTCGTTGACAAATACAAAATGCTTCCCAAAAAGTTTTTTTTAAAAATCTGTCACTTGCTCACAACCACTGCTTTTAAAATACCCTCGGGGAGAGGGAGGTAAGATGGCAGAGCAGCCTGGAGACCCTGAGCTTGTCTTGTCTGTGAAACACAGTCAGCACCAAACCATTTTGCACACCTAGAAAACTGATCTGAGGATAAACACAATAATCTGCATAATTTGAGCGACATAGCTCGGCAGTTAGACAGTTATATGCTGTGGAGAGATGAACTGGGGGAGAGAAAAGCCACAGAGGGTCGGGAGCTGCTTTTGTGGATGGAGGACAGAGAAAGGGGAAGAATGCAACACATCAGGAGAGTGCAAGAAAAACACTCCCCTAAAAGTAGCTGGAGTGAAAACACGCAGGAGACTGAACAAGAAATCTGTTCCCCAAAACCACTGACGGGAAGAAAGGAGAGGGTTTCAATACTACCAGGATTCAACAAACAGTGGAGTGCAGAATCTGCAGTTCTGGAGCTCAGTGCCTGGTAGTGCTCTGGTGAGGAAGTAGGATGAATCCCCAGAGCAGGCAGCAGGGTCCGTGTGACACACGGAGAGAAGTGGTTCCCCTGCTTAGAGAGCGTTTGTTAGAGGCCACACGACCTCCCCACAGGCAAAGGTCACAGTGGACCTGGAGAGCAGCCATGTTTGCCGGTACTGGGACAAAGACAGCAGAGTGCAGTGAAACCTGGCACTAGCTATGTTGTGATTTGCCATAATCTCTGACTCTCTGCCACTGTGCGATTGCACAAGCGTTTTCTGGGGCAAGCCAGCACCCAGACATTGCTCAGCGAGACCCTCCCCCAGAGACTCGAGGCTGGACCAAGCCACAGGGGTCCCTGAAATGCAGGATTTTGAAACATAACCCCATCTGAAATAAAACTCTGGAGGGAGGTGCTGCCTGGTAGGTGGGACGGCTTAGACATGAACAGGGCAGAGGCCAGGGGTGGACAGAGGGCTGAAACAAAGGAGAGGTGGTTCATTGTGGGTCGGTGAGAGCAGAAGCTCCTGTGCCAGAGACTAGGGACCTAAGTGAAGCCATTGCCACCTCTCCCACGCATGAGCATATGTGCCACCTTGATTCACCCCACTAAGCTAAGCAGCACCCCATAGTGGAGAATGGAGCCATTACACCAAGCCCTACTCAACTGTGCCCTCCAAGCACATTCCACAAGACCAGCAAAAGTCCCTCCACCTGCTTAGTGTATGGACTATAGAGGGCTCCATAGTCTCAGTTCTAGGGGAAATGATGTAACTTCATTTGGTTTTTATTTGGTTTGCTGGTTCATTTATTAGTCTGGGGGTTTTTTGGTTTGTTTTTTTGCTTCTGCTTTTGTTTAAGTTGGTTTTTTTTCCTTTCTTGGATACAGAAAGAAAATTTTATTTTCGTTTTTTATTTTAATTTTATTTTTATTAATTTTTTTACTTTATTTTTTATTTTTTATTTTTTTCTATTTAATTTTCTTTATTTCATTTTATTGTATTTTATTATATAATTTTTAAAAATTTTTTTAACATTTTCTTACCTTTTTTCTTTTCTTTCCCTTTTTTCTCTATCCTATCAAGCTTCTTGCAACAAGCAGACCAAAACACGCCTAGAATCTAGCTTCCTTTATTTGAGTTTTTGTTTTGTTTTTAATTTTTTAATTTTAATTTTTTTCCTCCAAAATGACAAACTGAAGCAATTCACCCCAAAAGAAAGAACAGGAAGAAAAGACAGCCAGGGGCTTAATCAATACAGATACAAGCAAGATGTCTGAACTAGAATGTAGAGCCATAATATTAAGAACACTAGCTGGGGTTGAAAAAAGCACAGAATCCTCTTCTGTGGAGATAAAAGTAAAAATCTAGCCAGGACAAAATTAAAAATGCTATAACCAAGATGCAGTTTCAAGTGGATGCCATGACAGTGAGGATGGATAAAGCAGAGCAGCCAATTGGCAATATAGAAGATAAAATTATGGAGAATAATAAAGCAGGAAAAAAGAGGGAAACAAGGCAAAAGAGTGCGATACAAGACTTAGAGAACTCAGTGACTTATTAAAAAGGAATAACATCCAAATCATAGGAGTCCCAGAATATGAAGAAAGAGAAAAAGGGCAGAAGGTTTATGTGAGCAAATTATAGCAGAAAACTTTCCTAATCTGGGGAAGGACGCAGACATCAAAATCCAAGAAGCAGAGAGAGGTCCCATTAGATTCAACAAAAACCAACCATCACCAAGGCATATCATAGTCAAATTCACAAAATACACAGACAAGGAAAGAATTACGAAAGCAACCAGGGGAAAAAAGGTCCTTAACCTATAAGGATTACATTCGCAGAAGACCTATCCACAGAAACTTGGCAGGCCAGAAAGGAGTGGCAGTATATATTCAATGTGCTGAATCAGAAAAATACGCAGCAAGTATTCTTCCTCCAGCAAGGCTGTCATTCAAAATAGAAAAAGAGGGCCACCTGCGTGGCTCAGTTGATTAAGCGTCCAACTTAAGCTGAGGTCATGATCTTGTGGTTTGTGAGTGTGAGCCTCGTATTGGGCTCTGCCCTGACAGTTCAGAGCTTGGAGGCTGCTTCGTATTCTGTATTTCTGTCTCTTTCTGCTCCTCCCCCACTCGTATTCTCTCTCTCTCTCTCAAATAAAAAAAAAATTAAAAAAATTTAAAAAAAAAAATAGGAGAGATAGAGTTTCCCAGACAAACAAAAACTAAAGGAGTTCATGACCACTAAACCAGCCCTACAAGAAATTCTAAGGGGGACTCTTTGAGTGGAGAAAAGATGAAATAAAACAAAAAAGACCAAAAGCAACAAAGACTAGAAAGGACAAGAGAATATCACCAGAAACAACTCTACAGGCAACACAGTGGCACTAAATTCATATCTTTCAGTACTGACTCTAAATGTCAATGGACTAAACACTCCAGTATCAGAATAGATTAGAAAACAAGACCCATCTATATGCTGCTTACAAGAGACCATTTTAGACTAAAGACACCTGCAGATTGAAAATAAAAGGATGGAGGGGCATGTGGGTGGCTCAGTCGGTTGAGCATCTGACTTCAGTTCAGGTCATGATCTCGCAGTTTGTGAGTTCGAGCCCCGCGTCGGACTCTGTGCTGACAGCTCAGAGCCTGGAGCGTGCTTCAGATTCTGTGTCTCCCTCTCTCTCTGCTCATCCCCTGCTTGTGCTCTGTCTCTCAAAAATAAATAAATAAATGTAAAAAAACTTAAAAATAAAAAATAAAAAGGAAGTAATGGGATGGAGAACAATCTATCATGCTAATAGTCGTCAAAAGAAAGCTGGAGTAGCTGTACTTATATCAGACAAACTATATTTTAAAATAAAGACTGTAACAAGAGATGCAGAGCATTATATCATAATTAAGTGTCTATCCACCAAGAAGCTCTAACAATTATAAATATTTATGCCCCAAACATGAGAGTATACAATTATATAAATAAGTTCACCACAAACATACAGAAACTCATTGATAATAACACCATAAGAGTAGTGGACTTCAACACTCCACTTACAGAAATGGACAGATCATCTAAGCAGAAAATCAACAAGGAAATAATGGCTTTGAATGACACACTGGACTAGATGGACTTAACAGATATATTCAGAACATTTCATCCTAAAGGACAATACACATTCTTCACAAGTGCACATGGAACATTCTCCAGAATAGATCATATGCTGGGACACAAATCAGCCCTCAACAAGTACAAAAAGATTGAGATCATGCTTTACATATCTTCACACCACAATGCTATTTGGAAACACCATGAATACTTGGAGATTAAAGAACACCCTATTAAAGAATGAATGGGTTAACCAAGAAATTAAAGAGGAAATTAAAAAGAACATGGAAACCAATGAAAATGAAAACATGACAACCCAAAACCTCTGGGATGAAGCAAAGGCAATCATAAGAGGGAAGTAAATAGCAATCCAGGCTTTCCTAAAGAAGGAAGAAAGGTCTCAAATATACAACCTGATCTTACCCTAAAAGAGCTGGGAAAAATAAAACCTAAAACTAAAACTAAAGCCAAAAACTAGCAGAAGAAGGTAAATAATAAAGATTAGGACAGAAATCAATGATATCGAAATCGAACAGTAGAACAGATCAATGAAACCAGGAGCTGACTCTTTGAAAGAATTAACAAAATCGATAAACCCCAAGCCAGATTGATCAAAAAGAAAAGGACCCAAATAAATAAAATCAAGAATGAAAGAGGTGAGATCACAACCAATACCACAGAAATACAAACAATAATAAGAGAATATTATGAGCAATTATATGCCAACAAATTGTGCAATCTGGAAGAAATGGCCAAATTCCACGAAACACATAAACTACTAAAACTGAAACAGGAAGAAATATGAAATTTGAACAGACCCATAGCCAGTGAAGAAATTGAATCAGTAATCAAAAATCTCCCAACAGGAGTCCAGGGCCAGATGGCTCTCCAGGGGGAATTCTACCAAACATTTAAAGAAGAGTTAACACCTATTCTTTTGAAGATGATCCAAAAAATATAAATAGAAGGAAAACTTCCAAACTCATTTTGCAAGGTTAGCATTATCTTGATTCCAAAACCAAAGACCCCACTAAAAAGGACAACTACAGACCAATTTCACTGATGAACATGGATGCAAAAATTCTCAACAAGATACTAGCAAACCGGACCCAACAATACATTAAAAGAATTATTCACCATGATCAAGTAGGATTTATTCCTGGGATGCAGGGCTGGTTCAATATCTGCAAATCAATCAATGTGATACATCACATTACTAAAAGAAAGGATAAGAACCTTATGATCCTCTCAGTAGATGCAGATAAAGCACTTGACAAAACACAGCACCTTTTCTTGTTAAAAATCCTCAAGAAAGTAGGGATAGAAGGATCATACCTTAAAATCATAAAAGCCATCTTTCATAGAAGATATGGTAGAGAAAGATATGAAAGATCCACCGCTAATATCATCCTCAATGGGGAAAAATTGAGAGCTTTCCCCTAAGGTCAGCAACATGACAAGTATGTCCACTCTCACCACTGTTTTTCAACATAGTGTTGGAAGTCCTAGCCTCAGTGATCAGACAACACAAAGAAATAAAAGGCATCCAAATCAGCTACGAGGAAGTCAAACTTTCACTCTTCACAGATGACATGATACTCTATGTGGAAAACCCAAAAGGCTCCACCAAAAAAGTGCTAGAATTGATCCATGAATTCAGCAAAGTCACAGGATATAAAATCAATATACAGAAATCAGTTGCATTTCTATACACCAGTATTGAAGCAGGAGAAAGAGAAATCAAGGAACTGATCCCATTTACAATTGCACCAAAAACCATAAAATACCTAGGAATAAACCTAACTAAAGAGATGAAAAATCTATACACTTGAAAACTATTGGAAGCTTATGAAAGAAACTGAAGAAGACACAAAGAAATGGAAGAATATTCCATGCTCATGGATTGGAAGAATAAATATTGTTAAAATGTTGATACTACCCAAAACAATCTACATATTCAACGCAATCCCTACCAAAATAACACCAGCAGTATTCACAGAGCTAGAAAAAATAATCCTAAAATGTGTATGGAATCAGAAAAGACCCTGAATAGTCAAAGCAATCCTGAAAAAGAAAACCAAAGTGGAAGGCATCACAATTCTGGACTTCAAGCTGTATTACAAAGCTGTAATCATCAAGACAGTATGGTACTGGCACAAAAACAGACACAGAGATCAGTGGAACAGCATAGAGAACCCAGAAATGGACCCACAAACATATGGCCAACCAATCTTTGACAAAGAAGGAAAGATTATCTAATGGAATAAAGACACTCTCTTCAGTAAATGATGTTGGGAAAACTGGATAGCCACATGCAGAAGAATGAACTTAGACCACTTTCTTACACCATACATGAAAATAAACTCAAAATGGATGAAAGACCTAAATGTAAGACAGGAAGCCATCAAAATCCTAGAAGAGAAAACAGGCAACAACTTCTTTGACTTTGGCCACAGTAACTTCTTTCTTGACATGTCTCCAGAGGCAAGGGAAACAAAAACAAAAATGAATTATTGGGACCTCATCAAGATAAAAAGCTTCTGCACTGCAGAGGAAACTATCAGCAAAACTAAAAGGCAACCGACGGAATGGGAAAAGATATTTGCAAATGACACATTAGATAAAGGGTTAGTATCCAAAATCTATACAGAATTTATCAAACTTAAGACCCATGAGACAAATAATCCAGTGAAGAAATGGGCAAAAGACACGAACAGACATTTTTCCAAAGAAGACATCCAGATGGCTAACAGACACATGACAAAATGCTCAAAATCACTCATCATCAGGGAAATGCAAATCAAAACCACACTGAGATATCTATCACCTCACACCTGTCAGAATGGCTAAAATTAACAACTCAGGCAACAACAGATGTTGGCGAGGATGTGGAGAAAGAGGAATCCTTTTGCACCGCTGGTGGGAGTATAAATTGGTGCAGACACTCTTGAAAACAGTACGGAGTTTCCTCAAAAAATTAAAAACAGAACTACCCTATGACCCAGCAATTGCACTACTAGGTATTTGCCCAAGGGATACAGGTGTGCTGTTTCAAAAGGGCACATGCACCCCAATGTTTATAGCAGCACTATCAACAATAGCCAAAGTATGGAAAGAGCCCAATTTCCATCAACTGATGAATGGATAAAGAAGATGTACACGTATACACACATATACATACAATGGAATATTACTCAGCAATCAAGAAGAATGAAACCTTGCCATTTGCAACAATGTGGATGAAACTAGAGTGTATTATGCTAAGTGAAATAAGACAAATATATGATTTCACTCAGATGTAGAATTTAATATACAAAACAGATGAATATAAGGGAAGGGAACCAAAATAATAAAAAACAGAGAGGGAGACAAACCATAAGAGACTCTTAAATACAGAGAACACCCTTACTGGAAGGGTATTGGGCTAAATGGGCAAGTGGCATTAAGGAGGACACTTATTAGGATGAGCACTGGGTGTTATATGTAAGTGATGAATTACTAAATTCTTTTCCTGAAATCGTTATTACACTATATTGTAACTAACTTGGATTTAAATTTAAAATAAAATAAAATACTCTTAATATTTTTATATTGTGAACATCTGATCTTAGCTAAAAGATCATCCATTGTACATTTTTAGTTTGTAAGATGACTCTATTTCTAGTAACCAGTTATATTAAATTTATGTTTAATTATATTAAGGAACTGATAGATTTTTCCTTTTTCCTCGTCACGTGCCTCTAAAGAGACCCTACTCAAAAAAATTCCTATTACTTTCTAATGGAGAAAAAAAAAATAAAAACAGCTGTGTAGTGAAAGACATACACTGTACTAACCATGTTTTTAAGTTTCTCCCTATTTTTTTTTGTAGGAGAATAGAAAAAGGCAGAAGAGAAAATACTCATATGGGAGACACAAAAAGAATTGATGAGTAGTAACTGAAAAGAAAGGAAATCCAAGATGATCTTAGTTTAAGCAGAGCATTTATTGGAATTTTCAAGCAAGCCACAGTCAAATGTGGAGGTTATTCAAGAAAACTGGGATCAAAGTAAGGGGCTAGGTACTGCAGATAGGGGAAGAACTCGGAGACCATAGCTATGCCCAAGCTAGCCAAATGGAAAATAGCAACTTTAGGGAATAGAAGTGACATATCACAAGAAAAAGAATGTTAGCAGAATAAATACTTTAACATCTAATTTAGAGGAGAAGAAATAGAAATGAGTTGAAGTGGCTTTTGAAGCCATTCAGGAAGATCAGTGACTAAGCCAGAAGAGTCTTTAAAAACCCTCCTTGGCCAGAATCCCTCCTGGGGAGCACACTTTATAACCTTCTGAGGTTGAAAGGGATCCCTTCTAGCCCTCCCAGGCTGCCTGGTTTCTAAGTGGTGCTAAGGACTTTGAGGGGCAGGGCATTGGCTCTGCATGAGACCAGGCAGAGGGGTTTTGTGGGTGGTGGTTAGTTAGCTTTTGCTGTTGAAAGTAAGGAAAAGAGAGAAAGGAGGAGAGATTAGATCCCTCGGGATAGAAAGACGGAGGCGAATGGGGGGGCAAGGGCACTCCACATTTGTGGAAAATTACTTAAGGAATGCCGATGCCCTCAGTGATTGGGAAGTGTTTTATTTTATTTTTCTGTGACATAAATACCTCTCTAAGTCCACCTATAAACTAATAAAGTCTCAATTGTTCACAACCTATGTACATGTTTCTTTGGAAAACTCAAAACATTATATTTGGAACAAAATAGCAAAGCACAGGGACAGCTCCTGTGGCTCCAGGAAACAGGAATTTTAAGAAGTTGTGGAAATCTAGGAGGGGGACCTGTCTTCCTCAGGTATTGAATTGACATGGATAAAAACCAATTACCCAGGGGCGCCTGGGTGGCGCAGTCGGTTAAGCGTCCGACTTCAGCCAGGTCACGATCTCGCGGTCTGTGAGTTCGAGCCCCGCGTCGGGCTCTGGGCTGATGGCTCGGAGCCTGGAGCCTGTTTCCGATTCTGTGTCTCCCTCTCTCTCTGCCCCTCCCCCGTTCATGCTCTGTCTCTCTCTGTCCCAAAAATAAATAAACGTTGAAAAAAAAAATTAAAAAAAAAAAAAACCAATTACCCATAAGTCTCTGAGGAACAGGGGACCCCTGCTGACGACAGCAGATAACTAAATTAATAATAACTGTATCTACCACTTACCAAACACCTATGGACAAAGCATCAAGAACCACAGCTTTATGTTATAAATTTGGACTATATTTTTTATTTAATTCGACTACAGAAAACGTCACATCATTTTCATGTCATTTCTCCTCATTTTATCTCTTCTGTTGTCAGTCAGCATTATGTGAGGCATTTCTGGGCAAAGTATTCTTTGATTCCTCTCTTAATAATCCTACAAACTGAACGACTTTTATTTCACCTTAACAGCAAAAAGTATTCCCTGTAGAGAAGAAAGGAAACTCCTAGAAAGCGGAAGGAAGGCTAAAGAACGACAACCAAGACCATTGTCTGAGGTCCGTCCACTCCATTGCCTCACATGTGGTCAGCGATAAACCCCTCACTGGCCTCTGCTACCACCCTTGGCCTCCTCACAGAACGGAAATCTGGAAGGCAGATTGTGTCACTGGTCCACATCCATCACTGATGGCCCATTTCACAGGTAAACTCCAGTCTTTCCCATGAGCTGCCTGCCTATGTGGTATGTGCACTGGACCCGGCCTCTGTGTCACAGCCCCTCCAAGCTCAGGGCCCCATTCATGGCCTCTTGTGCCTGGCTCCACTCCAGGCAGCTTCCGGCCTCAGGGGCTTCCCACTCGCCCTTCTCTTTGCCTGTGCCACTTCTCGCTCAGATATTTGCCTGTTTCCTTCCTGACTCCCGATAATCTTATCTGTGAGGCCTCCTGCTCCACCTGATATGAAACAGCAGATTTCAACTTCTACCCTCTCATTTTTTCCTCCCCTTACCTGATTCCTTATTTTCCATAACACTTTCACTAGATATCCCATCACATTTGTGTGTTGTCTCTCTCCCTTTTCCATTAGGACAGAACGTAAACTCTATTTCGTTCACACACATCCAGCAGTTAGAATGGTGCCTGGCACCTAAAACATGATTTTATGTTTTTAGCACCTTTATTGAAGTGTATTTGACATAATTTTGGTTTTGAATGAATAACTGAGGGAGGAGAAGTAACAGTGAAGGAAACAGTCCCCTGTTTAAATAAGGTACATTCTTGGCAATTACTTGTTTGAAACTACATTTTGGAGATCGTTGAAACAATCTTATCATGGCTCATATAGTGATCAATAAGAAAATAGACTAAATTTGAGGCAGGAGCTCTAATCATAGAAAGGTGATTGTGACTTTCAAGAATCTAAATTCTGTGCTGTTGGTTTATTTTTAAACTTTAACTCTGTACTCTATAGCTGTTTCTTTAAAAAGAATATTTAAACAATGGTGTCACCATAAAAAATGCATAATTAATGCAATGTTTTTCTCCTGAGGTCCGAAGAAAGCACAGGCTTTTCCCATAAGAAGGTAAAAAATATTTTTAAAGACTACATAGACTGCCTCTTTGCCCTGTAAGAGCTACAATCACAAAGCAAATCCTTGGATATCCCCCAAGAGCTTTTCTGAGGCCAGCTACTCCAGGTGTGGCCCAAGGACCAGCAGCCTCAGTATCATCTGGGAGGTGGCCTCACCTTGCAGAATGTTGGTCTCACCTTGACCTACAGAGTCGGAATTGAATTTGAACAGGTGATTGTTAGGTACATTAAAGTTTGAAAAGTACTACTCTGAATAGCTTTTGGTGTACTCTGGGAGGGAGGTCTGTGCAGGTCGATTCTGTTTGCTGCAAGTTTTGTCTGGAGATTCAGAGCCCCAGGTAGCTGCCCCCTGAGAACAGAAGGGGGAGCCCTACTCCCCCAATTGCCAGATCTTTCAGCTGGTTGGAACTGCTCTGTTCTTTGCAGGGCTGGTGGGGTGAAGTGGAGTAATAGAAACAGCAAAAGGAGAGGAAGGAAAACGCAAGGACGTGCTGCCCCATGGTGGGATTGGGGGCAGCAGGGGAATCTGGCAGAGCCTTGGAGCTTCACAGATGGACAGAATCAGAGCAGAAAGAAAACAGGACCGGAGGCTCGAACTCCGGGGGAAGAACTATGTAGCGTTTGTGCTTCTCATTTCATTTATTGTTCTCTGAGTCTCCATGTTTATGTTTCATCTCTTTAAACACTTTCCTTTACATGTCTGCTTTCTCTTTGTGTTCTTCCCTGGAAAATAATGATAATAATGAAGATAATATCTTACATCCACATGATGCCATATGCAATCTGGTACATAATACACATGAGTGTTTTATAGAAGGTGCTTTTATGCCTATTTTGCAAATGAAAAATATTCCATTCCCTTTTCTCCATGTTTTTTTTTAACTGAGTTATCAGTAAAAGTAGTTGCTGTTTCCCATTCATTTTGGCAAACTGTAGTGGTGTTTTTTTTTCATGCACAAATTCATCTGCAGAGTTCTTGTCACAACTCTGGGGAGGAGGCTTAATAGCAAAAATCTGGGGGTGAAAGTCCACATAGGGAGAATGAAAACAACGAGAAGTATAAGAGTCTCATGCTCTGACATGGTGGTAACTCAACAAAACACAAATGACTTCCCAGACCCTATCTGTACCATCCACTTCACTCCTTTACTTGAAAATGAGTCTAAGTTTGAAGAAAATGGGATAAGGGAGGTATGAAACGTGCCATCTGAGTCACTAGCAAACTATGCTTTATTCAAAGTCTTACTTCTTTTTTGATTTATTGCACAAATGTTGCAAAAGCAAAGTGGTCCATAAGCTTTGTAGCCCTGCCACATAGTGAACTTTCCTGCTTTAAATGCAATTGCTAAGGAGTTGAAACAAAAGCCTGAGAGGAAATAATCCAAAACTTCCTTGGACTCCTCACGATGCCAGATGTCCTGACTTCTCTGACACCATTTGCATGTTTTAGTCACTTTGACTGTGGGTCTCTACCTGCAGACTCCATGAAAATGGATAGAGAGGCCTTCCGGGGCCAGGATGAACTGCAAATTCAGACAACGAACAAAGATGTGCTTTAGATTCTTCAGTTACTGAAAGTGAATAACTCTTATTATTTTCTTGAAAGCAGATAAAAGCAGAGCAGGTTCTTAGAATTTATTTGAAATAAATTTAATTGAAATAAATGTCTGAACCTTGTATTCCCATTTTTCTTCACTTTAGGTATATTTCATTTTTCAGATATCATAAAATCTATAGACATGAGAAATGAATATTTCTTGGATGCAAGGATAAATTGTGGGTTTTTTTTTTTTGTTTGTTTCTGACAAAGTCACACTTTATTAGAAGTGGACACTCCGCTCAGGAATGACGTTTAAGTCATTCAGACGTTTAAGACGTTCAGAAGACAGTTTTTGAGAGCTTTTTACTTTTGTTTCCTGTGCGGTCAGCCTGGTCAGAGCAGAAGGCGGTAAGAAGAGACCTTTAGTTGGCCTGGCCCCAGGCCTAGTTGCTGACAGCAAAGGGTGTCAAGAGTACGATGGAACAGAAGTGGGGGAAAGGCTTTCAAGAGTGAATGTGACACTCCAGCCATGATCAGAGAATGGGTCAATGACCGGGAATCTTGTAGGGACAGATGATGAAAGTAGATGCCAGTCGAGTGGCCAGACCTGGTAATCAGGTTCCAAAAGCAATGGAGCAAAAAACAGGTAGACAAGAATGGATGTCATATCTAGGCCCTCAACCTAGGAAGAGCAAAGCCTGAATGTCCTTGTTCAGGTGAACTGGACAAGACCGTTCACATACGGCTGTTCTTTATAAAGCTGCCCGCAGTCACTAGCCAGCATTCCACCTCACATGCTGTGGCACCTATTGTAGCTGTTGTTAAGGACAGACAGAGAGAGAGCCCTCACTGGTCCCCTCAGCCAGAGAACAATTCACACAAGTGTGGACAGTGGCGAGAAGAAACTCTTATCTGATTGTTGGTGGAAAGCTACTCTTAGTATGGCTTACGATTTTAATTTTTGAGCATATTGGGTTTTTTTGTTTTAGTTTTTTTTGTGTGTGTTTGTTTATTTTTAAGAGTGAGAGAGACAGTGTGAGCAGGGGAGGGGCAGAGAGAGAGGGTGACACAGAATCCAAAGCAGGCTCCAGGCTCTGAGCTGTCAGCACAGACTCAGGGCTCGAACTCACAGACCGTGAGATCATGACCTGAGTCAAAGTTGGACGGTTCACCGACTGAGCCACCCAGGTTCCCCGAGCATATTGTTTTACTGATGCCAATAATCTCAGCACAAGAGATTGGCACAAGAAAATAAACTGCCAAGAAAAGTTGAAAATAAATTTCACTGTTTATCGATGAGTCACAGTTACAGGCAAATCCTTCAGAGTCACCACACCTCTGGGCTTCCACTCTGTAACACAGGGAGAGGTGTGGGGGAAAAATCCACAGCTAGGCATTAGCCTGGGAAGACAAGACAGCTAAGCTGATCTCTAGCTATACAGTGAGCAACTCTGATAGCTGTGTGGTTACCAGAGACATTCCCTTCTCCTACATACCCTGGGGAGCACCAATACCCGAGCCCCTTCTGACAAGAGGGAGCAAGAGGAAACCTGCTTCAGAGAAGAGGTACCTTCTAGAAGAGATACTTCTAGAAGAGATAAAGTTGCAGGGGGGAGCATTTCCACACTATAATCCAGGGCTCTTTTGCAATCAAGTTTTTATTTTCTTCTCCTGACTCCATTTATTCCTTCATTCAACAAATATTTATTGAGAGTTTACTGAGGTAGGTGCTCAGGAGGTAGTGATAATAACAGGGCACGATACCTTCTCTCATATGCCTTTCATGGAAAGCAGACAACTATGCAAATTACACAAAATGAATGTGACACTGTAACTATAATCACACTTCAAAGGAGAGGCATTTGATGCTGTGAAAGCATGAAAGAGGGGAGTTGACTTAGGAAGCTCAGCTCAGGCTTCCAGGCCAGGACTGGAAACAAGAGTTTCCAAATAGAGAGATAGCAGGAGAAAAATTTCCTTTACTATCCCTCAATGTCACAGCTCTGGTCACTTTATTTCCAGTTCCTTGAGAATGCAAGAAAACATAATATAGTGAAAAACAATGGAATTTGGAGCCAGTCAGTCTCATTCTAGCACTATGACAATGCTTGTACAACCTTGAACAAATTAGATTTTCTGAGCTTTAGTTTTGTCACCCATAAAATAGACATGGTTGGGGCGCCTGGGTGGCTCAGTCAGTTAAGCGTCTGACTTCGGCTCAGGTCATGATCTCACGGTTCGTGGGTTCGAGCCCCACATTGGGCTCTGTGCTGACAGCTCGGAGCCTGGAGCCTGCTTCAGATTCCGTGTCTCCCTCTCTCCCTGCCCCTCCCCTGCTTGCGCTTTATCTCTTTCTCTCTCTCTCAAAAGTAAATAAACATTAAGAAATTATTTTTTGAAAAAATAGGCATCGTAAAACCTATCACACAATAAAAGTTAGTTCCTTCCCCCATTGGCTAATTTTCAATCCTTCTGAGACTCAGTGTCTTCACCAAAAAAAAAAAAAAGAAAAAGAAAAATAGAAATAAGAATCATGCTTGCATCAGGGAATAGATATTTAAATGGGTTCATTTGTAAACTCTAAAGCATTATTTGGTAGTTATCAGGTACTATTAATCACTTGCAAAATAGGTATGATGCTTACCATGTGCAGACCCTGTGATAGGTCCTGGAAAAATGGAAGGTTAGACTGAATCACAGCTTTGTCCTCAGGAGAGGGTTGCTGAAGGAAAAATTTATTCTCTTCCCTGGTCCAAAGAGAAAAGGCAGCAAGGGCGGAGGAAAAGGCCTCTGTGGCCCACACAGGCATCCAGGTTCCTGGCACTTGGCCCTCCCTGGGGGATATCTGATACCTTCCCCTCAGCCATCAGCTGAGAGATTGCCCAGACGACCTATTCCAAGGGCCCCAGGGACAGGGCTGCAGGATGAATTTCTAAATATTCAAAATAAGCAGACAAGGGACTCTTACAACAATCAAAAAATGTCTTGAGTGCAATAGAAAAGTTGTTGTGCTGATGGAAGGGATTGTCAAGGATGAGGAGAGAAAAGTCACTACGGATTTCTGTGTTTCTGCTGAAAGTGGACTGAACAATCCAATTCTCTGATTTTCAGCCCAACCAGGCCTCCCTCTTTCAAGCGCCTTTTGTCCTATTTCCGCTCTTCCTTCTGAGAAGATCTACAATGAATAAGGAGTAATTTCTTGCCCAACCATGATTCAAAAGGAAGTTCAGCCACAGAACAGGTAAGTGTGTCTTTGCCTAGAGAAAAAAGACATGCAGAGGCAGGTCTCAGGGAGATCCACCCAGGTTTTGCAAAAAAGGCACCTCCTTCATTGCAAGTTCTGGGACCTTCCAAGTTCAGGAAGAAACTATCCACTTCCCCACTGACAACCTGGTGCAATGAACCCAGGAAGACCAGTGTGAGTAAACTGGACACTTCTCTACAACATGACCCGTTGGGACAATGTGGGTCCTGTTTGCAGCCTGAAGTCTGTGACTCTCCTGGTGGCCCTAATTCCAGAGCTCCTATTCCTGGGAGCTGGAGTGCAGCTTCAAGACAATGGGTATGACGGATTACTTATTGCAATCAATCCTCAGGTATCTGAAGATCAGAACCTCATCCCAAACATTAAGGTGAGTGGCAAGCGTGAAGTCAATACCATTATCCTATTAGAACAGGACTGTAGCCTTCTTTAAAAAGCTAACAACCTTCCCTGATTTGTATTTGAGTAGTAAAGAGACCAGCATTTCTTTTAAGTACCCAAAATTATAATTACGGCCAAACCAGTCTGTTCATCTAATTCTGCACAGTCTCGGCTCAGAGTGTTGATCTAGCCCTTCTTGATTTGTTCTTGTTGGTTACTACTAATTTTAGCCTTTTTGTTTTCCTAACATGACTGCTTTTGGGGTAGCAGCTTAAAAAATAACCCATTGTGGTAACAAAGACCAGATGTTTGACGGATGAATAAGCATGATTGTGCTTATTAAAATCAAATTGTTGGATTTCATCCTGAGACGGAGAATTCTCAGACAAAAAGGGAATCTGAGAGCAAAATTCTTTTCACCTGAATGTTCTGTAAAGTAATTGACTATTTTCACCTTAATGCGGTGCAGAAGGATCATAGCTCCATGACTTTAGAGCTTCCGTTGGTATTGCTTAAGAGAAATTGGTATCATCATAAGGTGTGGTCTTGAACATGCCCATAGGAGTGACATGAAAGGGATTTGTCTGGTAAAAGCTTGAAAGCCTTTCACAAAACTGGGAAAAAGTATTTAGGCAAGCCCAGACTCACTATTAGTGTCCTAAAAATCTCTTCCAGTTAACTATTTGAGGTTTATTTATTTTGCTCCCAAGGTTTCCCAAAGTCTAAAGGCTGTCTCTAAAAGAAATGGGCTCCTTTAAAATCTTTTCATTATGCTTTACTATTACTCACTCAAGTATAATCAGGAAACCAAAACATGAAAGATTTACATGTGCCAAGGTAAGCTTTTCTTTTCTTTGGTTATAGGAAATGATAACTGAAGCTTCTTTTTATCTATTCAATGCTACCAAGAGAAGAGTGTTTTTCAGAAATATAAAGATTTTAATACCCACCACATGGAAAGCTAATAATTACAGCAAAGTAAAACAAGAATTATATGAAAAGGTAAGAATTCAGGATTTTCTTAAATGAACTTAACTTGGGAAAAAGCAACCAATATACATGGTGTTCAAATGTTAAAAGTGAGAACTTAAGCAAAAAACAAATAACTGATGTTAATATACAAGTAATATTATTAGGAAGATCGTTGTTCACAAAATACATGGAAGTACAACAAATGAGTGCAAATTATGGAACAAAAAATAAGCAAAATACCATTGCCCAAGTAGCTTCTCAGAAGGTCTCTGCTTTGTAACTTACAGGTTCCTTTCTGAAATTTCTGCTTAAGGCCCAAAAGCAGGTTTTATCCTCCTGACTATGAGCTGTGCAGGGAACAGTTACGACTACCTTCTTTTCTCATCCTGTCTGGGGCAGTAGACACGCATGTCCAGACAGAAACATAAGCCATAAAAATATGACTGACTTCTCCTGCCCTGGAGAAGGATTGATTGCAGCGAGTAATCCGTCACACCCATTGTCTTGAAGCTGCACTCCAGCTCCCAGGAATAGGAGCTCTGGAAATTCGCAGAATTTCACATGAGCCCAACTCCAGGACACTTTTTAGGAGTATGGTGATAAGGAGGAAGGAAGAAAGGGGGGAGGAGAGGAGTGGCTACCTTTTCTTTTCCAATCTAAAAGAACTTAACCTTCGAAGGACTCTCACAGGCCGTCGATCAGAGTCAGGCATCCATGATTATGTCTGCACGCTGTAAACAAATGTTAAACACGTTTGGCAACTGGCCGAAGTTACTGTGAACAGCAGCCCTGGCAGCCACGAGAAGGGGCAGGAACAGAGACAGTGCGCACTTATTTAGCTCAGGTCTTCAGCAACGGAGTGGATTCCAGATCCACAACCACAGCGCAGACAGAAGGGCTGGGACATGTGGTGTAGCTTTGCCTTTTCCTCATGTGTGCCATTTGGCATGAAATTTCCTGAGATTATTTTAATTCTCCGTTCTTCTTTGAAGTCACTCAGTAACCAAATGGACTAGCAATCTAGATAGCATGCCGGTGTCCTGAAGAAGTTAAAGAGGCTCTTCAGACACTTGATTTATGGCCAGATGAAAGCTTTTGACAATTTGCTTGGCCATGGAGTTAGGAGAAAGAGAGGAACTGGGATAAACTGGAAAGAAAGCTAGTGTTTTGAAGCTTCAACTAAGCACCAGGCATGCTATGTATATTGTTTTGTCCTCACACACCCTACAATTAGTTGCTATCCCAAATTATTATCACAAGTTAGGAAACAGACACTCAAATAAGGGAAGGATTTTATCCCAAGTCAAACAGTAAATTACAAAGCCAGAATTTCGATCCACGTCTATTTGCTTCCCAAACCCATGCTCTCTGCACCAAGCCATGCTGTCTCCAGCTATCTATACAGATGGCATTAATCAATTTGACTTTCTGTGAAACAAAAAAGCATTGGAGACAACTAACATCAAAACCAGATCATACTCCTGATCCTAATGGAGGGCTGAGAAATAAAGAATTAAAACAAAATGAGAATAATACTGGACCAAAACATTAAAGGAAAGAATAATCATTGAATGCTGTTCATATGTCTATTGGATGCCAATTCCTTTAGCCTCATCATGTCAATTAAACAAACAGTGAATGATCATCATATACAGGGCCATGCTACGCCCTATAGAGGACACAAGGACAAGCAAGGTAGTTCCTATCCCTGTGAATCCATAGTCTAATATAGATGGGGGGGGGCGGTTAGAAAAAGGTAGGTAAGAACTGTATTACTATGGTCTATAGTAGAATGGACCCCCAAACAGCCTCTGAGTATTTCATCCCTAGTGGAGCACCCCTTCCTTTTAGCTTCAGGACAAATTTTGAGACATAGGAATGAGGTTTTGTCCATATGAAAACTATCCAAGGGCATAAGGGCATGACATCTGTGGCCGTTTTTGCAGGTTCTGCCTTACAGAGGCCCTGGCTTTAATTCTTATCTTTCTAAAAATAAATGTTGATTATTATAAAAATAATTCATGCTCATTGCAAAAAAACTCAAACACTGTAGAAATAATGCAAAATAAAACTGAAAATATTACCTTCTTCTACTCAGTGGCATGCACACACACACATAAAACATTACACATATGGTACACATAGTGACAATGTGATTTATATTTATAGGATCATATTAGATCTATAGTTCTAAAATCAGCTTTAAAAAAAAAGTTAACAACATACTTCTAAGGGAAAGTCTTGGGACAACATGTTATCTTTCTTCCTAAAAATAAAAGAAACAATTTTGTCTGTAAAATTATATTCTCTAGATGGTTATTTGAATAGATACTCACTTTAGTTTTGGACTTAAAATACTGTGTTTTAGCAATAATAACTGAAATTGTCAGGGTACAAGATGAAATGCAACCTCATGACAGTGACTGTTTTGCTGATCTAATGGTAATGGGAATGAAAGGGGAAGGCTTAAAACAAACACATCTTATTGTCTCCTACTGATGAAGTAACCCACAGAAAGCTGTTCACAAAAGGCTGTAACACTTTACAGTGCAATTATGAGTGACATTTGTTGTTTCTAAACATTTGTGCAACTTTTTGTTACATTTTATAGTGTCTTATAATGTCAGGATTTTACAGTGTTGACTTTTCAGAAAATTTTAATCTGGAAAATGGGAAGGTCAAATGGAAATAATAAAGCTCCATGGGCATTTGCAAAGTTTTGAAAATAGGGATGTTTTTGAAAGTGCCAAGTAATTTTATTGACATTTAGTTGTGCGTGCATTTTAAACTCCATCTATAAGACATACAATTTTCTAAATCTGTTATCAAATTAGAACACAATTCATACAATAAAATGCACAGATCATAGGAGTGCAGTTCACAGTGTTTTAACAAATGTATATGTTCATGTCACCAACATCACTGTTAGGATACAGAGTCCTATAAAACATTTCTTTTAATATAGGCAAATGTCATCGTGACTGACTGGTATGGGGCACATGGAGATGACCCCTACACACTGCAATACAGAGGGTGTGGAAAAGAGGGAAAATACATTCATTTCACATCTAACTTTCTACTAAACGATGACTTAACAGCTGGCTATGGACCACGAGGTAAGTGTGACCTATCCAGCAACAGACATTGGGCAGTACTGTTTGCAATATTTTGTGCTTGATGCTGAAAAGCAACTCAGAGAACCTGAAACCTTCTAAGGTCTTACCATTTGGATGGGGAGATAGGCAACATACCCATGAAAAGATAAGAGACAAAGTGAGCCAGAAACACTTGGACACCAGATTCGTAGCCCAGGCAGTGAGTGCTATGAGAATTCAGTGAAAGGAGAGAATAGTTTGCACTAAGGGCCCTCAGGAAAGGCCTCACAATGGAGGGGATCTTCAAGGTTAATATCATGTTGATAAATGGAAAGATGGCAGAGAACAGTGCCAAGAGTATGACTAAAACAGTGGCAGCAGAAGAATCTAGAGCATATTTAAGAGATGGGAGCAGTCATGGCCCTGATAGTGCAGAAACCATGGGGAGTGAAGTAGTGGAAGAAAATGCTGAAATGCACATGGGGATAGGTGACGCGGAGCCTCAAACGCCCAAATTAGCAAGTCACTGCTGAAGGTTTAAGAGCACAGGAGTGAAATCAGTAAAAAAGTTTTTGTATAAGATGAACCTGGCTGTATGGATGATCTGACTCCTTCAAATCAATGAGAGGGAAAGTGAGTATCAGGAGAATAACTAGAAGTCCAGGCAAAAAACAATAAGACTTGAAAAGAATGGGGGCAGTGAGATGAGGACACGAAAGAATATTAAGAATGAAAAAAATATACAGATATATAATAAATGATAAATATATGATATATATAATGGAATATTACTCAGCGATCAAAAAGAATGAAATCTTGCCATTTGCAACAGCGTGGAATGGAACTAGAATGTGTATCATGATAAGCAAAATAGTCAGAGAAAGATAAATATATTATTTCAACCATATAGAATTTAAGAAACACAACAGATGAACATAGGGAAAGTGAAGGAAAAATAGTAATAAAAACAGAGAGGGAGGCAAACCATAAGAGACTCTTAAATACAGAGAACAAACTGAGGGTTGCTGGAGGGGTGTTATGTAGCAGGGGGGGCCCTAAATGAGTGTGGGCATTAAGGAAGGCACTTACTGGGATGAGAACTGGGTGTTATATGTAAGTGATGAATCACTAAATTCTACTCCAGAAACCATTATTACACTATATGTTAACTAACTTGGGTTAAAATAAAAAATAAAAAAAAAAAGAACAATGAGAATTTTCTATGTGCCAGGTGCTGTGCTGTTTGCTTCTCTTATTATTTAATCCTAACAACTCTAAGTGATGGGAGATATTCCGGGGTGGGGGTGGGGGAGCGGAAAGAAATAGAGGTCTGACTGCTACAGAGTGAAAGGCCAGGGATGGGGTGGGGGGCGGTGTATAGCAGCATTAAGGAACACACCAGGTTTATGACAGAAGTAGGAGGGACCTGTTTAAAGGGGAAATTCACAACTCTGGATCTAGGAAAGTTGATTGTGGGGAGCAGTGGACTGTTGTGATAGGCTCAACCTGTGGTGATTGTAGACGGCTGGAGTTTGGGAGAGAAGTCAGGGTCATAGGTTTGGAGACTGGCATTTAGTGGATGAGATCTAAGGGAGAAACTGTACAGAGAACAGATCAGCAAGTCAAGGGCTAACTATCCCATGCTTATTTTTTGTATTTGATTTTAACATACAGTAGTGCCTTTCAAATTATGTTTTCACTTTACTCCCATTTAAATCTAAATAGATTTTATTATCCTCTGTATAGCGAACAGGAGCTGGAGCGACACACTGTATAAAATACACTTTGTAAAACACTTTATAAAAATGTCTTTGGGGCGCCTGGGTGGCTTGATTGGTTAAGCGTCCGACTTCAGCTCAGGTCATGATCTTACGGTCCGTGAGTTCGAGCCCTGCGTCGGGCTTTGTGCTGACAGCTCAGAGCCTGGAGCCTGTTTCAGATTCTGTGTCTCCCTCTCTCTCTGCCCTCCCCTGTTCATGCTCTGTCTCTCTGTCTCAAAAATAAATAAACGTTAAAAAAAATTTTTTTTTAATAAATAAATAAATAAATGTCTTTTCCCCAGTAACTATGAGGTGCTGATAATCTCTGCACAAATAGATGATGACTTCATCAACACTTCTAAATTCCATGACTAGGCACAAACTTTTCCCTAATACTTTCAGCTTAGATGGTTCCCCTCCCTTCCTTTGTCCCACAGTCCAGAAATTGCACAATATGCTGCAGCCTCAGTCAACTCTGTAAACAATTCCTGGGTTCCCAGAACTTAAAAGAATTCAGAATAAAAGAAAGGGCTTTGGGAGGGAGTTAATCTGGAAAGCTTTTATTGGGGAGTGGTTTTGATTGGGAACAATGAAGGAAATGCAAGATTTAGAGAAGTGGAGGTTAAGATATAAAGAATTTGATGCTGAGGATGGGGGTTTCCCGGGGCCAAGAGCTGGAGACAAATATAAACATGGAGGATCAGAGATAAAATAAAAGATAAAGGACCATCCAAGCTGGAGAGGACATTTAGGATCTTTTTTACTCCTTCATCCCTCCCTGGCCCCAGAGTTCCAATCACTGCTCTAGAGAGGAGAATTACTTACGAGAAAAAAATAGGCATGCTTGGCTAACCCAGACTAAAGAATAGGAAATCTTTATTTGCTTCTTTGGTATCTTAGTCTGTTTGGGCTGCTCTAACAGAATACCAAAAACTGAGGGCCTTCTACACAACAGAGACTTATTTCTCACAGTTCTGGGGGCTGGGAAGTCCAGAATCAAGGCCCTGGCAGATTTAGCGTCTGGTACCCACTTCCTGGTACATAGACAACCATCTCCTCTCTGTGTCCTAACATGGAAGGCAGAGGAGGGAGCTCTCTGGGGTCTCTTTTATAAGGGCACTAATCCCATTCATGAGGGCTCCACCCTTGTGATCTAATCATCTTCCAAAGGCCCTACTTTCTAATACCATCACATGAGGCAGTAGTATTTCAACATATGAATTTTAGGGGGACGTAAACATTCAATCCACTGTACTTACATATGCTTCTTTCCCTTTCCCCTACATCCTGAAACTGTAGGCCTGTATGAAGCTAAATATAAACATGTTAGGCAGCTTCACTTGGGGAAATGAGAGAATGTGGGACTCATCACAAGTATCAAATAGATGTGCACAAAGTAAATCACTGGTTTGCATCTACAAAGACTAAGCATAATTTCAGACTGCCTCTTTTATGACAGGGGTAAAGGAGGAGATGGAAATAGGTGAGGAAGAGAAAAGCGGGAGGCAATTGCACTTCAACCTTTCGTAGTAAGTGTATATGGTCAAGTGATGTTACGTGTTCACTAGTTAGCAAAGCCCACTGCTGAGATTTTAGGAACTTAAAACAAAAGCTCTCTCTTCCACAGGTAAGGTGTTTGTCCACGAATGGGCCCATCTCCGTTGGGGTGTGTTTGATGAATACAACAATGAGAAACCTTTCTATATAAATGGGCAAAATCAAATTAAAGTAACAAGGTTGGTACTTTTTCTCATGTTTAAAATTCATTGTTTATTTTTTTTACTCTAAAATGAAGTTGATGATGGCAGCTAAAACCTAATTGACAAGAAAGAGATCCTTTTATTTTTAAATTTTATTTCAATTTTTAAAAGTTGGTAAATATTTATGTGGTTCAGATATGAGAACAATATAAAAAGTTATACTCTAAGATATCTTGTTACCACCACTGTCTTCACCCTGCTCCCTCTCACCCCCTCCAGTAACCATTTTTATTAGTTTCTGGTTTATTTTTTAGTATTTCCTTAAGCAAATCCAAATAAATATGAATATATATTTCTCTTCATTAATTTTCTAATTAAAAATAAGTGCTTAATGTTCCATTGTATGGGTATACTATATCTTTTCAACCAGTCTCCTACTGCTGGACAAGTGGGTTGCTCCCAATTTTTTGTTATTACCAACAGTACTGCAGGTCATAATGCCATATATATATATATATATATATATATATATATATATATATATATAATTTCTCATGTATGCAGGCAGAGCTATATGTCTGTTGAGTAGCTTCCAAGAATTACTGGGTCAAAATGTACCCTCTGCTGTAATTTTGGTAGATATTGACCAATTATCATTTGATCATCAATTGGAAGATATTTCTCTTTTGAAGGTTGTGCTGTTTTTCATTCCCTTTGGTAGAATTTGAGATTGCTCATTTAGGAAAGAATCCTTTTTAAATATCCTCATTCCATGTTCATTCTCTTCTGCTCTCTTGTCCAATGGCAATGAGCTCAAAGGCACTGTGATTCAGGATACTATTGGTCATGCTGTCTCCTGGGCCTCTAAAAGTTCACGTCCATTTCCTGGTATCTTTTCCTTTGACCCTGTTTAGTTGGTTAAAGCCTTTGGTGATACAGAATTTCTTATGCAGCTCAAATGCTTTAAAACAAAGTGGAGTGTATTTCTAAATTAATGACCTTTCTTAACAGAATAGTTTTTAAAATGTTTTTTGTGTAGCTTGTTGCAAGCTACAAGCTTTGCAACAAATTATTATATGAACCAAATGAAGAAGAAACAGAAGTATTTCTAAAATAGACCAATTTCTCTTTCTATTTTAAGGTGTTCATCAGACATCACAGGCATTTTTGTGTGTGAAAAAGGCCCTTGCCCCCAAGAAAACTGTATTATTAGTAAACTTTTTAAAGAAGGATGTATGTTTATATACAATAGCACCCAAAATGCAACTGCATCGATAATGTTCATGCAAAGTTTATCTTCTGTAAGTATGGCCTTGGAATGAAAATCTCCTACAGCATTCATCTCTTCCCAAGATGGCCTGAAATGTTTAAAGTGTTTAAACAAAAAGACTTTAAGATTCACTATGTTTTAGAGCTTGAGGGCCTTAGAGTTCATCTAGTTTTTATTTCACAGATAAAACAAAAAACACTGAGGCCCCAAAGATGATCGCCAAAAAATATATTCCTTTAGAAAAGTGATTATTTGCTTTCTGGGGAAGGTGATTTAACAAGGGTACTCTGGAAACCTCAAAATAAACTGCTCATATGGTGGTGCTTTCACAGGAAGGTGTATGAGTAAGAGTAATAAAACACACAATTATACTTCTCTCACTTGAAGTAGCAAATGACTCTTATTTTGTTTCCTAGTTCTTTCCCTTGTTTTGCATAGTACAGAAATTAAAAAAGGACTCTCTCGCCCTCTCTCTCTGCCCCTCCTCCACTCATGTGCACTCTCTCTTTCAAAATAAGTAAACATCTAAAAAAAAAGAAATTAAAAAGGAAAACCAGGTATTACCAAGTCAACTAACCCTTAGTTTTGCAGGTTCAGAAACTTACCTTGTCAGTATTCTGCACTGATAAGAGCCTAGTGTATGAATCCAGAACACTATTTTTAAATAATAATTTATTATTTATTATTAATAATTTATTATTATTAAATAATTTATTGTTTTTTTTTTAATTTTTTTTTCAACGTTTATTTATTTTTGGGACAGAGAGAGACAGAGCATGAACGGGGGAGGGGCAGAGAGAGAGGGAGACACAGAATCGGAAACAGGCTCCAGGCTCTGAGCCATCAGCCCAGAGCCTGACGCGGGGCTCGAACTCACGGACCGCGAGATCGTGACCTGGCTGAAGTCGGACGCTTAACCGACTGTGCCACCCAGGCGCCCCAATAATTTATTGTTTAAAAATAGTACTCTTTCATGGGGATCCAATACTTGCATCCTCTAGCCAATTCATTCTCTCTCTAGAGGAAGCAGCATGAAACAGCCAAAATGTCCCCAGAAGCCTCTCTGAGAGAATGGAATCAGAAAGGAGGAAGACTGGTGGTACAGAGGTTTAATGGCATCAGCCTTCATGACTGGATATATCCATCCATCTTCACAAAGACCTGAAACTCACGTCTGTGTGTCATCTCCCTTCCATGGTACTGGGAGCACATGGGCACATGCCCCTGTGAAGTTTTCTGTTTCCACGGCTGACCAGTGTCCCTTAGATGGACACATTCTTTTCTTTAGACAACTTTTTTTTTCTTCAGTCTGGTTTTAGTCAAGGCTAGGAGTCCTTCTGTAACTTTAAGGTGATTTTTCACTTTTCTTGTCTGATCCATTATATTTTTAATTTATAGCCTTAATATCTGAACCCAACTTGATTCCATGTATTCATCCACATTGTTTGTAACTAGGCATTATCTTTGTGAACCTTTGAAAGACCTAATCATTACTATCCAATCCAAGAAGTTTCATAGTCATGAAATAAACAGAAAGGAGTTAAAAACAAAGAAATTATGACAGCAAAAATGGGTTCTACTCCTGTCTCCCCAGGCTACTGAGAATATCTCTTTAAGCAATTATTAACCTTCTGAAGCTTCAGCTTCCTCTTCTATGAAAATAGAGACAGAACTGGAAAGTCTATTAGGCGTCTTCTAGTTCTAAGCTCCCATGTTTCTGTTAGCACAAAGTAGCTACTCTACAGGAATATAGCCACTGGGAGTAGGTGGTAACACATCATTTTGCAATGTGAAACATACCTTTAAAAGAGGTGACATATGTTCAGTACTATTAAATAGACCATATATATATTTAAAAATGGGGAGAAAGACCAGGAAGTAAGTTTAAGTTGTTTTTTTTTTTCCTCATCCTATTGTTACCGAGATCAATATTTGAACTAGATCGATTTATGTTGACTGATCAATAAATAAAGGTGCAGGTGGGTCATTAAATACAATTTCAAGGAATAGGCTGACCAAGACAATATCTTCTGGGGTGTTTTCTTTAACACGTTATCATACTAAAAAAAGACGGGAGATTGTTTTGTTTTCCTAAGACTGAGATATATATACACGGTCTGCTCTCTGTTATCCAAGTGCAAACAGACGATAATAGAGACTGATTGCAAGTACCACGAGGTGCCAGTGTTTCAAGCAAAGGATGCCAAGGTTTATTTGTAAACTCAAAGTCATTCTTGAAGTAATAAAGGACTGCTATGCCACTCCTAATTTCTCATCTTTCAGCTCACCTTTCCTTTTACCTTTAGTTGCTTGAGAATGAGATGTCTAATATGGGAAGAGTCCCTTCATTTTCTGATAGGCATTGTTCTATTTTTAGGTGGTTGAATTCTGCAATGCACGTACCCACAATCAAGAAGCTCCAAACCTACAGAACCAAATGTGCAGCCTCAGAAGTGCATGGGATGTAATCACAGACTCTGCTGACTTCAATCATAGCTTTCCCATGAATGGGACTGGGCTTCCACCTCCTCCTGTATTCTCCCTTATTCAGGCTGGTGACAAAGTGGTCTGTTTAGTGCTGGATGTGTCCAGTAAAATGGAAGAGGTAACATTTTGGTAATTAATGGCTGTAAACCATTCACCATTTTTTCTATCAGTTTTTAATTCTTTTTATTTCCAGAGGGTAAGGGCAGAGAAGGGGAGGCCAAAGGTTTGGAATCTTCATGCATTTCATCTTTCCTTAGGGACTAGAAGAACAAATTCACAATGTAGGCCAGAAATTGAGATAAAGCAGATAAATGAAAGCCACAGGTAATTCCTAGCCCTGAGTTTTGCTACTAATTGCAACTTTTTTCCAACCAAGACCTTTTTCTAAAACTCTGACATGTAACAAAATCTCCTTTGGCCACATTTCACTCACTGGTACATATCCCTAGCGGAGGCAAGAGACTACGGGTTTGTAAAGAGTGTGCATATCCATTGTGTTTATGTTTCCCATGTCACCATGGATGGAAAACCATACCTCAGTCATGCAGTAATCGAGGAGCCTTGCAGAAATCCTCTTTTGAAAATCTCATAGCTCTCAGATAGTGGTTAAAAGCTTAATCTCTGGAACCAGGCAGATGTGCTTTAATTCCTGGCTTCTTCACTTACCGTCTCTATAGTCAAGACCAAAATAACTTTCTTGAACTATTTTATCACCTGTAAAATAGGGATTATAATAGCTACTTTTAGTGTGGTGACAGGAGCAGCTGATACTGGTTTCTTAAAGTCAATAGTTAAATTTTTAGGAAATTTGCAAGCAGTAGTTAAATATAGCCATTATTAAAAATTAAACCATGTAGATTTATAATTAAATAAAATTGTTAACATATAATAAATGCTCAAAAGTCATCACTTCCTAAATATTCTTCTACTATTTTTTACTATTATCTATGCCCAGAGTCAGTAAACAACAGCTCAAGGGCCAAATTTGGCCCACTACCTGTTTTTGCATAGCCCACAAGCTAAAAATGGATTTTATGATTTATATGGTTTAGAAAAAAGTCAAGAGAGTAATAGTTCATGATATGTGAAAATTACATGAAATTCAAATTTCAGTCTCCATAAAGTTTATTGGAACACAGCAACACTCATTTATTTATATCTTGTCTATGGCCACGTTAGTGCTAAAACAGCAGAATCGAGTGCTTGCAACAGAGAATATATGGTCCATCAAGCCTGAAATAACTTAACTTCTAGCCCTTTTCTGAAAATGTCTGCTGACCCCCAATCTGTGCTCTTAAGATTACTTCTGGTCACCTGTATCCGGTCAACATCTCTTCCCAACTCTGCTTTTAGTGACATCACATTGACAACTTGAAATCAAGCATGGTGGGAGTAGTTAATCCCACAGAGATTTTCAATTGCAACAGATCAGGGTGTCTCTCCCTCTTTTGCCAGAAAGCCAGTTTTTGAAAAACATTTACCAGCACACCACCATCTATTTCATAAAGTTGTTGAGGGGGAATAAGTGAAAAAATGAATATGAAGCTTTTGGTTCAAAAGTGGCAGTATTATTTAATCATAGAACTTGTCCTAAGGAAGAGTTTATCCTCTTATATTCTCTGGATCAGTAGTCCTGGAAAATTTGCCTTTTTTCAATTTGTCTCTGAAATATTAGGAACACCACTAATACATTCAGCATCTGGATAATTTTGTAATCTTGCCCACCTACAGTTGACTAGGCCATGATCTTCTAAAGATGGTCTCAGGGTAATTTATATTGGCTAGGTACCTCTAATTGAGCAAGAATAGGTAGAATGAAAGGGATAGTTGTACTTGGGAGAAGATGTGAAGTTCGTAGACGGGAAATAAACCCAAAGTAACACACTCACAGCAAAGCAAACTCCCTTTCCTTTTCTTGCCAATATTGTCCTTGAACCATCATAGCCATTCTTTCATTAGGTGCCTGGACTGTGCTTGCTTGGTGGACACAGAGATGACAGAACATAGTCTCTACTTCACAATGCTCACAATCTAATGATGCTGGGGGAGCAGCAAGCTGAGCTTCAATGACCCCCCGTTCAGTGATGACTGTGGTCTCTTTCTCCAACTCAGACATCTCCCTTGATATCTGGACCTACATTTCACATTGCTGCGGAAGCATCATTTCCCATTTGGAAAGGGAACCAATGAACCCAAAGTGTGTAGAGTTTGAGATACCTGTGGGACATTAAATTTGTGATGCTTCTGAAGCAATGTGAAATGTAGATCCAGATATTAAGGGAGATGTCTAAGTTGGAGAAAGAGACCACAGCCCTCACTGAACGGGGGGTCATTGAAGCTCAGCTTGCTGCTCCCACAGCCTAGTGAACCTAGTGAGCATCAGTAACATCACATGCCCAAGCCTGGTCACCAATATTACTTTTCAACTGGTTAACACTCAGGTTTATCTCTACTGTCATGTATGTATCTCACACAATCCTATTTTAATAAGTAGGAAAAATATTATGTTTCCTCTTACCCAGACTGGATTTTAAAAGAAGCAGTTACAAATCTAGTTTAAACTGGTTTCATAGATCTTGAATTCTGAGTTGGAGGAAATAGTGGGAATATGTGTTCTTAGAAAGCGGTAAATATGAACAGCTTGTTGGAGGTAGGGTTCTCAACCCCTCTGTCCTCCTTGAAAAACATTTATTTTTGAGCCTGCAATTAATAAAACAAGATTCCAGCATAGTGTCACTCTATAAAGCTCAAAAAGTTACAATGTGACATTGCTAAATGATTGGCAGAGATATTTGCCAGGTTGCTGAGTCATATTTTTGTCTACCAACCAAAGGTTGTTATTTTTATTTTTTCCTTTTTGGGACACAGGCTGACAGACTCCTTCGACTGCAACAGGCAGCAGAATTTTACTTGATGCAGATTGTTGAAATTCATACCTTTGTGGGCATTGTCAGTTTCAACAGCAAAGGGGAGATCAGAGCCCAACTACACCAAATTAACAGTGATGATGACCGAAAGCTGTTGGTTTCACATCTGCCTTCGACTGTGTCAGCAGAAGCACAAACCAGCGTCTGCTCAGGGCTTAAGAAGGGATTTGAGGTACAGTTGGGTACGCAATGCCCAAATCACCATCACTTTCCTTTCCTTCATTTTATAGCTAAGGTTCCTTCTGATATGGGGCAATCTGTTACAGTGTGGTCATGACACTGATAGGAAAGTAACATTGGGTTATTTTTAAGGTCAGGAACCATGTCTTGTTTACCATTAAACCACATGTGCCTAGCAAAGTACCTGGCACATATTAGCTGTTCGATAAATGCTAGTTGAAGGAATGAGTAAATAAATAAATACACTGGCCAAGGCTGGGGAACTTCAGCATCATCTGGACAATTTCTAACACTGACCCTCTGCATTCAGTGATTGGCCCAACTGTAGCCATTTTTATGCTTGAGTTTTCCAGGCAAAATCAGTAATGTCTGGCTTTTGCTTATAGTAATTCTGGACCCATCTAAATCTAATGTGTAGCCAAGGTTGAGAACCACTTCCCTAAGGCCTCTTATTGGTCATGTCAGAGGCAGAGATAACATACAAGAATGTGCCCCATTTCCTCTGTCATGGACCCTCTTCTAAACTAGGGGCATATTGTGATGATTCAAACAGAAAGAGTCTCTCTGTACAAGCAATCCAGCAATGGCACGTACAGTGACAAGTCCTTTGATGAGGTGAGCTGAGGATGGAATGGGGATGGGCTTGGAGTGCAGCAAGCCACAGAGGATCTCAAAGAGGCATATGCCTTACTGATGGGAATTTGGAATGAGTGAATTCTTCCATTCAATGGCAACTTGAATTACATTTCCTTCCAAATGACTGATACTCTACGTTCAGGTGGTTGAAAAACTGAATGGAAAAGCCCATGGCTCTGTGATGATATTAGTGACCAGTGGAGGTGATGAGCACATTGGCAATTGCTTACTTACTGTGCTCAGCAGTGGTTCAACCATTCATTCCATTGCCCTAGGCTCATCTGTGGTCGAAAACCTGGAGGAATTATCACATCATACAGGTAAATATATTTGTAAACACTTATGTTTTAGAGCATTTCCTTTTAAATTGAATATTCAAAGCCTTTTAACTTGAATACTCCCAACCATGAAGCTCATATTATGACAATAGAATGTGTGGCTTAATTGGAAAAAGACAAATAGAAACAGCTATCTTAAGGAAAACAACACAAAAATCATTGCTAAAATCTGCCAAAATTTTGTGGACCTTTAAAGATTTTCCTTAGAAGGTGCCAGTCATATACATCCAATGGAAATATAATTTTTATAATTTTTTTGTTAAACTAATCTGAGCATGTATAATCACAGAGCTAAAAATATATTTAAGATTAAACGCACTAACTTTCATGATAAGGACACATACCAAATTGTAAGATCCATACCTTTTTTTTGTTCTAAATGAGGCATGGAATAATTTTATCTTATAGTCCTTATAGCCAATAAAAATGAGTATTGCTGACTTACAAATTAAAAGTTAGGTTTTTATTGAATTATTTTTAAAAACAATGTTTTCAGAATGTAAGCATAAGTGTAAACATATAGCACTGCAGATAGCAATGAACCTAGAGTGTCTAGGAATCACCTTCATTACAAGACTATTCAAACAATATTCATTGAGTTTCTATCAAGCACCAGACAGAGGTGTAGACCTTGACATTACAGCCGTGAACAGAACACACAAAACTACTCACCTCTGCTGCTCACCATGTGGCTGGCAGGATGCCATGCACTGCCAGCCAAGTGCTACACCTCCTTCCCCAAAACTAAGCCTCTTACATGGGAAAGGTTGTTGCAAAAGACCTCACATATTATTTTTTGTTTTATTTTATACATTTTAATAGTTAACATCCCAATCATGTATTTCAGGAGGTGTAAAGTTCTTTGTTCCAGATAAATCAAACTCCAATAGCATGATTGATGCTTTCAGTAGAATCCCCTCTGGAACGGGAGACATTTTTCAGCAACGTATTCAGGTCAGAATTTCCTCAATGGGACTGGGGGGCAGGGAGAAGGAAGCAAGGAAAACAAAAGAACTGTGTTAACTCACTCATTAACCTTATTGGAATATGTAACAATTCTTGCACAGAAGGCTTTTAAAAGAGCTTCTTGGTGTCACCAGAGCCAGGATTCATTGTTACTTGATGCCTGTTTTTCTCAACCCTAGTAGTAATTTCCTGAAATTGCTACCTCCGCCTTTTAAAGTCTGTAAGCAGAACTTGTTCCTTCCTAGTGGCTCAAAATGGGGATGGGGTGGGGTTGGGGGGTGTAGAGGTAAGACCAAGATGACAAATAAGAAACTGTTTCTTAGGTTTAGTTCTATAATAACTTATCATCAATCAAAATCCATTTTACTTTTTTTTTTTTTTGCTTTTTTAAAAACTTCTTTGAAGCTCCTCCCTTGTGTTAAAAGCATCAACTATTTCATTAAATTCTAAACAAATTTAAACATTTCTTCGACTACTGCAATTTACTTGACTTTGCTCACAAAGGCTTCCTCTAATCAAGCCATTTAAAAGGGCCAAGTTTTTTCTAAGTACTTTAAAGATATTTTGAACATAACTGAGGGTTTGAACAAAACTTCATCTGCTGTTTCCTCACAGATGGTAAGTTAACCTGCCAAGTTAATGACTTGATGTGAGCAATGAAGTCAGTTAAATTATTCTTAGAAAATATTTAACATGAAGATTATATGTACACAGCAGAGACAATAACCACAATTTTATCATTAGAAGTGAAAAAAAGGGGAATCATAAATGAGAACATGTATTTATAAATTAGATTACATTTGGCTCTTCTGAATAATCTTCCTACCCTGTGATTTCTTCTTTAATGCTATGAAATAAAAACAAACGTTTAAAAATGTTTTCAAAAATTTAACAAAATATTATTCATATGGCTCAGATTTGCCTTATGTTCTCAAATGTGGCCACCTCTCCCCAGCGTATGTCATTAGCCCCACTAGACTATGGACAGAAACTATATCCCCTTCAGCAGCTCAGGCCCAGGGCACAGAATGTGCCCCAGTAGTCAGCAGTCTACAAATACTTATAAGATGGATTTGAACAAATAATCCACAGTGTCTTTGCTGTCATCCACCAGTGAATTTTTTATGCTTTCTGAGTTTGAGCAATATTGCAGCACATTACTTAGCGTATTTATTTAATAAATAAAAATGTCCAAAGTTATTTTTACGCTTGTGTGTGTTGTGGATACACAGTGATTCAACGTAGGGTCTCTTGGTGTCAGCTGGCCTGGGCTCTATTCCCGTGTCACCTCCTTGTATGTGACACTGCACATGTTACTTCTCTAAGGCTGTCTCCTCATCTCTGAAATGTGGCCAACAGCAGTACTCACCTCAAAGGGTTTTCAAAAGGATTAAGTGAGGTAATATATGTAAAGCATTTAGCTCAGTGCCATCACTTGTATGTACTCTGTAAGTGTTGCATGCGTGCACCTACATGCGCGCGCGCGCACACACACACACACACACACACACACACACGTGTTCACGTGGCTTATTGCAGATGGTTAAATAATTCTTCTAATGTACCCAAGCTCCCTGAAACTCAGCGTTTTATTTCTTATTAAAATATATAAAAGTATCTGGAGAGATAATATATAAATTAAACCACTGAAGCACATTCACAAACAAAAAATTTGTAAAGCCTGTTAATTGCTGATCTGAAGCTAATGTTGATTTGGATAACAGACAGTCTGGGAACAGCTAAAATCAATTGGTAAAAAATAATGAAGAGACATTTGTATTAACTATGACAATATTTTATATCTTCCGTACTTCTATAATATGCAATATTTTGCACTGGCTAGGTATTTTGTGAAAAGTGATTTATATAAATACAGTACCTGTCAGAATTTAGTAATTTTTATTTTTGCCAATGTATTTTTGTTTGTCCTAGAAGTAAAGAAAAAGATGGGATGTTTACGCCTACCACTAGAAACTTTCATGTATATTTGTATTCTCTTGAACAGCTTGAAAGTACGGGTGAAAATGTTAAACCTCACCATCAACTGAAAAACACCATGACTGTGGATAACAGTGTGGGCAATGACACTACCTTTCTTGTCACATGGCAGACCAGTGGTCCCCCTGAAATTGCATTAGTTGATCCTAATGGAAGAAAATACTACACAAGTGATTTTATCACTAACCCAGCTCTGCGGACTGCTCGCCTCTGCATTCCTGGAACTGCTGAGGTAGATGCTGTGAGCTTTGTTCATAACGACAACATTTGGTCAAGCGCATGACTTTCAACTGAATCACATAATTAATTAAATGCATTATGCAAAGAAATGCTATTCTGATACATCACAATTTTACTTTATACAAAGGCATTTTGTGAATGTTAAAAATTTAAGAGAAAAAGGGGTGCCTGGGTGGCTCAGTCAGTTAAGCGTCCAACTTCAGCTCAGGTCATGATCTTATGGTTCGTGAGTTTGAGCCCTGCATCGGGCTCTGTGCTGACAGCTCAGAGCCTGGAGCCTATTCTGTGTCTCCCTCTCTCTGCCCCTCCCCTTCTTGCACTCTGTCTCTCTCTCAAAAATAAATAAACAAAAAAATTTTTTTTTAATTTAAGAGAAAAAAACAAGGTTTGTTCAAAACTTTAAATAATGGAGGGGCACCTGGGTGGCTCAGTCAATTAAGCGTCCAACTTTGGCTGAGGTCCCTGAGTTCACAGACTCGGGTCTGGCTCAGGTTTGATCTCACTGTCTGTGAGTTTAAGCCCTGCATCGGGCTCAGTGCTGACAGCTCAGAGCCTGGAGCCTGCTTCAGATTCTGTGTCTCCTTCTTTCTCTGCCCCTCCCCCATTCGTGCTCCCCCTCTCTCTCTGTCTCTCTCTCTCTCCCTTTTTCTCTCTCTCAAAGATGAATAAACATTAAAATTTTTTAAAAATTTAAATAATGGATACCAAAGTCTTCTCTCTTCAACAGTAGATATTAATATGTATGCAGTATAAATAATTTCTTTTTGCTTACTTTCTTCTTTATAAAGTTCACATAGACATAGTTATCTATAGGCTTGGGGAAAAAAATCTAGCTAGAATTTATAATATGAATATATGCAATACATACATTTTTGAATATCTGCTGTGTGATGGATCTTGTTCTAGGTGCTTTACAATAAAACACCATGATAGGAATAAGAACAGGGTACTCAGAGCATCCAGGAGGGATGCACAGACTTCTGGGGAAGGTAACGGCCTCCTGGAAGTAAAAACATCAAAACGGAAATATGGAGACTAAAGGGGCCAGCGGTGTCAACGACATTCTGGGCAGAGGAAAGAGCACATAGAAAGGCTCAGAAAAAATAGAATATAACTCTTCATAGAAGAGTAGGTCAACATGGATGAACTACACAGCAGCATGTAGGGGGGAGATTTAGGGGCAGGAAAGAGAGGAAGTGATGAGGCTAAACACATAAACAGAAGCTATGTCAGCAAGGGATCTGCATGCCAGGAAAGGCAAGAAGAGCCTGAACCCTAAAGGTAAAGGGAACCACTAAAGGTTCCAAGTAGGGTGGGGGATTGCTCAGGCCCACTCTTGCACTGGCTGAGTGCAGTCCTTAGAGTCCTTGGCCCTTCCTGCTCCCAGGTCACCGTGGAAACCTGTGCTGTGGTTTCCCTGCCTCTGGGTTTCACCTCTACCCCGGTGATTGTTCTGAAGCATAAATCTGACCAAACCTTGTCTCCTGTTCAAAACTCATTGGTGGTCTCAGGATAAAATCCATGTGGTTACTATTACATATCAGGCCATTGACGTTCTGACTGTTGCCCAAGCTTATTCCTTAACCCTCTTGCCAAACATCCTCGGCTCTGCTCCTCCTTACTTTTCTCCCGACTCATCGCGTTCTTTTTACAGCATATTCTTTGTACAAGGGCCAAGAACACTTTACCTACTTTTTGCTCCCTTTGCCTGACCTCTTAGTCTGGACCAGGGGCCCTGTAGCAAAACACATATTACACCCAAAGAGAAGTTTTTGATACAGAGATCTGTGCTAAACGTCTATTACTAATGTTATGATTACAAAAAAAAATTATTGCGAATCATGACTTCACAAGAAAATGGCCACGCACATGAATTCCAGTGAAGAAGGCTGGGTAGGGTGTGGTGATATCTTAACTTTCCACACTGAGTCACAAGTTAACCCCTTGCTTTCTCTCTTTTCCCTCAAGCTCTACTTCATTACTCCTGTTATGTCCAGGGTTTAATAAGATGTAACAGCAAGAATGAGGAAAAAGAAAACATTCATGTATAATCTCATCCAAAGAATAAATTTCTCAGCAATGGTATTTAGAATGGTATTTAGGATTTCTTAGAATGGTATTTAGCCATATTTCTATAAATTAACACAGACATTGTAGGATCCTGACTTATTAAAAATATTGCTCTTTTTCTTGGTCTCTAATAGTGTATGTGGGTTTTGTTGCTTAAGGTTTCTGTATATTGGGGGTGGGGGTTGAGGGACATGGAGGGAAGGAAGGATGCTATCGCTTTTTAAATGCAGGTATTCACATAAATCATAGTTGTTCACTTAATTTGCTGCAATTTTCTCAATTGCAGAAACGGAATAAAAACATTGAAATTTCTTTTGGGGGAAGGGGCTCAAATTAATATTTGCAAAATACTTCAGGCTGGACACTCATCATCATCTTCTAAAAGTATGAATCAAAATGTGTCCTCCCAACAAATAAGTTCATGGTAAAATTCCCTGAAGAGTTACCTAAGGATAAAAGTGGCTTGTGCTGTGAAAGCCATGTAAATGGTGAATTGTTATACCCTCACCGATATCATTTTTCCTACATTTGTTTGTAATTCCTTTAAAAAATGCAACATCAGCAAAATAAGGAGTAAAACCCTAGAAGCTTAGGCTCATGCTTTAAAACTGAGGGATGCTTTTTTTTTTTTTTTTCTTCACACTTGACAAAACAAAAAAAGCTTTGTTTTGCAGCCTGGGCTCTGGACCTACACACTGAACAATACCCACCATTCTCTTCAAGCCTTGAAGGTGACGGTGACCTCTCGCGCCTCCAGCTCAGCCATGCCCCCTGCCACTGTGGAAGTCTTTGTGGAAAGAGACAGCCCCCGGTTTCCCCACCCTGTGATGATTTACGCAAATGTAAGAAAGGGGATTTATCCCATTCTTAATGCCACTGTAACGGCTACAATTGAGCCAGAGACTGCAGATCCTGTTGTGCTGAAACTTTTTGACGATGGAGCAGGTAACAGGCAATGTCTTGTCATTTTTCATGTTCTCAAGAGGTGTTGTGCCAGGGTGCTGCAGTATCGATCTTAAGCTTATCTGTAAAATTCCTTCAATTATTTTTCCCATCCAATCTTTTAAATTTTTTTTAATGTTTATTTACTTTTGAGAGAGAGAGAGGGAGAGAGACAAAGTGTGAGAGAGGGTGAGGGGCAGAGAGAAAGAGACACAGAATCTGAAGCAGGCTGACAGCACAGAGCCCGACATGGGGCTCGAACCCACAAACCACGAGATCGTGACCTGAGCCAAAGTTGGACGCTTAACCGACTGAGCCAGCCAGGCGCCCCTCATCCAATCTTTTGAGGGTCTCAAGTCCTCAGAGAATCACTGACATACTGAGCTGCAGGTCACATCTGCACAAGGAAAGAGAATGTGAACTTGGGAAGAGTCCCCTTGAGGGTCCTTGGTGTGGCTGTGGGGTGAGCAAAAGGGTGGGAGGAAGTAGCTTGACACCTAGGTCTTGGCTTTCAGTTGGCCAGTGACACTGGTAACACAATGAGGTCACCCAGAACAGGCTTATATGTCCTTGTGGCAATTCCCGTATTCCTCTAAGATTCACCAGCTGTATTATTCACTGAAATAATAGGATCAGAAAATTAAAATAACAAACGAAAACCCAAGAAGTGAGATGCAGTAGTAGTCTCCTCGGACCCAGCTATAAAGAGAAAATTGGAAATTGGAACTTGTGACCCAGGAGATAACCCTAGACTATTCTTTAGCCAAGTAGCAGGGTTGGTAGGAGGGCAGAGCCAGTGTGTTTGCATGTGCGATTTGCTCATGAGACCACCAGGCCAGCAAGCGTAGTGGAATCACACCAGAGATTCTCCTACCAACCACTGGGAAAACAAAGTAAAAGAAAACAAAGCCCGACTTCAAGCACTCATTCTGCACGTGGCGTTCAGAGCCTCATCATCATGCATCACAGACAGCACAGCATCAGGCCAGGAAAGAGCAGCACCTGGACTCTTTTTGACTTTTAAAAACAAACTCCTGGGGCGCCTGGGTGGCGCAGTTGGTTGAGCGTCCGACTTCAGCCAGGTCACGATCTCGCCGTCCGTGAGTTCGAGCCCCGCGTCCGGCTCTGGGCTGATGGCTCGGAGCCTGGAGCCCGTTTCCGATTCTGTGTCTCCCTCTCTCTCTGCCCCTCCCCCGTTCATATTCTGTCTCTCTCTGTCCCAAAAATAAATAAATGTTGAAAAAAAAATTTTTTTTTAAAAATAAAAACAAACTCCTTTGTTGTTTTATCTTTCCTGTTCTGTTCTTTCCCTAAAGAATAAGAATTTTCCCCAGAATGAGAATTTACCTCGAAGTCTATGTTGACAGCCCCAAGTGTTTGATCTACTAATAAAACCATACTCCTGCTCTCCGGTATTTCAAAGATACATTCTTTTTCAAGAATCTTAGGTTTGGCAACACATTAGCATCCTGCCGTGGCAATCTTGTATGACGTTTATGAAACAAAAGTTCCTTTAAAAGATTTCAATTCAAGTCTATCTCAGAGGGACACCAGAGAAGTCCTCTCATTTTGCCTGTTGGAATGGATCCAAATGAGCTTCTCATGCTCTGATTGCTTATCCATGGCCACACCTTTTAGCTTTTGTATATAGTCCAAAAATGCACTTTGCAGAACACTTCTTTGCTTCAGTCTGTGGGCTGGCCTGGAGAATAGTTCCTGTACTCTTTGGAAAGATCACCTGCGTCAGCTCAACAACTTTTGTATTTATTCCCTGGAACCATTTCATTTATTTGTTGTCTACATTTACGCTCTAATGAAAGAAACAATGGAGAGTATTGCTTAGGCATCAAAGTGTAAATTTAGGTTTTTTTTTTAAACCCAATACTTATAACACACGTACATAGCTAACATTTATTTTTATAATGGAAGCAGTATTTACCTGCTTCCAAATTAATGAACAATAATAAAAATGTATACTTATGAAATGCTTTACAATTTAAAATGTACTTTCTCATGAATACTCTGAAATACTCAACACAACAGCCCTGTGAGATGAGTTGCCCCTGTTTTACAGATGCGAAAATTGAGGCTCAGAGAGGTTGTTTCACAGCTACTGAGTGGCAGATCCAGACCTCAAAATCAAGTCCCATGACACCTGAGCTAGTGTTCTTTCCCATTTCTTTCTGACTCAGGGATTAAGGGAGGTGGGGGTGGTAACTGTGGCAGAAAGATTTTCCTTTATCATTTCTTAACAAAGGTAGACCTGATTCCTCAGCAAACCACTAAATACCAAGATTTCATTTCTTTCCAATAGACAAAAAAAATTTCCAGGATGCCTGAGTGGCTCAGTCAGTTGAATGTCCAACTCCTGATTTTGGCTCAGGTCATGATACCAGGGTCGTTGGATCAAGCCCTGCATAGGGCTCCATGCTACACATGGAGACTGCTTTAAGATTCTCTCTCTCTCTCTCTCTCTCTCTCTCTCTCCCTCCATCTGCCCCTCTGCTCCACTTGTGCTCCCTCTCCCTCTCTCTCTAAAATAAAAAGAAAATTTTCTAAACCTACTATGATAATAAGTTGCTTAGCACTTTGTATTTTAATTAAATATACTCCTACTTTTCTCATGCTAAGGAGCAGCCCTGCCTCCACAGTGGGGATTCAGGAACACTGCAGTGGTGATACAGGGCTAGGGTCCAAAGTGGAGTATGTGGTATGAACTGACTCTAGGATAGGACAAGCCATTTGCCCAGGGTGGTCATCTGCACGTGAATAGTGAATGTGTTTTGCACTTGGGCTGAGCTCTGCCATCCACTGCTACCCTGGAGTCTAGCTCTCCCAGGCCTCCTGCCTCCCCCATTCAGTCATGGACTTGGTTTGGACATGAACTGCTCTCTAAGGATCAGCGTAAAAGGAAAGAAACCTAGCACTGGCCAAGCTTTCAGAATGCCTCCTAAAGCAAAGCACAGTGGACAGAAACAAAGCCCGTCAGCCTCCAAGTCAGCAAGCCCCTTAGAATCTAGAACAACAGTTCCATGTACCCGCTAATGAGAAAATTAAATAATTTCACACGACTTAATCAACTACCAGATTTTTTTTCCCCAATGAGGGCTGAAGGACGTTCATAACCCCCTTGCAATTTTATGAAATGTGTATATGTGCATCTCTATTTATTTCCTAGGAACAGAATAGCTTTTATCTCAAAAGGGTCTCATAAACAAAAAGAATATGCTTGGCTTCCATGAAAAACTAGTATTATTTATAATGATAAGGAGAGCTCTAAAGTTGATAATTAAATGCTTTATTAGCACTTAAATAGAGTCCATTCACCTTTAGAGAATAATTTTTCAGAGGTTTAGGAATCACAGGGAGAAATTAAGGAGCCACTGGATTTTAATATTAAAAGTAACTAGAACAATGACAGTATAAGCTAAAATGGGAAGAACCAGGGGAGTAAAGCCTATTTTTTATTTTAAAGCATATTTATTTTAATTAAATATTAGTAATCAACTATGATGACAGTGTTGACATTGAGCTTTTTTTATATATATGCAGGTGCTGATATTATAAAAAATGATGGAATTTACTCGAGGTACTTTTTCTCCTTTGCTGTAAATGGTAGCTACAGCTTGAAAGTGCATGTCAGTTACTCCTCCAGCATAAGTGGCCTAGCCCACTCTGTTCCCGGGAATCGTGCTATGTACGTACCAGGTTACATAGCGAATGGTAAGAATCATCAGCACTGGTGTTTGAATAAACCTTGTTTAATGTATACATCTCTGGTGTGTGTGTGTGTGTGTGTGTGTGTGTGTGTGTGTGTGTGTGTATTAGAGAGAGAGAGGGGAGTGACGGAAAGAGAGAGTTGGAATTTCAAAACTCTTTATGCTTACGTCAATGCATAATTTGTTGGCCATCTCTTCACTTCTCAGTGATTCATGATAGTGGATAAACTGGAAGGCAATAGATAATTCCTACAGATATTTTTATGTCTTCATTGCAGCCATTAGTTTGGCCTCTTTCTTGTGGCTGTTTCACCAGAATTACTAACAGATAGAGATTTATTGTGTTTTATCTCAGTTACAGCTCCTGTATCTCCTTTATAGAGGTTTCAGGAAAAAAAAAAGGCAAAAGTTATTAGCAGTTGAAAGAAAAAAACAAATGGCCCAGACGATCCACACCAAAAATGAGTTCCTGAATAAATATGGATTTGGATGTTACAGACAACTGAGTTATTCCTGAAAATGTCCTGTCTTCCTTCAAGATAAAAGCACCAAATAAGTAAAAGATACACATCATTTCTTAACACCATTATTATAGTTCCTGAAGGGAAGCAGTGGTTAAAGTATAACAGACAAACAAAAATATGCTATAATCATCTTAAACAATCTCAGAAAACATTTTTAAACACTCTTATTTCCAAAACTGCAGAATCTTTTTGCTTACTTTTAATGTATTTTATCAGCAATAATTAATCATTTGGACACATGATTCTATATTTTTGTTCTTTAAGTAGAAAATAATCAAGGTGCTCCAGTGAATTTGCATCTCCTGATAATTTTAGTGATGTCTAAAATATAATTTACTCTCTCATATATTTATTTTGGGTTACTTTGAAACCAATGTAAATCAAATTGCAAGGTAACATGGTTTTACTTCACAGATATGATTTCATATGTAGCTATAATACCTTACTTGTAAATAAATATTCCCTCTTTCATTTATACATTAAACATTTTTGAAGACTTACTAGGTGACAGGAACTAGGAACTTGGGACAACAGGTAGAATAAGGCCGCATTCCTACTGAGGAGCTTGAAGGCTACTTTCTGGTCTGCTATCTTTCTGAAACTGTCAGTTTAAAGGATACACACACATATTAGCATCTAGTGTATAGAGATTAGAAAAGTAATATACAACTGTGCTTTTATCTGTGTATCTTGGAGATGCCCTTAGCAGCATAGAAAGAAAAAGGTAGGTTTCCCTAAGCATTCCTACTAAACATAACATTTATCACCTCACTTTTAGATGATCACCTGGAACACACACCTCATTAAAAAATGGGAGCTGCTCATGCCGCCTGGGTGGCTCAGTTGGTTAAACATCTGACCATTAATTTCTGCTCAGGTCATGATCTCACGGTTCGTGAGTTCGAGCCCTGCATTGGGCTCCGTGTTGATGCCGTGTGGAGCCTGCTTCTAATTCCCTCTCTCTCCCTCTCTCTCTCTGCCCCTTCAGCCCCCTCTGTCCCTCAAAATAAATAAATAAACTTTAAAAAAGGGAGCTGCTCTATTTTCACACCACTAAATCTCCAGACACAGTAATGTCTGCATCCTTCTTCTCCTCTCCAAAGACCAGTGTCTCTGCTGGCTTCTGCTCTGGATCCCATCTAGCCTGCCCATCCAGAGGCCTTGTGAGCTCACTTTTGCACGGTCCCACTCTTCTGCCCCCTCTGAACCACATTCAAGCACGATTTATTACATCTATTTTAACTGGTCTCCCTTCAGATTCTGTCTACCTCCCTGTCATCTACATCCTTGACATTAGTCTAATCCTGCCATCTGCACTTTCTCACCTTTAATTTACCACTTTCTATTCATCGCAATCTGACTTCCACCCAAATCACTCCACTGGAAGTGCTCTGGCCCTAGCCACCAACGGCCGCACTGCTGTTAAATCCAACGAACGCATTTCAGTCCTCATTTTATCTGACCTTAGCAGTGTCTGCCACAGCTGATTGATTTCTCCTTCGTCATATACTGGTTTCTGTGATCACCTCTTATTCTCTGGAATTTTTTTGTTGGGCTCCTTTCCCAGTTCCTCCTTTTCTACCAAGCCTACAACTGTTGGCAATTTTCGGAGCTCAGGCCTAACCTTCTTACCCTATCACCTATAGCCACATTGCCTGGGTTTGGAACCTCGCTCCTCCATTTACTAGCTTTGTGATTTGGGGCAAGTTACTTAGTTTCTGTGTACTTCAGTTTCGTCATCTTGAAAAAGAAGGGTAATAATTGTACCCTCCTTGTAGTGGTGATAGGAAAATTCAATAGTCGATCCACACAAGGTACTTAAATAAGTACTTGGCATGTAGTGAGCCAGGCAGTCAATAAATGCTATTTAACACTATAGTTGACATTTTTATTAGGTAACTTCATTAATCCATATGGCTTTAATAATATCTATATGCCTATATCTTCCAAATTCACAAGTTCAAAATTATTAAATCTAGATAAAACCTCTTTTTTGAGCTTAAAATACATATCTAACTGGCTCCTTGTCATTTTTTTTTAAAACAATTTTTTTTTAATTTTTAATGTTTATATTTGAAAGAGAGAGAGTGGGGGAGGGACAGAGAGAGGGGGAGACACAGATTCCAAAGCTGACTCCAGGCTCTGAGCTGTCAGCACAGAGCCCGACGCGGGGCTCGAACTCACGAACTGCGAGGTCATGACCTGAGCTGAAGTCGGACGCTCAACCGACCGAGCCACCCAGGCGCCCCTCCTTGTCATTTTTAATTAGATGTTTTAGAGGAATCACAAACCCTGTAACTTACATGTTTAGTCTCCTTCTCTTTAGCCTGCTTTTCCTCCGAAGTTGCATATTTTAGAAACCTGGGAGCTGTTTCTTTTTCTTTTTCTTTTTTCCACCAACTTTCTTTCCTGTACGACTCCATATTCAAATCCAGCACCAGCTTTTATTGATTTATCTCCAAATTACATCTCAAACTGCCTACTTCTGCCCTCCTCCCCACTGCTGTCACCCAGCCCAACCTGCCATCCTCTCCATCTGGACTATTGTAGTGGCTTTCTTAAGGGCCCGCTGATCGTTGCATTAGAACCCATTCTCCAATGAAGGCAGCTAGAGTAACCTGTTAGAGAGTAAATGTGACCATGTCACTGCCTTGCTTCCCCATAGTTAAACTCTAAAATCATTACAGTGGCCTGCCTACGTGAGCTTCTCTCTCCTGTCTTATCTCAAACTATTCTCCTCCTTGCTTTAGTTAATTTTTTCTTATTTGCAAAGCTCTTTAGTACCTCAGAGTTTTTACACAACCTGTTCCCTTTGCCTGAGATATTATTACCTCCGCTCTTTGCCTGACTCCTACTCACCCTTTATGATACTTTTAAATGTTACTTCCTTGATAACACTATAAATTATGTACCTGTGTTATTTTTCTTCACAGCACCCTGCCTTTTTTCCTTCCTACATTTATCATAAGTTATAAATATGGTTGTATTAGTATGAATATAAATTCTGTTTTATAGTTTTGAGATACTGTTTTGTCTGTGATTACTGGCAGAGCATATACCCTCAATATACTTATTTAGTGAATGGAAGGATGGATGGATGGATGGATGGATGAATGAATTATAGAATAAATAAACTCAGTTATTCTAAAGATGTATTAAAGAAAAAAAAGGTTTTAAAATGTCTCTCAATAATCTCTCAAAACCAAGCTATTCAGGAGATTCTAACTTGTTGTTTCGGCCATTCTTTTCATGGTCACAGGTAACATTCAGATGAATGCCCCAAGAAAATCGGTGGGCAGGCATGAGGAGGAGCGAAAGTGGGGCTTTAGCCGAGTAAGTTCAGGGGGCTCCTTTTCCGTGCTAGGAGTTCCGGCTGGCCCCCATCCTGACGTGTTTCCACCATGCAAAATTATTGACCTGGAAGTTGTAAAAGTGGAAGAGGAGGTGACTTTATCATGGACGGCACCTGGAGAAGACTATGATCAGGGCCAGGGTAGGCTTCTTGGTTTCACTATCTGTTTCTCTACCAGGCAGAATTTCTAATAACTACGCCAGGGGTTAGTTGGGTAGAAATGCTTTGGGGGCTTAGAGCTGACAGAACTGCAGAGAGTTGTTATGAAAAGCTCTGAGTTGTTCATAAGGCATTACATGGAACGAAGTCTAGGGACAAGAGCTTGTCAGCTCCCCAGAATTGAGAAGGCTCTGGTAAACTAACTGACACTCATCATCTAGAACTCCTGATTGGAAACATAAATACCATATGCAAGAGTAGTCTAGTCAACAGAAATGGGTCCTGCATTACAGAGCATGGACTTCCAAATACTGGAGTTATTTAGTTTTCTGAAGATTAGATAGTGAATAATGAATTCGAAGATTTACAAGTCAAGGTTAGGGGAATAATTCCCATAAGTTATGCAAAACTTGGTGCATTTTCTGCCCCCATTTCTGAACCTCACTTTCATCAGGGAAACTAGAACCAGGTCCCTTATTTGGCCTTTCCTAGCCTTGTTTGGATGGACATTGATGAACTTCTTTCTTAACTTTCCTTTTTCTAAGGCCTACGCCAGCCTTCAGGCTTCCATCATCATTCCTTGACCCTCATAGCAACTCAACATAATAACTTTTCTGCAAGAATCGCCTTTCTAAACATCTTTGCCATCACCAAAACATGGTTATCATTGATTACACATTAAATGGTTTATTTCCTGTTGCCTCTGATTGAGATTCCTATAGGAACCAACATTCTCTATTGAAAGGTTTTTGTCATTATCAGTCAATAACAGTAAACACCTTGGGCCTTTGCCAGCCTTGCTTCCAACTTGGGCCATTGTTTTTTGGCTTAAAATTTTCTGTCCATTAACTACATTCACCAGAAAGCATCTCAATTACAAATAATTCTGTGCTACTGAGGAACATCAATATTGTAGCTTTGCCTTCTAATTCTTTTATCAAACTCTGTCTCTTCTTGCCAGAGGAGAAGGAAGTAAAATATATTCTGAATTAAGAATTCACGTAATTTAAAGATTGGAGATATGAAATGATTGAAACTCTGGGATGGATATGCCCCTTGTATAAAGGAAAAAGCTGTAACTCACATCTCAGGAAAAAAATTCTTCCCTCTGTGGCTTTAAGTCTACCTGTTTGATCTTTGGCAAGTTGCTTAACCTCTATTGGCCTCAGTTTCCTTATATGGAAAATAGGACTACAAATATTTATGTCATAAGTTATCATAAAGAATAAATGAAGTGACACATAAAAATCAGAAAGGGAAGAGAAAGTATGCCAAGTTTCCTGGGCTCCTCGTTTGCATTGCTGTTGTCTTCTCTAGCCATAAACACTCCCATCTGTATTTAAAGGTAAGAGTGGTGCCTGCCACCTAGTGTTCTCACTCTTTCCTCACTGCCTCAGAAATGCAGTGTGCTACATGAGACAAAAGCTCAAATTCCCATCCCTACTGGGAACTGTTCTTTAGGTGCCCCAGGAGTTTCAACTATACCACTAAATTAAAAGAGTAGAGAGAGGGGTGCCTGGGTGGCTCAGTCAGTTGAGCATCCCACTTTGGCTCAGGTCATGGTCTTGCAGTTCATGAGTTCAAGCCTTGCATTGAGCTCTGTGATATCTCAGAGCCTGAAGCCTGCTTCAGATTCTGTGTGTATCTCTCTCTGCCTGTCCCCTACTTGTGCTCTGTCTGTCTCTCTCTCAAAAATAAATTTTAAAAAACATTTAAATTTTTTTTTAAAGAATGGAAAGAAAGTGTTTGGTATTGGTGGTTATTAATGGCTTGGAAAGAAGAAATACAACCATATGGGATGTTAGAATTGGTATCACAAAGGGCATTAATAAAGGGAATAGAGAGATCTCCACATAACCTCACTGATGAGAGGGATGACTGAAGCAGATCTGGCTCATTATGATGTCAAAACCATAAACCACAAAAGATATGTTGGGAGATGGCTGGATGTGTATTAAGTTGCTGAAATCACTCAGTCATAACGGATTTGACGGCTCAGCAATGGCAAAATTGACCAATTAGTACTGAATAGACCAACTAGCAAGTAGATTCCTATTTAATTCATAAACGTGTGCTTTTATTGACTCCCCCCCACCCCAAAATTATTGTCTGGAAAGGCGTTGTCTTCACGTCTATGACCAGAGTTAGAAATAATGGGGGTATGTCTCTGGTTAACAATGATAAAAAATGTGACTATTCTTAAAAACGTTGTTAGCAGTAAAGGAATATCTAATATATGCACAAGCATATCAGTGTATATCCATGGCCCATTCTTCACCATACACAATGTCCTAAAAAAGATGACCAGTTACATGTTATAAATAAAACATTAGCAGATCACCATTATGTCTGGGAATGTATACAGGCTAGGCATTATGGAAATGGGCTACTTCCTTGGGTTTTCATTATAAGTCTGGGGTAAAATACTTGTTAAAATTCAGCACCAAGCATGTGACGTATCTTTGCTATAAAGTTAATTTCTTTTGTATATCTTTCCAGAAATTGAAGTGAAAATATATTTACTAAGTAACTATTAATACTCAGCACAGTGCTAAACATTATATAAACATAATTTAAGATGGTCATTGCACTCCCAAGAATTTATAATCCTATATTAAGGGGAAAAAATAGTCAAAAACACAGTTTAACACCATGCCATCTGTACGGTTTGGAGAGGCCAGGTTCTTATCCCAGGAGCCTGGGCAGAGCCTTTGGACAACAAAAAAGCACCAATCTTGTGCCTACTTCCCTGCACTATATTCCCTACATGCCTAACAGCCTGACCTGCACACTCTTCCTTGGACATCTTTTCATCATGTTCTTGTATAACCATTGTTGAACACATTGTCTTTAAAATTTGTTAAAAAATGTGCTGTTTCTGAGGAAGCTGCAGTGACAGCAACTGTTCTTCCCATTATCCCCTCCCCTAACCCTCTGTTATGCTTCCGAGCTGGAAGAACACTTAGTAGAAGAAACCTCAAACAATCCTTAGGGGATAGCTTGGATGTCAAATGAAGAGAGGTAGTAGGAATTGTTCTCACTAGTAAAGAGAGAGCTCCCTAAAGATGGGACCAAGTCTTCAACTTCCTCTCTCTGTCCTCAGTCTAAGCCCAGAGCTTTCCATACTAGGAATTTATTGGTAAAGGTGCTAATGAAGATGTAAGCCTTGGTAACTGGAAAAGAACAATTACTGGGAAATAAGAAATAGGAAGGAGTGTAGTCTAGTGGGAGGCTGTGTAGCATAGTGTTAAGGTACTGGGTTCTAGAATCAGACACAGCATGTTTTACCTGTGTAACCTGAGACAAGTTACTTAATTTCTCTCACTTTCTGATTTTTAATCTGCAAAAGTAGATAGTAAGAATAGCTACCTCAGAGCATTGCTGAGAATTGAATGAGGTAAAACACAAAGAGGGATTAAAATAGTGCCTTGTCCATATTAATTGCTTAGGAAATACCAGCATTTGTAACATTCTGGAGACAGAAGGGACCTTAAAGACAAGCTAATCTGACCTTCTTGTTTCAAACGTAAGGGAATGAACGTGAGAGTTTAAGTGTCTTGCCCAAGGCCATAGAACTACTTTCATTGGCTAAAATATACTGTTAAAGCAGAGTTAGAGATGAAACCCAGAGAGATACATACCTAAGAGGTCAAAGATGCAGAAGTGGCCTGATTTCTCTTTCTCACAGCGACAGGGGCAACACGACTACTGTAAACAGAAGGAGCCTCTCCATGAATGTATGGGCTGAGTTTGTTTTCAGTCTTTGCAGTTTCACAGCTGTCCTGCATAAAGTTTAGTAGGTGCTCATGGTAGAAAGTGCATGGGATTTGGAGTTAGAAGAAAGAATTTGGTTCCAGCAGTACAACTTTCTAATTGTTGACCATGTCACCACATTTAACCTCCTGACTCCCCATCTTTTTATTTTAAATTTCACAGAGGGGGGCTGTACACGTGGACAATCTTTGTAAATGCTAAGGCTTATGAAATATGACTTGTTTCATTATCCAGGAGAAGACTCTGGGAGAACCTCATGGAGAGCTTTCTCCATAGAGAACCACAGACATAGGAACAATGGATATGTTCCACTGTGAGTGTGGAGTAGATGGTCAGCCTCGCTTCTTATCCATGTCTGTCCACCTGTATTTGAACAGCAGCAGGGAGCAACTCAGCTCCAGTGCTCCAATTCAGCACCCAGAGGGAATTGGCTGATTGATAAATTTGAATATAAAGGCTATTTTCTTTTTACAACCTTCTCTTTAATTACTATCCAGGAAATAGAAATAGTCTCATTATTAAAAAGTAGTATAGATTTGGAAACTGTTCAAAACACAGCCATCAGAAAATTTTCATTTTTTAATTAAAACTTGGAATGTCCTATGGTTTTCATTCCTTAGAACAAAATCTTTGTTTGGAGCTGCTTTGTCCATTGTTAAATCTATTTTTAGCCTTTCAGATAAGAATTATGATCTTATTAGAGTGTTAGTACTATAGGTGGTTTCCTTTTTTTGCATCTAGTGATTCTTTGTTATTAATTTTATTTTTGAATTGGTAATACATTCACATGGGTTGAAAATCAAAACAGCACAGCAATGTGAATGTAACACGTAAAAATGTACTGACCTGTACACATAAAAAATGGTTAAGATGATAAATTTTATGTTATGTGTATCTTACTCCAATTTGAAAACTCAAAATAATATAAGGAACATCAAAACAATTAAATTTCTGCCCTCAGCTACTCCAAATTTGGCTGTTCTATAACATGCAGTTTTCTTAACTTAGCACAGTTTTCCTTGAATTAATGTTTACCATTTCATATATCATGTGAGAATCTTTCAAAACTATAATTCCGTGTACCCTTCTGTCATCTTTTGCGGTCTTGCTGGCATTTATCGTATGTCTACATTTTTATAAAGCCCACAATGCATTGCCATGGTTTTTGTTTTAAACAATCACTTGTACTTTTAAGAAATTTTAAAGAGAGAAATTGACCCTTTTTAGTCACCCAGATTGTCAGCATTTCTAGTCTTCTTCCTTGCTGTAGGTCTGAATTTTTATCTAGCATCATTTCCCTTGTTGCTCAGGTCTTTGAGTGAAATTCTCTCAGGACTCATTTATATGAAAATGTGTTTATTTCACCTTAATTTTTTAAAGTACATTTTCACTAGATATAGGATTCTTGGGCAATAGATTTTTCTTTCAGTACTTAAATAGGTCATTTCATTGTCTTGTTTTCAATTTTTTTCTTATGAGAAGGCAACTATCATTCTTACTATTATGTTCCTAAGTGTAAAGTATCTTTTTTCCCTTTGACTGTTTTAAATTATTTTTATCTTTGGTGTTCAATAGACTGACCATGATGTGTCTCAATGTGTTTTTCCCATATATATTCTTTTTGGGGATTGCTGAGTTTCTCGGATCTGTGGAATATTCTTTCTGAGCAGATTTAGAATATTTTCAGCTATTATATCTTCAAAACAATTTTGTTCTATTCCTTTTCTTCTTTCTTTCTTGGATAATATTAACATAACATAACATAACATAACATAACATAACATAACATAAACAATACCGACACTAAATGGATAGGACAGTGGGTCACAAAGATCATTGAGATTATGTTTGGTTTTTCTCTTTTTTTCCTGAGTGCTACAGTTTGATTTCTATGCACTTGTCTTCAAGCTTACTGATTATTTTCTGTTGCGTCCAATCCACTCTTAATCTCCTATTTTTTTTAATGTTTATTTCTGAGAGAAATAGACAGACGGTGAGTGGAGAAGGAGGCAGAGAGAGGGAGACACAGAATCTGAAACAGGATCCAGGCTCTGAGCTGTCCGCACAGAGCCCAATGCGGGGCTTGAACTTGGGAATGGCGAAATCGTGATATAGGCCAGTGGGATACTTAAAACTGAGCCACAGGCACCCCCCCCCCCACACACACACACACAATCTCTATTCTTAAAGTATGGCTCTTCCAGTGTTTAATGGATATTTAAGGGCTAATAAGCTCCTCTAACTTGGCAACACTCACACTCCAAAATCTATATCTATACCTATATATCTATATAAAACTCTGCTCAGTTTTTCAGCCTTCTAGCTATTATTTGTCTCTTGAGTTCTTAATGTTTCACCCATACATGAATAATTGGACGTCTCCCGATGACTTGAAAAAAGTATATAGAGTTGGGCTGGTCCTTCTCCAGCTCCTTCAATTTTTAGCCCCTCTGGCAATCTCTTCCTCTGTCCTCTGGTTTCCAGATCCAGAAGGTAGCTTTCAGTTCCAGCTATCCGCACAGGAGAGGGAAGTGCCTTCAGAGGAAAAGCTGCATAAATATAGATCATTCCTACTCTGGTTTCCTTTTTTTTCCTTTTTTACGGATTATAACTCCTCTTGTTTCTGCCTATTTTTATCTGAATCCAGTGCTTCAATGGCTTTGTGTCGTTCTGTTTTTTGCTTTCTTCAGAGTTCATACCCACTATCTGCTAGAGAGTTAGTCTAATAGAAGCCACTTAACCATTACCAGAACTCAGAATTAAACTTTTACCGTTGACTTAAGTAACATATACTTTTGTCACTTAACATTTATGCTTATATTTTTCTTAAGAGGATATTCCCCATGTAGAATTTTTTCATTTTATGTATTCAAATTTATCAATTTCTTGTTTATGGATACTGAATTTTGAGTTTTAACTAGAAAGGCCTTTCCTACTTCAAGACCATACTGGAATTTACCTATTGTTTCTTACTAAATACTTAATATTTTTATTTTTTACTCCAAACTTTTTGATAATTATGGAGTTTATCCTGAAAAAAAGGTTTGTGATATGGATCCAATTTTATTTTTTTACAAAATTGTACCCAACTGTCACAACACCATTTATCAAGAAATTTGTATCCCCCCCCCCAATAATTTTGAATTCTATGTCTATCATATGCTAAATTCCTGGCTGTATTTTGGCCTACTTTTAGATTTTAGTTTATTCATGTACCAGAAGTGTAGGCTTTAGTTATAGAAATATTATAGTGTTTTTATATCATATAGGTTTAGTCCTTCCACATTACTATTTTTTAGACTTTATGTGGCCAACCCAGATTATTTATTTTCTGTTCAAGTTTTGCAATAAGCTTGTTAAAATGGAAACTAGAAGCACTTTCAATAGAATCATGTAAAATTTACAAAATAACTTAGGGAAAAATAACATCTTTATTATGTTGAATCTTCCTATTCAAAAAACATAATAAGCTTTTCCTCTTGTTTAGGTTTCAATATGAGTTCTTATATAGTGTTTTAAAGTTTTGTTCATATGCAATTTTTTGTTATGTTTATTTCTAGGTATTTTGACTTTCTGTTGCTACTCTCCTTAGTCATTTATAATAAGCTAGATAACTTACCCAAGTGACTTAACCTTTCTATTTATATTTTTTAATTTCAGCTAACAGCTATGAAATAAGAATGAGTCAAAGCTTACAGAAAATTCAAGATGACTTTAACAATGCCATTCTAGTGAATATATCAAAGCTACTAAGTCCTCAGCAAGCTGGCACCAAGGAGATATTTACATTCTCACCAAAGCTTTTCACAAATGGACCTGACCATCAACCTGATGGAGAGACACAAGAAAGCCACAGAATTTATGTGGCAATACGGGCAATAGATAAGAACTCCTTAAAGTCTGCTGTGTCTAACATTGCCCAGGTATCTCTGTTTATTCCCCCAAATTCTGCTCCTGTACTTGCCAGAGACCATCTTATATTGAAAGGAGTTTTGACAGCAGTGAGTTCAATAGGAATCATTTGCCTCACTATAGCTGTAACACATTATACTTTAAACAGGAAAAAGAGAGCAGACAAGAAAGAGAATGGAACAAAATTAATATAAACAAATGTATAGAGTGTCTTCCTTCTTAGATATAAGATCCATGGCCTTTGCACTTTATAAAAACATACCAATAAAGTCAAATTAACATCAGAACTATTAAAAATGCTTTGAGTTTTTGTATAATACAGGTCAGATTTTTATATGCTAAACAGACACCAAAAAATATTTTATAACATTCATTTTTGAAGGAAATTAGGAAACCCTTAAGCTTTGGCTATGGACAAAATAAAAAAAATTAGTCGCCAAGGTAATGTCTTTAAAAGCAAAGGCAAGGGCAAAGTTGAACTAAAGAATCAAGAAAAGCTTGTTTTATTGTAGAGGAAAAATAGCCCCAAGTAGAGAAAAGGAGTTTGGTATAACTGTCTATATGAAGCAATTGTTCAGTTACTTTGATTAATTTTTCATTCCTTATCTTTTCAGAACAGGGTGCTTATTTATGACTAAAGATCAAGCTGCATTTTATATATGAAGCCCCTGTTGTAAAGTTCTTCACTTCTTGCCATTTGGTTAACTATACTAAGATCAAATCCCACTGCTAATGCTCAGATATATCTTTGTTCACTGTAAGAGTTAACATTAACATGTGGGTATTATCCTTGTCCCCTGACACAGATTTGATAACAGAGGTCTATTGAATTTATTGCGTATAAGTTTCTATTCTCATCAAAGCAGCTTTCCAAGTTATTGCCTTGGGTGTTATTTAATAAAAAAAAATGGTTATAGCTCTCATAAGGCTTTAAGTAAAGAAGGAGACATAGTTCTAAACTTATTTTAACACATACATGGTCTACACAGTTTTATCTGAGTTCAACCAAAGAAGAGGCCATGGGGGTGGGGGGACAGACTGACCTTTAGAAATGATTAACTGATTCTATCTTTTGTTTAAAGAAGACTCTATGGGGGCACCTGGGTAGCTCACTTGTTTAAGCACCTGAACTCAACCATATGGCTGAGCTTACAGCTCAAGCCATAATCTCACGGTTTGTGAGTTCGAGCCCCACATCAGCCTCTACACTGAGAGTACAGCCTGCTTCAGATTCTCTCTCTCCTTCTCCCTCTGCCCCTCTCTCACTCTCTCTCTTTCTCTCAAAATAAATAAACATTTAAAAATAAATAAATAAAGAAGACTCTAGGAATCCTTTCTCCATCAAAGGTTATTTACCTATGGGGGTCAGGGGTGAATAGAGAGAAACACAGGTCACAAGGAAATAAAAATCTTCTTTCATCTAATTTTAATATCCTTATGGTTTTAAGATTATTGAGCAGCAGAATCATTTGCTTTGTATATTAAAGAACTTTAAAAATTTATTGAATAAATATAAACAATAAAGTGGAATAGATCTATTTTATAACCAGGTCCAATTAAGAATGAAAATTAGATTAAGTTCTGGAGAAGGGGGGAGAAAACTGGGTAACTGGGACAAGAAGAAAGAGAAAGAACACATAAAGCCTGAGTCGGAGACTCAAAGCAGTGCTGAGGGGTAAAATGGCCAGAAAATCTCTCACTGCAAGGCTGCCTCCTTGCAGTTCACACTACATCCCACGTGTGACCTGTTAACGTTCTAAATCTCATAGTGCCTAAAGTTTTCCAGATGCAGACTTCAAGTTCCCACTTGGCAGTCAGTCCCTTCTTCCTCTATTGCCATCATGCTTGCTAGTCTGGGATTTTCTTCTCCGTAGCTTCCATGAGCTGGCAATATAGAATGCTGAGATAGGGCATGGTGGGTTTTAAGTCTTTAAGTGTTTTCCTCATTTTACAGATAGGAAAATAAAGGGTTAAGAGAGCACTGTGCAGATTAGCAGCAGAGGTATATAGGAGTAGAGCCCCATTCTCATACTACTCCTTTACTCTGTATTTAAGAAGGTGTGGGAAGATTGTGAGGATTATGCCTAGAAATATTTAACTCTTTTAAGAGCAGTTAACAAGAGAACGAGTCTAGTTCTGAGGAACCGGATTTGTTTATTTTTCCATCTTGTGTGTACAGGAGTCAATAAATGGACTTAAATCCCAAAATTAGTGAATTGAAAGAGGCAAAACAAAATAGATTAAAGATGCTAACATGAGAAGCTGAAATACATAGTAGCAGGGTAGAAAGGGTGATCTCATAAAGCAGATAAAGCAAAAATGTTCAGTAGTTATGAGGGAATGAAGCATTAGACAACAAGAAAGATATAATAAATGTGGTAAAATATTGATTTAGAGATCTCAGCAATCATCAATAGAATAGAGCCACTGAAAAGGATGTGACATTGATCTTGACCAAACGGTGGAAAATAAAACAGACAAGAGTTGAGCCAAGGAGTATGAGGAATTGTGGTCACTGGTGAACTACCACATGAATAGTGACATCATTGAAGATTTGATCTGAGATCGTAAGAGGAGGAAAAATGTGAGCCAGTCAGTTATCTGGGAGAGGGAAGAGAAGACTAGATAGATATTATTATTATCTTCCAATGCCAGTATGGTTGTTGTTATTCAATAAATAGAAATTTGTTTTGGAAACTGAGAATATCCCCTCTATTTTTTTCTCTACTCTTAAAAGAAGGATAGCAAAAGAAGATTAAATCTGAATGGAAGTAAGAGAGAAGTAGGAGGTAGAAAATTTCTAGGGGATGAGTTAATAGAGTCTATGCCCTGAGCAGATTGCTATTTATGTATGCACTGTTGACTGCCCCCCAAATATAATTTACACATGCATGTTAGTATCAGAAAGCCTTCCAAAAAAAAGTTATTTTATTTGCTTTAGGATCTGCCCACTTAAAACTTAATGTGACAAATCCAATTGCACTAATGGCAGGGTTGTTCATATGAAATGAATCCTCCTGCTAACAGGTATAATTCTCTCTCTCTCTCTCTCTCTCTCTCTATATATATATATATATATATATATATATATATATATATATATATATATATATATCACAACTTGTTGAAGGTATGAGACACCAAAAAAGAAAAAAAAGTAGGTAGAAACTGGTAGAAACCCTTGAAAAAATGGAAGCATTCTAGGTGAGACCCATATTTAACTAGCTTTTCCCTCTGAAGGCATTCCCAGTTTGCTCACAGCATCTGGATAGAGCCCAAGCAGAAAGCAGCAGTCTTACTGGATTGACAAGCTGAGGTAAGAGTTCTGGGTTGCCAAAGCAGTTGGAAATTGAGGGAGAAACTCCCCAAAAGGAAGCAATTACAAGGGGAAGCTCTCAAATCTGTATCCTCACAATCCTTAGGTGAGTCCTAAGCTGCAAAGGAATCTAATAGAAAAAAAGAGCTTGGAGGCTAAAAGAGCTAAACATAGATTTCAGTAACTGCCCAGTACTAGGGAGAAAAAAGTTTACTCAAGTTACAGAAGGTTGGTAAGAACCTTGTGCTTTCATTGAAACTCCAGGAGGACCACATTAGGGATAAGGACCACGTCCCCAGACTAAGAGTTATGCTGTAGAACAAGAGCAAAACTGAAATAGATCTGCTCTCACAAAGCCTCAAACCAAGTCTCCACAGAATCCAGATGATTCGCCAGTAATTAAACTACTGCTAGAAGAAAACATATACTGATTCTCTACATCATACAGTATATAATAAAAAATTAACAGACAGGCCAACAAGCAGGAAATGTGTCCCGTAACTAATAAGAATCAAAATCTGTTAAGAGAAGATCCAAAATTTATCCAGATTAGAAATTAGCATCCAATGAGTTTACAACAACTATTATAAATATGGTACGTTATAGGTGAAAATAGGAAAAAGTAATGAAAAGAGAAGAAATTTCAGGAAAGATGCCAAAACTCTAAAAAGAAGTAAATGAGAACACTAAAATAGAAAAATACAATGTATGAAAGAAGATTTTTGTAATGGATTAACAACAGACTGGTACTACAGAAGAAATGATCAGATGACTTGAAGACAGAAAAATGGAAATCATGCAAATTGAAGGAAGCATTTCATTTTTTAAAAATGGAAAAGCCAAAATGATAGGTGGAACATTATCAAAAACTTTAACACACATAACAATTAGTTCCAGAAGTAGAAGAAGAAAAAAGGGAACATAAAAATATTCAAAGAAATATTGGTTGAAATTTTTCCAAATTTGACTTAAACTATCAGCCTATACATCTAAGATCCTCAGTAAACCTAACATAGGATTTATGAAAAAAAAAAAAATACCACCTCAGTATATAATAGAAATAATGACTGATTACTCATCAGAGCCAGTTGAGGCCAGAAGACAACAAAATGACATCTTTAAGTGCTAGAAGAAAAATCTGTCAATGCAGAACTCTATATTGAGCAAAAATACCTTTCAAAATAAAGGCACATAGATAAAAGCTGCAATCATGTTCATCAGCAAGAAATACCAAAGTAATTTCTTTAAGCTGAAGGAAAATGTCTGGTGAAAATACAGATCTACAGCATTGAATGAAGATCATTGGAAATGATAAATAGGTAAATGTGATATATTGTTGGTTTTCTTTTTTTACTTTCAATTCCTTTAAAAGGCAATTGACTGTTTAAAGTAAAAATAAACACAATGTGTTGTGTTATTAATAACATAGAGAAGTAAGATGTATGACAGTAAGGGCAGAATAGACTTACACTGTTGAAAGTTGTATATTCAAGTAGACTGGGATCAATTAAGAAGGCATATTATAATCCCCTTGCCACCCATTAATCATAGAGAAAGGTATATCTAAAAATCTAATAAATGTGATAAAACAGAACACTAAAACTAACCAATTAACACAAAAGAAAACAGGTAAGGTACAATAAAGGAACAAAAAACAGAAGGAAATAACAGAAAGCAAATAGCAAGAAGGTAGGCTGAAAGCCAGCTAAATTAATAATTATATTAAATATAAATAGACTACTAAAAAGCAGAGATTTTTCGACTTGATTAAACAAAAAGCAAGATTCAACTATATGGAATTTATAACAGATACATTTTAACTTTAAAGACATAGAAGTCAAAAGTGAAAAGAGGTATATCATGCAAACACTAAGCATAAGATAGTTGGTGTTAGTATATTACCATAATACAAAATAAGCCTTGAGAAAGGAGAAAAAAGAGGGTCATTTTATAATGATAAAAAATAAATTTACTGATAACATATAGCATTCCTAAATTTGCATTTACCTATAAACAAAACTTCAAAATACAGCAACAAAAATTTCCAGAACTAAAGGGAGAAATAGACAAACCAATAATCAAAATTAGAGGCATAAATATCCCACTGTCAAAAACTGTGGCAACTAGATAGGAAAACTCAATATTATGGAACAGTATTCAACAATGGAACAAGAATTTGAACAACATTATCAACCAATTATGACATTTATAAAACACTACAACCAACTAGTGCAGAGTACATATTCTTTTTAAGTGTCTAATAATAGTCACCAAGTTAGATCATGTGCTATACCATAAAACATATCCCAGAATATAGAGTCCAGAAATAGACCTGCACACATATGGTCAACAGGTTTTCTACAAAGGCATGGGCAAATCAATGGGGGAAGGCAACGCAATGGATAAAGGAGATTTCTTTTCAATAAATGATGACGGAACAAGTGAACATATGTTTGGGAAAGTGATTTTACTCCTACCTTATAAAAATATGAATTCACAATGAATCATAGGTATACAAATGAATTAAGACATATATTTGTAGAAAAAATATAATATCTTCATAAGTATAGTGTAGAAAGATTTCTTATAACAGAGATAACACTAAGCATAAAAGGAAAAAAATAAGCTGGACTGCATCAACACTAAATATTTGTGCTCATCAAAGGGCACTGTTAATAATGAAAAGGCAAGCCACAGAGTGGAAGAAATACAACACATATGTCTGACAAAGAAGTCAGATCTAGAATATGTAAAAATGTTACAAATCAGTGACAAAAGATAAAGAAACCAATAAAAATGGGGAAAATATTTTTTTTAATTTTTTAATGTTTATTTATTTTTGAGAGAGAGAGAGTAAGTGAGGGAGGGGCAGAGAGAGAGGGAGACACAGAATTCAAAGCAGGCTCCAGGCTCTGAGCCGTCAGCACAGAGCCCGATGCGGGGCTCAAACTCACGAACTGTGAGATCATGACCTGAGCTGAAGTCGGACACTCAACCAACTGAGCCACCCAGGTGCCTCAAAAAATGGGCAAAGATTTAAGCAGACACTTGACAAAGAGGATATATAAATGGCCAATAAGCACATACACACCAAGGCTATCAACACCATTAGCCCCCAACAAATTAAAATGATAAATATCACAATATATTCTTCATTCCCACCAGCAAAAGTATAAAGATTGACAAGAAAATGTCAACAAGGATGTGGAACAATGGGAAGTTTCCGATATTGGTGAGTGTGCACGCACTTTGGAATACTGCTTGGCAGTTTCTTAAAAGTTATGCATGTATCTAACCTTTTACCCAGCAGTTCCACCTCAAGAGAGATGAAACGATGTCCACCAAAAGACTTCCTCAAGAATTTTATAGCCACTTTATTCATAATAACCCCAAACTGGAAACAACCAAGTTTTTATTAACAGAATGGATAAAACAAATGTTTCTGTTTGTATGACTTCACAAGAGAATACCATTCAGCAACAAAAAGAAACAAACAACTGACACATGCAACAATGTGCATGAATCTAAAAAGCGTTATCTTGAGTTAACTAAGTCAGACTCAAAAGAACACATACTGTATAATTCCACTTATTAAAAAGTTCAAGAATAAGAATATTCTCTGGATATGGAAATCATAACAGTGGTTGGTTGTCTCAGAACAGAAGGGTTGGAGGTGACTGGAAGGGGCGCAAGGAGGCTTTCTGGAGCAATGAAAAGTTATATATATTCATTGGGATGGTGGTTACATGGGTGTACGCATTTGTCAACATTCATTTATCTGTGTACACTTGATCTGTGCATTTTATCATACATAAACTTTACCTCGAGAGAAACTTAATATGAATGAATTTATTATATCTTTACCTGTTAGCAATCTTTACAGCAATGCTTCTCAAACAGAGGTAACTTTACCCTTCCAGGGGACATTTGGCAATATCTGTGGACATTTTTGATTATCACAGGTAAGGAGTTCTCTAGTGAGTAGAGGCCAGGGATGCCGCTTAAACAACCTACAATGCACAGGACAGCCCCCACAACAAAGAATTACTCAGCCAAAAATGTCAATAGTTCCAAGGTTGGGAAACCTTGCTTTATAGACAGGAAGTGAAAGGGGTCATTTGTAGGGATATTCAATACATGAATATAAGAAAAAGTGACTTTACTGAAGGGGGAAGGGGCAACACAAAACTGTGAGGCAGGGGTGCCTGGGTGGCTCAGTCAGCTAAGTGTCTAACTCTTGATCTCAGCTCAGGTCATGATCTCATGGGTCATGAGACTGAGCCATGAGTTAGGCTTTGTGCTGACAGCATGGAGCCTGCTTGGGATTCTCTCTCTCCCTCAATCTCTCCCACTTCCCTGCTCCCGCACGTGCTCACTCTCTCACTCTCTCTCTCTCTCTCTCCCTCAAAACAAATAAACTTAAAACAAACAAACAAACCCGTGAGTCAGATTTAAATGAGGTTGAGAAGACAAGAATGAAGAGAAAAAATATTTTAAATAAAGATGGTCCATGATAGAGGATACAAATTCAAAAGGTTGATAAAAATCCAATTGATGAAAAAATTATAAGGAGGAATGAATATAAAGTAGGAGTGTGTTTTATTACATATTAAGATATGTGTGGTCATTTATGAATGTAAAATATAGGGAAACAGGGAATAGAAGCAGCGGGGAAGCCAGATGAGAAGTGGGCGCTAAGGAAATGAGAATCTGATTTATCGTGTATCAGAGGAAACACAAAAGGCACGGATCAGGCCCAAAGAAAGAGACAAAATAAGATATGAAAGTTAAGGATACTGATTATAGAGTACATGATGATAGAGAGAGGAGCACTCAAGGGCATAGAAACATATGTTCATACCCACGGAGGTAATTAGAGCCTGATCCCCAAAGCTCAAAAGAATGCCTCCCTCTTGCACTTAGAATATATCTAACTCTTATCAGCAGGATGGTTTCTGGGTAGGGTGGAGAGTGACCCAGCTGGCGGCCCTTTTTATTCCCCACTCCCTCTCATCTACAGGCTGCTGAGGCTTATCAAAAAAAGCTGTTTCTGAAAACAATTGCCTCAAGGGCACAAGGAGAAGGAAGCTATCCAGTACAGTGGGTAATTACTTTCCTACCTCCTTGGCTCTGTGGAGCAGAAGCAGTATAAATTAACAAACAACCAAGAGGAACTTTTCTAAAATTGACATGACCTCATTTCATGCCAAGATAGGAAACAAGAAGCAAGAGCATGAAAAAGATAAAAGGAAAAGAAAGAGTGGGATAAAAAATAGAAAAGTAAAGAAAAAATTAGAAATTTAGAGTAAAGAAGATAGGACCCTTATGTCAATATGTTAAGTATTTCAAAATGATGGTCTTTAATCCAAAATTTTTATTTTTATGTATAAACTTGTTTCAGTTACAAAAGTAATACATGCTATTATAAAAAGTACAGATGGTTAAGTAGGATGTGATAAAGTAGACTTGAAATAAATAAGCTTATTTATTTATTCCTTTATTAAAAGAAATTTGAGTAGTTCAGTTTCTTGCTATTATAAAGTAGACTTTTAGGGACAGTTTATATTAACCTTGTGCAAATAATCTTATGAGTTTGTCCCTTTTAAGTGTAATCTCATGCACCTGTGTGAGTATATTTGTAGGGTAAATTCCTAGGAGTGGAATTGTTATGTTGAAAGATACACACACTTAAATTTTGATCAACATTTCCCTTCAAAGCAGTTACACCAATTTTACTTGCATCAACAGTATATGAATACCTGTTTCTTGATGGTCTTATTATTACCATTACTAAAAGAGGTAATGAACTAGGAGTTGGAGGCAGGAGTCATATTGGGGTCCTATATGGCAAACACCTTAAAACTGACTCTTAAGTTCCATATCCTTACAATATACTTTGGTCATTCTTACTTGATACAATCTAATTTAACGCTCCAGCTTTCTCTATCCTGTTGGTTTCTCTCCTATCTCTCCCCACAAGGCTAAATTTTGGGTAAGTGGAAGAGAAGGTGAAGTGTAAATAGACTTTGTTTATTGAACAAATTTTATGTGCCAGGCATTGTACTAGCTGTGCGAGCTAGTGTTGTATTTATTTTGCTTTTATTTTCAGTATTCAAAATACCAGTATACCATAGCAATGTCATTCAAAAAAGTAGATTTGATGCAAGAGATAATATTAGATAAAATTTAGGTACTACAGAAAAGACATTTTATGATAATGATATAACAACCCTAAACTTATATTCACCAAATAACAGCTTTCAAATATATAAAGCAAAAATGACTGAAGTAAAAAGAAGAAGAAGAAGAAGACGACGACGAAGAAGAAGAAGAAGAAAAAAAAGAAGAAGAAAAGAAAAGAGAAAGAAGAAAATAAATAGACAAATTCACAATCATAATTAGAGATCTTAATACAACTCTATCAATAACTGAAAGAATAGACAAGAAATTGATAAGAATAAAGAAGATCTGAATAATGTGGTTAACCAACTTGGCCTAACATATTTAGAATGCTATACCTTACTACAGAATGCCCATTTTTCTCAAGTGCCCATGGAAGATTTTACCACAATAAACCATAATCCGATTCAAAAAGGAAGTCTCAACAAATTTCAAGTATTTAAATTTTAGAGTATATTTTCTGACTACAGTGAAATTAAGCTAGAAATCAATAATAGCTTAATTATAGAATTTCCAAAGGTCTGGGAAATTAAGCAACATATTTCTACTTGGCTCATATGTTAAAAAAGAACTTATAAGTTAGAAAATATTTGGAACTGAATGATAATTAAAATACAACACATCAAAATTTCTTACATGATGAAATGAAAGCAATAGAAGGAAATTTAAGAAAGAAATAATATCGGTTTTAGACAAACTATTCTGGAGAATAGAAAAAAAGAGGAAATTTGTTCCAACTCATTTTTTGAGGCAGATAGCTTTGATACTAATACCTGGCAAAGACATTACAAGAAAGGAAAAGTACAGACCAATCTTTGTCTTGAACATAGATGCAAAAATCCTAAACAAAATATTAGCAAATTAAAAGGATACCACATCATGATCAAATAGAATTTATACTACAAATATAAGGTTGATTTAACATTGAAAAATCATTGTAAGTCACCATGTTACCATAACAAAGAAGAAAAATCAATCACCTCAATAGATGCATAAAAAGCATTTGATAAAATTCAGCATCTATTCATAATTTTAAAAAAGAAAACTCAGGGAACACCTGGGTGGCTCAGTCAGTTGAGCATATGACTCTTGATTTCGGCTCAGGTCATGATCTCACAGTTCGTGAGATTGAGCCCTGCAATGGGCTCTGTGATGCCAGCATGGAGCCTGCTTAGGATTCTCTGTCTCCCTCTCTCTGCTCTTCCCCTGCTTGTGTGCTCTCTCCCTCTCTCAAAATAAATAAGTAAATGTTAAAAAATAAGAAAGAAAACTCAGAGCAAACTGGGAATAGGAAACTTTCTTAATCTGATAAAGATATCTATAAAATATCTCTAGATAATGGCATACTTTATGGTGATATATAGAATGCTTTTCCACCTAGGATTGGGAACAGAAGAAAAGATATCCATTCTCTCCATCTGTATTCAACATTATACTGGAAATCCTAGCAAGTGTAATAAGTGAAGGAAACAAAGTAAAAGACCTAAGTTGAAAAGAAAGAAACAGGTTATTATTCATAGGTGGCATAATTATACATAAAATCCGAAAGAATCTAGAAATTATTAAAAATAAGAATTTAGCAAACTCACTGAATATAAGGTCAGGCAAAAGACCCTTTGGGCAACATCAAGCCTCCACATTCACCCATATAGAAATAAAGATGCCAGCTGAGGGCAGCAAACCCTGGCACCATCTTGTGTTTCAATTTACCATAAACTCTGAGCCACTGCCACTGCATGGTGGGATAGCTGTTTCCTGGGACAAGCTAGCCACAGTGTAGTGAGAACCTCCCCCATAAAATCACTGCAGGTCCAAATCGTGGGGGTCTCTGAAGTGCGGGGTTTTAAAACACAGCCACCCAAGATAAAACACTGGAGAGAGGCACTGTCTGGTAGGCTGACAGCTCGGACACAGATGGGAAAGGTAGGGAGCTGATGGAACTGGGGGACACAGGAGGGGTGACTGATCACACATCAATAAGGATGTGAATTTCCTACTCTGGAGACTAAAGAGTGGGGTAAAGCCATTTTCACCATAGCCTGCCAACACTGATTGACCCCAGTGTGCTAAGGAGTGCCACCAAGTAGAGATGGAGCTGTTAAACCAAGCCCCTGCAGGCACATCTTCAGTAGGGTTAATGGACCTGAGAATTAGAGCAGCAGGCTCCTCCCCCAGAAGACCAACACAAACCCCTTGAAGGCATTAAGTCTACTGATCATAGAGTACTACAAAGTTGCAGCTCTAGGGGAAACTGGATGTAGCTTCCTTTGGGTTTTTTTGTTTGTTCATTTGATTGTTCAAATGTTTTTTTGTTGTTGTTGCTTCTGTTTTTGTTGTTGTTTTCTTTTGTTTCTCAGATACAGAAATGGCAAAATTTTTTATTTCTTTAATTTTTAATTTGTTTTTCTTCTTTTCTCTTGTCTCCCTTTTCTATCAAGCTTCTTTTAACAAGCAGACCAAAACACACCTAAGATCTAGCTTCCTTTATTTGATTTTTTTAATTTAAAACTTTTTATTTTATTCTATTATTATTGTTGTTGTTTCCTCCTCCAAAATGACAAGACATAGGAATTCACCTCAACAGAAAGAACATGAAGAAATGATGGCTAGGGATTTAGTCAAGGCAGATATAAGTAAGACATATGAACTAAAATTTAAAACAAGCATACTAGCTGGGTTTGAAAAAAAAGGCATAGAAGACACTCGAGAATCCCTTTTTGCAGAGATTAAAGAACTAAAATCTAGTCAGGACAAAACTAAAAATGCTATAACAAAGATGTAAACCCAAATGGAAGTCATAAAAAAGAAGATGGACAAAGCAGAAGAGCAAATTAGTGATACAGAAGATAAAATTATGAAAAATAATGAAGCTGGAAAGAAGACAGAAACAAAGATCAGGGACCACGAAGGTAGACTTAGAGAACTCAAGGACTTATTAAAATGGACTAATGTTCATATCATAGGAATCCCAGAAGATAAAGAAAGAGAAAAAGGGGCCAAAGGTTTATGTGAGCATATGAGAGCTTAAAATTTCCCTAATCTGGGGAAGAACACAGACATCAAAATCCAAGAAGCACAGAGACCTTCCATTAAATTTAACAAAAGCCAGCCATCGCCAAGACATATCATAGTCAAATTTCACAAAATACACAGAAAAGGAAAGAATCCTAAAAGCAGCAAGGGAAAAAAGTCCTTAACCTACAAGGGAAGAAAGGTTCATAGCAGTTGTGTCCACAGAAACTTGGCAGGCCAGAAAGGAGTGGCAAGATATATTCAAAATGCTGAATGGAAAAAAAAAAAAAATGCAGTCAAGAATACTCTATCTGACAAAGCTGCCATTCAAAATGGGAGAGACAAAGAATTTCCCAGAAAAAGAAACCAAAGGAGTTTGTGACCATTAAACTACCCCTAAAAGAAATTTTAAGGGGGACTCTTTGAGTGTAGATAAAAAAAAAAAAAAAAAAAAAAGACCAAGGCAACAGAGACTAATAAGGACCAGACAGCATCACCAGAAACACCAACTCTACAGGTAACTCAATGGCACTAAATTTATCTTTCAGTAATCACTCTGAATGTAAAGGGACTAAATGCTCCAATCAAAAGACACAGGGTACCAAAGGGATAAAAACAACAACAAGATTTAAAACAAAGACAGTCACATCGCTTCTCGGCCTTTTGGCTAAGATCAAGTGTAAAACAATGACAGTCACAAGAGATGAAGAAGGGCATTATATCATAATTAAGGGAGTCTGTCTATCAAGAAAATTTAACAATTGTAATTATGTGTGCCCCCAACTTGGAAACACCTAAATATATAAACCAATTAATAACAAACATACAGAAACTCATTGATAATAATACAATAGTAATAGGGGACTTTAACCCCTCTTCCCCCTTACATCAATGGACAGATACCCTAAGCAGAAAATCAACAAGGAAACAATGGCTTTGAATGACAGACTGAACGAGATGGACTCAACTGATACATTCAGAACATTTCACCTTTAAGCTGCAGAATACACATTCTTCTCGCATGCTCATGGAACATTCTCCAGAACACATCACAGGTCACAAATCAACCCTCCACAAGTACAAAAAGATCAAGATCATACCATGCATATTTTCATGAATATGAAAATATGAAACTTGAAGTCAACAATAGGAAAAAATTTGAAAAGCCCTCAAATACATGGAGGTTAAAGAATATCCTACTGAAGAATGAATGGTTAACCAAGAAATTAGAGAGAAAAAAAATTTAAATACATGGAAGCAAATGAAAATGAAAACACAATAGTCCAAACATTTGTGATGCAGCAGTCCTAAGAGGGAAGTATATTGCAATTCAAACTTATCTCAAGAAACAATAAAAGTCCCAAATATACAACCTAACCTTACACCTAAAGGAGCTAAAAAAGGAAAAGCAAATAAAGCCTAAAGCCAGCAGAAGAAGGGAAATAATAAAGATTAGAGCAGAAATAAAGGATATAGAAAGAACAACAAAAACAGATCAATGAAACTAAAAGCTGGTTCTTTGAAAGAATTAACAAAATTGATAAGCCCCAAGTCAAACTTTACAAAAAGAAAAAAGAAAGGACCTAAGTAGATAAAATCATGAATGAAAGAGGAGAGATCACAACCAGCATCATGGAAATACAAACAGTTATAAGAGAATACTATGAAAAATTATACAGGAACAATCTAGGCAATCTGGAAGAAATGGACAAATTCCTAGAAACTCACAAACTACCAAAACTGAAACAGGAAGAAATAGAAAATTTGAACAGACCCATAATCAGCAAAGAAATTGAATCAATAATCAAAAATCTCCCAACAAACAAGAGTCCTGGGTAAGATGGCTTCCCAGGGGAATTCTGCCAGACATTTAAAGAATAGTTAATACTTATTATTCTCAAATTATTTCAAAAATAGAAACAGAATAAAAACTTCCAAACTCATTCTACAAAGCCAGCATTACCTTGATTCCAAAACCAGACAAAGACTCCACTAAAAAGGAGAATTCGAGCCAATATCCTGGTTACATAGATGTGAAAACTCCCAAGAAGATATTAGCAAATTGAATTCAACAGCACATTAAAAAACTTATTCACCATGATCAAGTGGGATTTATTTCTGGGCTGCAAGGCTGGTTCAATATTCACCCATCAATCAACATGATATATACCACATCAATAAAAGAAAGGATAATAAGGATATGTGATCTTATCAACAGATGCAGAAAAAGTATTTGACAAAATACAGCATCCATTCTTTATAAAAAACCCTCAACAAAGTAGGAACAGATGGAACATACCTCGACATCATAAAGGCCATATATCAAAAAGACACAGCTAACATCATCCTCAATGGGGAAGAAAGGAGAGCCTTTCCTCTACAGTCAGGAAGAAGACAAGAACGCCCACTCTCACCATTACTATTTAACATAGTACTAGAAGGCTTAACCTCAGCAATCAGACAACAAAAAGAAATAAAATGTATACAAACTGGCAAGTAAGAAGTCAAACACTAGTTGCAGATGACCCAAATAGAAAACCCAAAAGATTCCACAAATACATGAATACAGCAAAGTCACAGGATGTGAAATCAACTTGAAGAAATCTGTTTAAAAATTTGTTTAACGTTTATTTATTTTTGAGAGACAGAGACAAAGTGTGAGCGGGGGAGGGGCAGAAAGAAAGGGAGACACAGAATCCGAAGAAAGCTCCAGACTTTGAGCTGTCAGCACAGAGCCCGATGCAGGGCTTGAATCCATGAATGGTGAGATCGTGACCTGAGCCAAAGTCACATGCTCAACCAACTGAGCCACACAGGCACCCCAAAATCTGTTGCATTTCTATACACCAAGAACAAAGCAGCAGAAAAAGAAATCAAGGAATCGATCCCACCTGCAATTGCACCACAAACAAAATATACCTAGGAATAAACCTAACTAAAGAGGTAAAAGATCTATACTCTGAAAACTATAGAACACTTATGAAAGAAATCAAAGATGACACAAAGAAATGGAAAAGCATTCCATGCTCATAGATTGGAAGAACAAACATTATTAAAATGACTATGCTACTCAAAGCAATCTACACATTTAATGTAATCCCTCCCAAAATACCACCAGCATTTTTTGCAGAGCTACAACAGACAATTCTAATACTTGTATGGAAACACAAAAGACACCTCATAACCAAAGCAATCCTGAAAAAGAAAAACAAAACAGGAGGCAACATGATTCTGGATTTCAAACTATATTACAAAGCTGTAATCATCCAGACAGTATGGTACTGGAACAAAAACAGACACATAGATCAATGGAACAGGACAGAAAACCCAGAAATGGACCCACAACTACATGTTCAACCAACCTTTGACAAAGTAGGAAAGAATATCCAATGCAAAAGACAGTATCTTCAACTAATGGTACTGAGAAAACTGAATGGTGACATGCAGAAGAATTAGACCACTTTCTTACACCGTACACAAAAATAAATTCAAAATGGATCAAAGACCTAAATGTGAGGCGGGAAACCATCAAAACACTACAGGGAATCACACTCATAAATCTCTTTGACTTTGGCTGGAGCAACTTCTTACTAGACACATCACTGAAGTCAAGGGAAACAAAAGCAAAATGAACTATTGGGACTTCATCAAGATTAAAAGCTTGTTCACAGTGAAGGTAACAATCAACAAAGCTAAAAGGCAGATTTCAGAATGGGAGGAGATATTGGCAAAAGACATAAGGATTAGTGTCCAAAATCTATAAAGAACTTATCAAACTCAACACCCAAAAAACAAATAACCCAGTTAAGAAATGGGCAGAAGACAGGAATACTTTTCCAAAGAAGACATCCAGATGGCTAACAGTCACATGAAAAGATGCTTAACGTCATTCATCATCGGGGAAATACAAATCAAAACCACAGTGAGATACCACCTCACACCTGTCAGAATAGCTAAAATTCACAACACAAGAAACAACAGGTGTTGGTGACGATGCAGAGAAAGGGGAACCCTCTTGCACTGTGGGTGGGAATACAAACTGGTGCAGCCACTCTGGAGAACAGTATAGAGGTTCCTCAAGAAACTAAAAATAGAATTACCTTACAATCCAGCAATTGCACTATTAGGTATTTACCCAAAGGATACAAAAATACAGATTTGAAGAGGTACATGCACCCAATGTTTATAGCAGCATTATCAACAGTAACCATACTATAGAGAGCACAAATGTCCATTGACTGTTGAGTGGACAAAGAAGATGTGGTGTGTGTGTGTGTATACATATACATATATATACGTTTGGGCTCTCTATAGTGTGTGTGTGTGCGTGTGTGTGTGTGTGTGTGTGTGTGTGTGTGTGTGTATGTTTATATGTAATGGAGTATTACTCAGACATCAAAATAATGAAATTTTGCCATTTGCAATGATGTGGATGGAGCTAGAATGTATTATGCTAAGTGAAATAAGTCAACCAGAGAAAGACAAATATCATATGATCTCACTGATATGTGGAATTTAAGAAACAGCCAGATGAACATATGGAAAGAGGGGTAGGGAAGAGAAGAGAGGGAAATAAACTACAAGAGATTCTTAATGACAGAGAGCAAACTATGTGTTGATGGGGGAGGTGGGTGGGAGATGGGCTAGATCAGTGATAGGTACTAAGGAAGACACTTGTAATAAGTACTGGATGTTGTACATAAGTGATGAACCACTGAATTCTACTCCTGAAACCAATATTACACTGTATGTTAACTAACTAAAATTTAAATTTAAAAAAGGAAAAGAAAAAAAAAGAAAGAAAGAAATGTAAAGGACTTAAAATAGCCAAAATAATCTTAAAGAAAACAAATCTGGAGTGTTTACAAGACCAGGTATCAAGACATACAAAGCAGCAGTAATTAAGACTATATGCTACTGAGGTAAAGATAACTACATAGACCCATGAAATGGAAAAGAGAGTCCAGAAACAGACCTGCACATTTGCAGGCACCTCATTCAGAATAAAAGCACAACTACAATTCAATGGGGGAAAGTATGGTCTTTTCCATAAATGATCTGGGCCTCTTGGCTATCCATAAAGGAAAACAAAACAAAACAAGACAAAACTTATGAATCTTACCTTACGCTATTTACAAAAAACACCTTGAGATAGATCACACACCTAAACATGAAAGGTAGAACAATAAAACATAACAGAATACTGTATAATATTTTCATGAACTTGAAAAAGCTGTCTTAAATATGATGCAAAAAACACTACCCATAAAACAAAAGATTAAATTAGAGTCCATTAAAATTAAGACCCTCTGTTCATCCAAGGGCACCATTAAGGCAAGCCACAAACTGGAAAAAGCAATTTACAATACATATATCCAACAAAGGACTCAGGACCTAGAACATGTAAAGAACTACTATAAATCAATAAGACAACCTAATTAAAAATTGGGCAAAAAAATTTGAACAGGCACTTTACAACAGATGACATCCAAATGACCAAAAACATAGGAAAAGGTACTTAAAAACATTAGTCATCAGGGAAAATGCAAATTAAAACCACAGTACAATATGATTACATTCCTCTTAGAGTAGCTAAAATCATAAGGACTGACAGTACTACATACTGGTAGAAAAGCAGAGCAATCAGTATAACTACTTTGAAAAGTGTTTGGCAGGTCAACTGAAGCTAGACATATGTATACCCTGTGACCTAACAATTCCACTCTTGGAATATACCCATGAAATCGATGCTTACGGAAGTTTTACTTACAATGGTCCCAAACAGGAAATAATCCAAGTGTTCATCAACAGCAGTTGGTAAGTAAATAGTGTTGTATTCTTAAAATGCAATACAATGGATAAAGAACATATTACTATTGCATGCAACCTGGCTGAATTTCATGCAGTGAATGTTATGTGACAGTAGCCAGGTACAAGAGGATGTACTGTATATTTCTATTATTTGAAGTTCAAAAGTAAGAATAATTAATCTATGTGGCAATGGAGGTCAGAATAGTGATGACCATTTGGGGGTTTCTGACTGAAAAGGAACACAAAAGAGATTTCTGGGTGCTGGAAATACTCTACACCTTTGGCAAAAGTTTGTCTCTCAGGGTGCTAACTCCCTGTACCTCTGGTTTGTGCACCTCTGGCCCACCTGCCCTGCCTCTGACAAAGCCAGATCCCACTTGCCATGGTGCAATGCTTTATCTGAGCCAAAGCCTCTGTGAATCAGTTTAGACCAGACTTGGGCACCAGAGAGAGTGGAGCTGCCACTCCAGCCCAATAGAGGCCATGCTAAACTAGGCCCTCTCCCTGGAGAGGCAGACAAGATGAGGAGGACATGAGGAGGTGAGGTGGTCATGGCAGCAGCATAGACTCTCAATTGAGCAAGCAGCCAAGGCCCAGTGAGCAGGAAAGGCCAAGCAAATCTGGGGAAGCACCTAAACTGAGTTTCTCACAACTTTGTCATAGATAACTGCAAAAGCCACAATTCAATAAGGGCAGGGCAACTAAAGGCTCACACCCTTCAGGAATGAAGGCTCTGGTTACACCAACAGGCAAACAAACAATACAGATCAGCCAAAATGCTGGCTAAAAGTGAGGGAAATTGGTGATAAAGGAAGGAGATAAATATGCATAATGGCTGTGAAAATTAATATAGGGAAGCCTCACTAAAAATGGAATCAGGAGGGTAGAAGCAGAGGCTGAAAGGGGGAACCATACCACTCAATGTCAATTACAGGAAGAATTGTTAATTACAGTCCCCAGTAGAGAATCATCAACAGGAAAGAATCATCCATTACAGGCCTCAACAGGGAAAGATTTACATGGCATCTCCTATAAGAAATCAACTGTACCTGCAACTCAGCCAATTTCTCCAATGGACTTTCCTTTGAAACCAAACCCTCTCAATCTTCATAAAATACTGTTCCCTTCCTTTTTTTTTTCTTTGACTTGCCTATGGTTTTGCTATAGCTTGCATGCCCCAAATTAAAATTCCCGGTTATGGAGCACCTGGGTGGCTCAGTCGGTTAAGCATCCGACTTTGGCTCAGGTCATGATCATCTCATGGTTCGTGGGTTCTAGCCCCGCATCAGGCTCTGTGTTGACAGCTTGCTCAGAGCCTGAAGCCTGCTTCAGATTCTGTGTCTCCTTCTCACTCTCTGCCCCTCCCCTGCTCATGCTCTGTCTCTCTGTCTCTCAAAACTAAATAAATGTTAAAAAATAAATAAATAAATAAATAAATAAATAAAATAAAATAAAATTCTCAGTTACTCCTGAATAAACCCATTTTTGCTAGCAAAATGACTGACTTTTATTTTAAGATTAACATGGTCTTGAGACTAGTCCTAGCAGCAGACACTGGTTTATTCAATAACTCTCTTGCTTTAGGTCTTTTAGGAGATTGCAATTGGCCACCACTTTGTAGGAGATTCTATGAATGATTGGACTTGTACATTCTCTTAAAGAAAAAGCAAAATAGCGTGGGCTCGCACACACACAAAAATGTCACCTCTACATTATAATATTGGAGCTAATATTATGGAAGGAGAAGAGTGGATATGAGCAGTTCAAGGGGTAAATTGTGTTGGATTAATCTTACAGAACCCCCTTAAGATTTTCTTGGCCCCATCCATGCACTGGACCCTCAGTTACTCACTCCTTCTCAGTACCTACTTGCTCCTTGAGGGCCCAAGTGGTTCCACTGCCGGAGGTCAACCAGGCACCACTTGGAATATAGCTCCTTATACACCACAAGGCATGGAATCGCTCTTTCCAAGCTACTGCTGAATGGGCTGGACAACAAAGCCAGTAAGTTCAGGGGAGCTGATCACCTATAGGAGATGAGAAGCCAAATACTTCCTCTTCCTCCTTCCCATGGACTGTTCCAAGGCATGGTTTCATTCTATAGCCCATTAGTAGACATCCCAAATGTCAGGGCAAGTACAACTGCAGGGTGGCCCGCTGGGTCTCTTCATTGTACCACAGTGGCCAGTTTGTAACATTTCACCTTTTATTGCTTCCCAGCCATCCCTGACTATTTCCCCCTTTCCCTCACTCTCACTGCTCTGCTCTGGGATTAAACTCTCCAATTATTAACACATAAGCTTGCCCTAGACTTTGTTTTTTAGGGAACCCAGGAAAAACATATGTGGTTGGGGGTGTGAGATGTTTTAGAATCAAAAATTTTGATGTATGATAAATGCATACATTTTTTCAATACACATTAAATAAATTATTTTTGCACCAAAGCATATTTAGATCATCTGGACAACCACTTTATAATTAGATATTCCCACTACTTCAATGCTTTACTTTCAATTGCTTAAAGACATGTACTTGAGCAATAAATTCTATTTATTAGCTGTAAGTACTAACCTAACTTTTATGAGCCAACATCAAAGAAAGGGGATAAACAAGGTGAAATTGATGCTTATCACAAATGAAGTCTTGGGATGAAGGGATATTTCAAGTAATTTGAATACAGTAAATTGGTAGACCAACTTGAGTTTCCATCTGAGGTTTGACAAATTTAAAAGAGTTTATGAAGTAGGTGGCAGTCCATAATTCATATTGAGAGAAATTTAGTTTCAATAAAATAATTTAATGTTGTTAATTTGAATTATATTGACCCATGAGCTGTGGAATAGAAAAATAGAGGTCTGATGAGGGAACTGGAGGGAATTTGCTTTGCACAGTGATATGTAAATTTTATCTTTTCTCTCCATTATAAAATATTCAATAATATCTATGTTGCTTTCTAATTTTTTTGTTGTTGTTGCAAGTGGATTGTATAAGAGAGCATCAAGAGGTGATGAGGTTATGTCAAGATCAATGAGGATTTAAAAAAAAAAAAAGACCACCATCATCGATAACTGGGTATATGACTTACACTTAATAGTGCTCACTGAATATGCAGAATAGTCAGGCCTCCATGGGGAGGTGAGGGTTGGAGGGTGGTGTTGGGTGGGTCAGTGTCCCTGGATCAGCAAACATTTGTAATAAGTAAACATCTTTTAATGGCCGAGCTGCTTGTCACCTGTGAATTCCTCCAAGGAACAGGATGTGGGCTCCCCACCCTCATTCCCAGCATCTGGCACAGGTGTAGACAAGGCTAATAATCCTTTCAAAATGAAATATTTGAAAGTACACAGAATTTGAGACTAAGCTATATGTATGGTTCCTTATATTGGAGACAAATGCAATGGTGAAAGAATTTTGGGTCAAAGGGTTAAACACTGTGATAAACCACCTCTGATAACTTGGAAAAATGTGTGTCTATATATTCATATATATATATAGAGAGAGAGAGGTAAAGAAAGATACCTCTAAATGCAGCATTCTCCAAAGAGAGAAATCAAAGTGCATTGTGCAGCAATGGGGTCATTTAAGTGTTCTGTTTTCATCTTGGTCCTTCATCTCCTGGAAGGCGCTGTGAGCAAGTCACTCATTCAGCTGAATAATAATGGTTATGAAGGCATTGTCATTGCAATTGACCCTAATGTGCCAGAAGATGAAACACTCATTCAACAAATAAAGGTAGGTTCAAAATGATAACTATCCATGCTTTAAAAACATTTTTTATCCAATTATTTTTATTTTTATTTTTTGATGTTATTTTTGAGAGAGAGGGAGACAGAGCACGAGTGGGGGAGGGGCAGACAGAGAGGGAGATACAGGACCTGAAGCAGCCTCCAGGCTCTGAGTTGTCAGCACAGAGTCCAAAACGGGGACTGAAACCCATGAGCCATGAGATTGCGACCACAGCCGAAATTGGACGCTTAGCTGACTGAGCCACCCAGGCGCCTCTATGCTTTAAAAAAAAAATAAGTGTAATATTGTTGTAGAGCAAACATAAGTTCTCTAACTCCAGCTGTGTGACATTGCCAAATTATTTTCAGGTCTGAGTATGTTTCTTCAGCTGTAAAATATAAATAATAACACTAAACTATTAGGATTCTTGTGACAGATGAGATCATAAATGCAGTACTCAGAGTTTGATACATCATTGGTGCTTAATAAATGATGTCTACACTGACTGGATTTTACCATTGGTTTATGTCAGATTCTCCTTTTATTCTCCTAATTGTAATCCCCTTCTCTGTGATCCTATTTAATACAGGAGCCCAGGATGCAAATCTCTGACTTAAGAACAATCCTGACCCTTCCAATGAGAGGAAACTATGCATTTTACCAGTTCCAAAGCAAGGGACCCTCTCAGGGCTGCTGGGCAGGCTCACCTTACTTGTTACTTCACCCATGGGGGAAGGAAAAACTAGGGAAGCATCTAACTGCTATAAGGTGGAGGGATAAGAGAGGTTGCATACAACAGCAAACTTTAAGAAGGAAATGCATTATAAAAGGCAAAAGTGTAGGTCTGTAAAATGGGAATAATAGTAAGCACCTTCCTCATAGGACTTTGTCATGATTAAGTTTAACAATGCATGCATATAAGGGAAGCTGAGTTAAGGGTATATGGGAACTCTGTACAATTTTTTGCATGTCTTCTGTAAGTCTAAAATTATCTCAAAAAATTTTTTAAAAACTTCAAAAATGTATGCATAATGCCTGATACATAATAAGAGCTCAGTAAATGTTAGGTATAGCCATCAATCATCAGTCCCACTTTTAATCCTTCTAGATCAAAAGAGTTCCTCCCTCTTAACCAAGCCAAAGGGGCTGAAGCTTATTTCTAGGCAAAGTTCCTAAGTGTGAGTTCAGAAGTTAATAGTGTAAGGGCCCTAAAGGTCGTCCCCAAAGTTTCTTTGCTCTGAGCAGAAGCAAGGCCAGAATGATGGAGTTTGGAAAAAGGGCCATCTCTACCACCAAGAGAAGGTTGGGGTTGGAGAAGTGCAGCAGTTGATGGGGGAGGAGAAGCTTACCTGTTTAAGTGGAAGACTATGAGGTCTACCACCATTGGTGAAAGAGAAATTTACATCTTTTGAAATCCCTCAAATCAGAAACCTTGGGTAGGTTTTTGATTACCTCTAAATCTAGGCATGAGCAAAAACGAAGTAGCCACTTAAGGTAACAGACAAAGTATGGAAAAAAAATTTGGCTGGCAATGTTTCTGTCTCTTGCTGGATAGTCAGTAGGGCTCAGGAAATACCAGGAGGAGGACACAGATGCCTTATCTTGAATGACAATGGTCATCTGTATTTATATTGTGCTTTAAAGCTTTCAAAGCTCTTTCATCTCACTATCTTAGGGAGATTTCCTTCCTGAGAAATGTACTTCTCACTACAATAATTAAATCTGCTTCCTGGTAGGAGTCCTAAATGAGTTGGGTATTAAGTTGGTTTCTACATCTTCTCTGTAACAGGAACACTTTTAAGGACAATAGTGTACTCTGTGTCCCTGAGTAGTTAATAAAAGTGGGTTCCCCACTATTTGATGTTCCAGATCCGCAGAGTTGAGGGAGCTCACTGTTGGCTTTGCTGCCTTTCCTGGCCATCCCTCACTCTCTGCTTTCTAAGGGGATTCTCTTCCTCAAGTCCTTGTGGGGCAGAAGCTTCTAAGTCAGCTCTTAAATACTGGCTTTAGCAGGACAGTCCCTAACATTTTTTCCATATATAGGACCGGCAGATGGCGCTGCAGCAGTTCTATCCACGGCACCTACATTCTAGTCCGTTTTAGCTGTAGAAACAACAGAACACACATGACAGAGTGAGAGAGACTAAGGGAGAAACTCGCTCTCTGCTTGTGTGAACGCTCTCTGTCTCTCTCTCTCTGTCTCTCTCTCTCTGTCTCTCTCTCTCGCGCACACACACACACACACACACACACACACACACACTTATACACACATTAAAGATATTGAATGGGAGTAGTTTGGAGTGTTCTCAATGCGTAGGAGCCCAGGCACGCCCTGACTTGGCACTCCTGGACAGTTTGCCACTCAGGAAACCGCTTCGTTCATTCATTCTTTGTTCGTCCATCCAACAAATATTCATAGAGCATTTACAAAATGTCAGTACCAGGAATCCACTGGTGAATAGTATACTATCCCTGCCCTTAAGGCATTACCAGCCCATCCTATAAATTGTTACCCTCAACCTTCTCCAAACCTCTTAAGTTTAAATGTCTATTTGGATATGAAGTCGCCTTCTCAAAATCTGGAACAGATGATGAAGCAAAGTTTCCTTATTAATGTTTCTATTAAAACATGGAAGACAAGAAAATTTCATGCTGCTTATTCTTCCTGGAGATAATGAAAATTCACATTTCACAAGTCAAATTGTAATATAATACTCTAATGTAGGAAGTTTTATATCTACTTTTCAACTTTTTGGTGATCTTGACCTAGTGTTTTTATTTTTCATTTTATTTTTTAAAAATTTTTTAATGCTTATTTATTTTTGAGAGAGACAGAGTATGAATGGGGGAGGGAGCATAGAGAGAGAAGAGACACAGAATCTGAAGCAGGCTCCAGGCTCTGAGCTGTCAGCACAGAGCCTGATGCAGGGCTCAAACTTGTGAACCAGGAGATCATGACCTGAGCCGAAGTCAATGCTCAACCGACTGAGCCACCCAGGTGCCCCCAGTGTTTTTATTTTTTTAAATGAGACAATATTATATTATCCTAGTAATTGTTAAAAATCTGGCTTTGGGGGAAGAAGGAAATGCAAATTACAAGAACTTTAATAAAACTGTCCAGGCAGCCATTACTGTCACTATCTGAAGGGAGGGAACCTAAGGCTCATAGAGATAAAATAAATTCCCCAAGTTTATCCTGTTAGGAAGTGGCAGAGTAGGAGTCACTTCCGCATCAACGGGCAAGTACTTCCCCATGTAATGATGACCTGTTTCTGCCCCTAAGGCCAACCCTGCCAGGCACTGGACTCTAGTCATTCTGGTCTGCTCCAGCAAGGACATTCCTCCTGCAATGACCCATTTTTCTCTTAAATTATCAGTTCTTTTCCATTAGCATATACATGTGTTATAATAGTTTCCATTTAAAAAAAAAAAAAAAAAACTAAACCAAACAAAACTCCCTTGTCCTGAAGTCCTCTTTCAGCTAATGTTTCATTTCTCCATTCCTCTTTAATCTACAGAAAAACTTCTTGACCTGTTGTCTGTATTCACCGTCTCTGCTTCCTCATCCCCTAGTGTGTTGAACTCATTCATATGGAGCTATCATCTCTGTTCCACTAAAATGGATCACTCAGGTAGCCGAATTCATTGCTCGGTTATTAGTCCTCATCATACTTGATTGCTCAACAGCATTAGACACCGATGAGGAATCTCTCCTTCCTTAAACACTCTCGCCACTTAAACACAGTGCCTTCTGATTTCCTCCCCATGCACCTGCTGCTCCCTCCGGATCTCCTTTGCTGGCTTCTCCTCACCTGACCCCTAAATGCTGGGGGCCTGAGGGCTCAGTCTTCAGCCCTCTTCTCTCCTCTGTCTATACTTGCTTTTGTACCTTTCAGTGGTTTTCAGTCCTAGTAGACCCAATACCCCTTTCTGTAATAAATTTCTTATAATACCCTCTCTACCGTCTTGTCATGAAGCAGCTCAGGGAATGTGCAGAGGCATTTATAATTTAACACTACAGCTCTTTTCATTTTAGAGAAATAAAGTTGAAGAGAAATTAATTACACCACTTCCTTATATTGAACACTTAGTACTATGCTAAAAATAAATACTCTCATATCATTTAGTTAACCCCAAAATTATTACAGGAGCCAGCAGTACTACAGGTGCATTCATTTTAATTTGAGTTTCTCTCCCAGTACTACTTGGTGTGGGACTTTGAGACCTATACTCTCGAACTGTCAGTTTCTCCCTTAAAGGTTTATTGATCCTCAAAAGATCAAATGAAATGAAACCAATAACTAACATTTCATAATGTTAACACAATGTTGAAATGTTAACATTTCATGTTGCTAAGTAAACATGGTTCTAAGTGCTTCCTTGACTTCATTTGCTCCTCACAACAAATTTATGAGCTAGTCGCTAGAATATTTTCTACTCTACGCGTGGAGAAACTGAGGTTCAGGGGAGCTTGAGGAAATTGCCTGATGTCCTGCCATAAGTGGTGGAACCACAATTAGTGTCTGCCTCTGGAGTGCATTGTCAACCATTATACTGAAATACACAGCATGTGGTAAGTACTCAGAAAAGATCAGCTATTATTATTAATAAAAGCTATTTCCACATTTCCCCTTCCCATCTTGATAAATAACTAGTCTTTGGAAATGTGAAATACGGATATAAATTTGAATGATTGACAGTTTTGCCTATTTTCTGTCATAAATGTGCTGGTTATATGTGTTTTCTTTTTTCCCAGGACATGGTGACCCAGGCATCTCCATATCTGTTTGAAGCTACAGAAAGAAGATTCTATTTCAAAAAGGTTGCCATTTTGATTCCTGAAAAATGGAAGACAAAACCTGAGTATGTGAGACCAAAACTCGAGACCTACAAAAATGTGAGAATATCAAGTTTTTTTTCACATTCAATTTCCTTCTCTAATTCAGATTTTTTTTCATCAAAATATCCTAGAATCAAATGAAATTGTTACAAAATACTCTTGCACGAAAAAGGTCAATTCATTTGCGGAATTTTGTAATAATGACTATTTGTTAAATTTCAGGCTGATGTTCTAGTTGCTGAACCAACTGCTCCAGGTAATGATGAACCCTACACGGAGCAGATGGGCAACTGTGGAGAAAAAGGGGAAAGGATTCATTTCACTCCTGACTTCCTAGCGGGAAAAAAGCTTGCTCAATATGGACCACAAGGTAGGGCTAGAGATAAAATAATCTGGTATATTTCTCACAATTTAATGATTTTATTCTCAAAGTAGATCAATAATAGCATTATCTGAGTAAGCATATACAAGCAAAATAAATTATTATAACTTTTTTCACTTAAAATAGAGATTCAGTGCAAATCGGTGCAGCCACTCTGGAAAACAGTGTGGAGGTTCCTCAAAAAATTAAAAATAGATCTACCCTATGACCCAGCAATAGCACTGCTAGGAATTTATCCAAGGGATACAGGAGTACTGATGCATAGGGGCACTTGTACCCCAATGTTTATAGCAGCACTCTCAACAATAGCCAAATTATGGAAAGAGCCTAAATGTCCATCAACTGATGAATGGATAAAGAAATTGTGGCTTATATACACAATGGAGTACTACGTGGCAATGAGAAAGAATGATATATGGCCCTTTGTAGCAATGTGGATGGAACTGGAAAGTGCGATGCTAAGTGAAATAAGCCATACAGAGAAAGACAGATACCATATGGTTTCACTCTTATGTGGGTCCTGAGAAACTTAACAGAAACCCATGGGGGAGGGGAAGGAAAAAAAAAAAAGAGGTTAGAGTGGGAAAGAGCCAAAGCATAAGAGACTCTTAAAAACTGAGAACAAACAGGGTTGATGGGGGGTGGAAGGGAGGGGAGGGTGGGTGATGGGTATTGAGGAGGTCACCTTTTGGGATGAGCACTGGGTGTTGTATGGAAACCAATTTGACAATAAATTTCATATATTGGAAAAAATAGAGATTCAGAATAGTGTATTTCCCAGTTAAAATTTAAATTCTTCATGTTTAGCACACGTGTGTAAGTACAGAATTTTTAATTTTTAGAAATTGTTATCAGATAGTATTATAATATACTTTCCAAGTATAATCAAATGCAATAAGTTTTAGATAATTAAGGTAACTAATAACTAGTACTAGGTTTCTTCTCTATCTTGAAAAGATTAGGACCTATTTGATTTTCTTCATTTAAATAGGGAAGGCAGAGAAAACAAACAAAAGAGTACTAGCACCTCAATACCCCACCCCCAAATACACGAATGCACTTATAGACCTTATCAGAAAGAGGTGTCAAACAAATGTACCTCTCTCTTGTTCCTTTACAACATTCCATCTCTACTCCATAACAGGAACAGAAAATTCCCAACCTATGGCTCAATATGTGTTGAACTGATTTACCTAAGTGCCCCATCCCACTCCTGAGCTCACCTCAGCCATCATGGTCACCACATTTATAATCCCTTCTTTCTGTACTGTGCCTCCATGCCTGCTCCCCTACAACCTTCCCTTCCCTTTAAGAGGTCATCAGTTGTTCCCCAACACTGACAGAATAGTCTAAATCTTTAATGTGAGATTCTAGGTCTTCCTTAGCATACATCCCTTCATATAACTGTCCAAATTCAGCCTACCTAGGAATTTACATTCCAGAAAAACTGAGCTGAGTGTAAACTCAAATACTCACTGAGTGCCTATTAAGTTCTAGGCACTATTTGCCAAGGCACGGCAATGAAGTCATGGTGTCTATTCTCATGGAGATGTGTCTAGTGTGACAGACTAGCATTAAAGAGTAATGAAAATATAACATGATAAAGTGTCATAATGGGATATAATGAAAGTGCAAAGGAGGGGTATATGGACAGGTTTAGGATGTCAGAGAAGGCTTCTAGGTGGAGATAAGCCTGATTTTGAAAGAGGAGTAGGATTTATCCAGAGAGAGGGAAAGAGTATTCTGAGTCAGAGGAAAACTATGTGAAAAGAACAAGAGATGAGCAAGAACATGGTGTGACTCTAGACAGCGAAAGGAGTTTAGGAATTCACTGTGATTTTAGAGTTTTGGCAGTGGATGAAGAACAGCAAGAGATATGGCTTCAGAGAGGAGCAGAGCCTGGATCAGGAATCTTGTGTGCCATGTTGAGATGTTGGACTTAACCTGAGCACCATAGGGGAGCCATCTAAGACTAGAGATATGGTGGCCAGTTGGGTGGCCATTGCAGTGATTCAGGAGTAGGCAGCAGTAAGATTGGAAAGAGGGGACTAGGTCAAAGCAAAAAGCCAGAGGTGTAGTAGGCAGACCTTGAGGGTTAACCAGATATGAACCATGAGGGAGAAGGACATATTGGGGATGCTGCTCTGGCTGCCCTATGAATGCCTCTGGCTCCCACAACAGCCTGCACTGGCCTCCATCGTTATACTTGAACCACTAGGGATTTTAGTTATCTGATCATTTGTGTCATCTGCTAGACTGTGAGCTGTGTAAGGACAAGGCAGTTGTTTCGTCTTTGTATGAATAACTGCCTGGCACCTACTAGTGCCTGATTAACATTTGGTGAGGCAAAATAAGTAGTTATATTTTAAAGAAATGTGCAGTTGTCATTAGATTTTTTTTTTCCCTGAGGAAATCAAACCTTTAACTGAAAAAAATTAACATAGCAATGCATAATGATGTTCAGAAAAATTACCTTCTCCTAGTGTGAGAAGATAATTTTGTCATTCTTATTGTAATCCGGTGTTTAAAATATTTCCTCACAGGAAGGGTCTTTGTCCATGAATGGGCTCATCTGCGATGGGGGGTATATGATGAATACAATAATAACCAGAAATTCTACTTTTCCAATGGAAAAAGACAAGCAGTAAGGTATGTGTATTTTAATTTAATTTTTCCCAACCTATTTTTAAGCTTATTTATTTATTTTGAGAGACAGAGAGAGCATGTGCACACATGCGCACTTGTGTGTGTGAATGGGGGAGGGGCAGAGAGAGAGGCAAAGAGAGAATCCCAAGTCGTTTCCACACTGTCAGTGCAGAGCCCAAGGGGGGCACAGAGACCTCGATCTCCCAAGCCTTGAGATCGTGACCTGAGCTGAAATCAAGAATCAGATGCTCAACTGACTGAGCCACCTTCCCAAACTATTTTAAAATTACAACCATTTTTTTCCATGAATTGACTTCAAAAATATCGGTTTTTTATATTTTTTAACTTTCATTCTCTTAGCGCCCTCTTTTTCAGCTTCCCACAAAACTACTTCTTTTGTTCACTTTGTAAGTGCTTCAATTAGTTGAATTGTCTACTCTGCAGCTACAAATCATTTGCCTCTGTGTGTGTGTGTGTGTGTGTGTGTGTGTGTGTGTGTGTGTGCAACGATAAGAAATCCACAGGTACCACGTTCAGTGTCTCCATCTCCCTATATCAGAATCAGGGACATAAGCCAGCCTAATGGGATTCTTTAGTGCCTTGAGGGCAGAATGGTATCTATGTGGATTTGATCAGTACAAATGGGCTTGGGAGGGACTGTGGAACTTACATAAATGACAACCCAAATATTAAAACAAAACAAAATTTATCCCAATTTAAATTAAACTTTCTGTACTGTCAATAGAAAGCAAACCGAATACTTGAAAAGTACTCTTGGCTGCCATTATTTTATGGGTGAGTTCAATTTCAATGAATATAAACTGCTTTAGCACTAACATAAAAGGCAGGGAACTTCCCAATTTACTTTAAAGAGGTAGCATAATTTAGACACTAAAACCTGACAGATGGCATGAAAAATAATTCTGTAGATACAGTTTTCTAAAAAGATTTTAAATTAATGGATAGTAAATTATATCTGGTAGAATTAAGGGGATAACAAACATACTAAGGCCAAGTAGGATATCTTCCAGAAATTTGAAAATATTGTGATATTAGGTAACTAATTAATATGGTATATTGAGTATAGAAGAAAAATAATGATGCCAATAGATTCTCAAAGGAGTTTGATAACCTTGCACACATATGCCCGAGTTTAAAAACAACAACTCCTTTTTGAAGACTAAAATTTGGTACAACACTCCTCTCCACTTCTGCTTCCAGTTCTGTTTGCCTGATGCTGTTCAAGGACGGGAGCTAGGATTGGGTTCAGTTACTGTCCTACGTGGTGCAACTGTTTCCAAGGGGAGCTGCACTTGGCTCAGCACTCAATCTTGGCTTCCCATTTCTCCCACAGGAGCATTACTACTCACCATTTCACCTTTCTTTACTACATTCAAACTCTGTTAGCTAGGTCCACTTCTGTTGTATCTTCCCTCATTGTTACATCACCTCAGGCATAAATAGACACTACGTGCCTCCTAGAACCAGGCACAGTCCACCAGATTCCTCTAGCTTATTCCCTCTGCACCTCACAGACCACACCCAGGGGCCCTTCCCTGATGTGATCATACATTGGACCGACCTCTACAGTCTCCGCCAATGCATGCCATCCCAAACCCAACACCTGCCTTCCGCACTTCTCTTTTCTAAGCTTCTACATAGTTGAACGCTGTATATTCCCTCAAGAGAAAAACTTATTAGTAAGCTTATTAGTCCTTCCTAGAGATATTCTAGACATATTTACATATACGGCATGTTCTTCCACAGATAACATTAGCAAAGCTGACATGATCACCATGTCCTCTTAACAAAAATTTAATTATAGTGTATTAATAACGTTTATTGCTTCTTATCTTCCAAATATTTTTATTGCTTTGAAGGGCTAGGAGCAATTTTAAAAAATGATGGTAGTGACCACAACAGAAAGTTACTTCTTTAAGAAGATACAGAACATTCACTGAACACTGATAGCCTTTCATATTTAATAGGGAAATGCCAGAGACATTCCTAGGAATAAAGATGACCACTATTAGCACATTCTAACTTTGTTTAGAACGTTGGAGCCAATGCAATAACACCTTAAACTGAAGAGGTTAAAAACAGTGGGGCAGTAGGGAGCTGCTACTCAAAAGGAAGAGAGAAAATTGCTTTTAAGCAGATGAGACATAGTCCACTCAGAAAACCCAAGGAAATAAATAGAAATTAAAACTGACAAAGGAAGTCAATAAGGTGACCAGATACAAAATGAATATTCAAATTACCTTTCCATAGATTAACAATAACGAGTTCAAAAATATAATGGAAAATTTCTTCTCCACTTAAGATAGCAATTAAAAGTGTAATAAAAGTAGGGCAGGGGTATCACCTCGCAGTGTCAGAATACCTGAACTCAACAACACAAGAAACAACAGGTGTTGGTGAGGATATGGAGAAAAAGGAGCCCTCTTGAACTGTTAGTGGAAATACAAACTGGTACAGCTGCTCTGGAAAACAGCATGGAAGTTCCTCAAAAAGTCAAAAATAGAACTATCCTATGATCCAGCAATAGTACCACTGGGTATTTACTCGAAGAATACAAAAACACTAATTCGAAGGGATACATGCACCCCTATGTTTATAGCAGCATTATGTACAAATTATGGAAGCAATCTAAGTGTCCATCAATAGATGAAGGAATAAAGAATACTGGAACAATGGAATATTGTTCAGCCATAAAAAGAATGAAATCTTGCCATTTGCAACATCATGAATGGATCAAGACCATATAATGCTAAGTAAAATAGGTCAGAGAAAGACAAATGCCATATGATTTCTGTCATATGTAGAATTTAAGAAACAGAACAAATGAGCAAAGGGGAAGACAGAGAGAGAAGGAAACCAAGAAACAGATTCTTAATTAACTGAACAAACTGATGGCTACTAGAGAGGAGGTGGGTGGAGGGAATGGGTGAAATAGGTGATGAAGATTAAGGAATGAGTGCACACACTTGTTGTGATAAGCACCAGGTAACTAAAATAAAAACTTAAAAACTAAATAAAATAATTTTTTTTAAGTAGGGTCAACTCTAAGAAATGTGAAAGTCATATTAGAATAAAACAGTAAGATCTTTCTAAGGAATTTAAAAGAATATCAAGATAAGTTGAGAGACTTTGAATTCATGGAAGATGTAAATTCAACACAAATCAATACATAGATTTTATGAAACTAGTTAAAATACGTCTATTTTTACCTCATTTTTAAAATCCTAGAGATTATTCAGTAGATAGTAGCTAAGAAGTGTTTTGAAAAATAATAGTAATAAGTGGTCATTTTACTTATTGAATTTTAAATATACTCTAAGTCTACATTAATTAAAACAATGGGGGCTAATAGACACATATATAATAATTTATTATTTAATACAGCCAGAATTACAAATCTATGAGGAAAGGCAGAATTTCTTAAGATATCAGAGCAATTTTTAACTGTGTCTGTGTGGGGAAAAATTAACAGACCCTCTTTCCAATTGGATAGACTCATTAAGTATAATGAGTAAGAAACTAGATAAATATTAATAAATATTGAATTGTTACTTGGGGAAGTTCTTTCTATGCATTCAAGAATCGGAAAAAGACGTAACTAAAGGAATAATAAATTTGGCAACATAGGAATTAAAATTTTGGTTGTACACAAATCAAACGTAAATTAAAGAAAAAGGTAACAACAGAAAAACATATCTATGAAAATTAAGAAACCAGACTTTTAAGAGCTTAGTATTATAACACACAAAGAACTTTTTAAAACCAAAAACAAAACGGTAACTCCCTAATAGAAAAATAGACACTGGAGAAGAATAAATAACTCACAAATGAGGAAATAAAAATGGCCAATAAACATATAATAAATGTTCAGACTTACTAGTAATCAAAGAGGTGCAAATGTGACTAGGATGAGAATCACTTATTACCTAGTAAGTAAAGCTACTTTCAGCGGGATGAGCACTCCCACAGATGGTTGTTAGAGGCATAAACTGGCATAACTTTCCTTAGAAAGCAATTTGATGGCACATAGCAAATCTGTAAAACTTTTCCTATTTTTTGATCCAGTAATTTCATGCTTAAAAACCCATTTTAAGGGAAATGACAGAATGGGTTGTATCCACAGACTTTAAAATGTTCAAACTTTTACTCTGGGAATCATGTAGCAAACTTGGAAACAGAGCCAAAACTTCATGTGAAATTTTATTTATTCATTGAAGTTTTACTTTTAGTACTGACAAATCAGTACCAAATTTCTACTAATTTGGCGGGGGGGGGTCCAAATTAAATAAATTAGGCTAGATTCATTTTATAGTATCAAAACATACAGCTATTAAAGTCACATTTTAAAAGGATATTATAAATTATAATAATACATTAAAATCTTAAGTATACTAACATACCAAGTTTTTTTTAAAGCAGGAAGCAAAGCGATATATGCAATGCTATGTTGATATATAGAGAAGAAAATGCTTCAATATGTTAACAGTAGCTTATTTCTAATGGTGGGACATGATTTTTTTATATTCTTCTTTATGCTCCTTTGCTATTTTCCAAATTTTCTGTGGTGTTGATACATTATTTATATGTTTAAAAAATAAAATGTAGGGGCGAAGGGTACCAGGGTGGCCCAGTCAGTTAAACATCCGACTTTGCTCAGGTCATGATCTTGCGGTTTGTGAGTTTGAGCCGCTCTGCGAGCCCCACTGGGTTTGAGACCTGTGCTGATGGCGCAGAGCCTGAAACCTGCTTCCAGTTCTATGTCTCCTTCTCTCTCTCTGCCCCTCCCCTGCTCTCTCTCTCTCTCTCTCTCTCTCTCTCTCTCTCTCCTCTCTCTCAAAAATAAATAAACATCAAAAAAATTTTAATAAATAAAATTTGGGGGAAAGCAGTCCATTTATAATAGCCACAAACTCATAAGCATATAAAGAAAAATCTAAAATACCTACAAACATATAAGAAATATGCAAAATTGTATAACTAGAAAAACAGGAAATGTCTGTAAGCCTTTTGAGGGAAACAAAAGAGAGTTCCTGATTTTCTAGCAATGAGGGTCCTAGATTAGGAGGTAGCTAAGGGCTTGGAAGCTTATTAATTCTGACAACAGCCATAAGCCAGAGTTAGCTTTTCTGCTGCAAAGAAACAAATTCTGATACCGTTTGGGGAACTCTTCAGATACTTTCTGGCAAATAAAAATGACTCTGCTGAGAATTTAATAATTTTGCTGTTTAAGGTGATCTATTTGTTTATAAGAGGAAATTGTAGACATCAGAACAACCTGACCACAGAGTCTAATAACCCTTCGAAATGATTACAGCACCTAAACGTATTAATGTATTTTCAGATGTTCGGCAGATATTACTGGCAAAAACGTAATAAAGAAGTGTCAGGGAGGCAGCTGTGTCACCAAATCATGCAAACTCGACAAAGTAACAGGGCTGTATGAAGAAGGATGTGAGTTCATACCTCATGGCCTGCAGACTGTGAAGGCTTCCATAATGTTTGCACAAAGTATTGATTCTGTAAGTATTCTGTTCTTCTTGTATTTTTGTCTTCTTGACACTTATGAATTTAGTGAAGTATCTTATCCCCAATTGCTGCAAGAAAGGATCAAATTTTAGGAAATCACCAGTGAGCAGCTGATTCTCTGTGGGAGAAACTGGGAGTACAAAATCAGCGATAAATTCATTATCTCCCCCCCACACCCCGCACCCCCTCTTTAGGTCCATTAGTGAGACTCCATCATCTCCCTCCCATGAGCCTGTGGTTTCAGTGCTTAGAATCATCTCAAATATCCTTAAAGGCAGACAAGCACAACAATTTTTGGTTAACTAAGAAATTTACCCAAGAGAATTAGACACTTTATTCATTAATAAAAAGTAGCCTTAAATTTAATTTGCAGAGATCTCTTTTCAGTCTGCATATTTGCTTTTGGTTGTTAACTGAAATTTTCAATCCTTTAAGAGTGTTGCTGCCTATAAGGGGTTTGAACATAGTTTTAATAATTTTAAGTAGTTTTTAAATGTGTCCTAATGTTTTTTTATTTATTTATTTATTTTTTTTTTTTTTTAACGTTTATTTATTTTTGAGACAGAGAGAGACAGAGCATGAACGGGGCAGAGAGAGAGGGAGACACAGAATCGGAAGCAGGCTCCAGGCTCTGAGCCGTCAGCCCAGAGCCCGATGCGGGGCTCGAACTCACGGACCGCGAGATCGTGACCTGGCTGAAGTCGGACGCTTAACCGACTGAGCCACCCAGGCGCCCCCCTAATGTTTTTTTAAATGACCAACTGGTATATAACAAATTTGACAAATTACCCTTATTAGTGTTAAATATATATATCAGCAAATTTGCATAAACTAAAACTAAATGCATCAGTTTATCACTAACTAAAATCAGTGGAGAGACTTTGTGGGGAGACTCTCCTGTCTTTCAGTCTCCTATAAAATTATGTTTCCCTTTTGAAATAGAAGGCGAAGTAACTTGCAAGAGTCTGTCAATAAAAATGTGGTGTAAGTTTTAAAAATGTGATGTACCATGGTCCAAAAGGCCCATCCTTCACTCTGGCTTTGCAGTCTATTTCTAGACTTATTCAGAAACTTTCAAGAGAGGGCCCTCATTGTGTTTGAGATTAACCACAAAGTTAAATTTAATGCATGATCAGGTTTAGGAACCTCTGCCTGGAGTTCACATACAAGTTTTTCAGAACCCCTGCTAAAATGTAGCCATAATGATATTATGGAAACACTACCAAAATGACCCGGAGAATGAAAACAGAAAAAAAATAAGTGCTTTACACCTAATTATTACTTTCTATATTACTAGAATCCTGGATATTTAGGATTTTTAATTGAATGATAATACTGCGAATAATAGTCTGAGAGGAGGAATGAGGTTACACATTCTTTGCATACTATGCCACCTTTTTTAATCCCCCCAAATGCTAGCAATGTAAATACTTAAGAAAGGGGAGGAAACTTTCATTTACTGACTGTGTTAGTATGGACCCTATTCCGTATGTTCTCATATAATTCTTGCATAATAACAATTACCCTTTTGCAGATTAAAAAAAAAAACCTGACACGCAGATTTTAGAGTTACTCAAAAAAACAACAAACTTATATTGAGCTTTTATTATGTATCAGACACTGAACCAAGTTTTGAGGAAGCAAAATTTAATGAGTCAGTTTTCTGCTATATTCGGTTTATAGCCGAATAAGTGTACTAACGATGTTAAAGGGATCTTACTGAAGCATCCACAGGGTATTGGAAAGCCAAAGGGCTGAGTAGAAATTCTCTGGAGGGAAGGTAGGAAATGAAAAAACAATTTGAAAATGACCTTTTGGCTGAAAATGAAGGTAAAGTTCACAATGCAGAAGACAGAGGAAAAGGAATTCCTTGACAAAGTGGGAACCATGAGCAAAGGCATAGAGATATAAAACAAGGCAAGTTTCAGAACTTATGGATCACAGTGGGGGGAAATTAAAAGACTTGGGATGCACAGGCAGAGTGAGGATGTAGAGTGATGCAAAAATCTAAACACAGAGATTGCTCCTTGTTCTGTGAAATAGTCCGGATTACAGTGTATGAACAATGATTAGCCACCAAAGGGTCTTGAGTACAGAAAGAAGAAAGAAGATGTTTCTAGAAGCTGCGCAGTGGACCAACTGGAGGGCAAACAAGATGGAAAAGTCAGATAGGAGACCAACATAGTCTGAGTCATGGACCATGAGGGCTTGAATGAGGGAGATTCCAATGGAGAAGGGGAAAAATGATGAACTGGAGAGAGAGTGAAATATATGGATCTTGGTTATTTGGTAGAGGGAAGACGATAGGATTTCCTGACTTAGGTGGTTGTGTGGATAGTGGTGACTTAAGTTAGAAAATGCAAGAGGAGGAGGAGCAGAGTTAAAGGAAAGGCGATATGTTTGATTATGAACACACGAAGGTTGAGGAGCCTGTGGGACATCTTAGTGGAAAGAGCTAGGATGTAGGGTGTTGGTAAGTGAGTGGGAAGTAAGAGGATGGAGAGATAGGATGGTACCAGCAGAGAAATGTTAAGAAATGGGTGGCTTGTAGATAGTGGTGATGGCTTGAAATGGCAAATTTTAGAAGTAGGAAGGAAGCCAAGAGCAGATCTAGATTGCTGATGAACGCTAAGGATCCAATAAGGTTGAAGACATGGTATGAGATTGGAACTCTGAATTATGACTGTGAATTTCCCCAGCAGTGTTCTGCAGTGATTGTGGGATTAAGCCAAGTTGATGGGTTAGCCGGGCAGACTAGGAAGGAGGGCAAGGGATTTAAATACCTTTCTCTACTATTTATCTCTATAATTTTATTGACATTTCAGGTGGTTGAATTCTGTACAGAAAAAAACCACAATAAAGAAGCCCCAAACCTGCAAAACCAAAAATGCAATCTCCGAAGCACATGGGAAGTGATTAGCGATTCTGAGGACTTTAAGAAAACCACTCCTATGACGACACAGCCACCCACGCCCACATTTTCATTGCTGCAGATAGGACAAAGAATTGTGTGCTTAGTCCTTGATAAGTCTGGAAGCATGGCGGTATGTTCACTGGGTCTTACTCTTCTGGACTCTGGTCTCACATTTGCATATGATATGATCTGGACTGCAATTTGTAACAGGTTGGGAATAAACACAACCCTTAGGGTCAGAAGAGTTACAACAATAACATGACCATCAGAAACACCCACCTCAACTCTATTCAACAGAAATTTCAGCATCAAGTGTCTCATTTGCCAAATTAAATTAGCTTTCAATTTATGAGCACTGATCTGATAAAGTGCACAGCCTTAACATTTTTTATGTTTCGCTGATAATATGTAGATCTATAGAACTGTTACTAAAGCAGTGATCTAATGATCAAACTAAAGCCAAATCTGGTTTGATCTTTTAGGGCCACTTATACAAAGGCCCTAAAATTCTACCCAAAGATGTTACTAAATATAAAGGAGAAATTTAATACAGAAATCTAATTTAATATAAAGGCCTTGAATAAGCTTGTTGTCATTTACTCTTTGTTGAGGGAGCTATTTCCAAATTTCCTCTAGACTGTTCTGTTATTAGTCTGCTCATCTAAACTCAACTGACTGCCTTTCTTCTACTTCTTCGTTCAGAATGGTGACCGTCTTAATCGAATGAACCAAGCCGGCAAACTTTTCCTTCTGCAGACGGTTGAGCAAGGGTCCTGGGTTGGGATGGTGACATTTGACAGTGTTGCCCATGTACAAAGTGAACTCATACAGATAAACAGTGATGTGGAAAGGAATGCACTCACCAAAAGCTTACCAACCGTGGCCGCAGGAGGAACGTCCATCTGCTCTGGGCTTCGATCGGCATTTGCTGTAAGACAAGTTCCCCTATAATCTCTCAATGTTTACAATTTGTTTCCTAAACATCTCTCTGTTTTCAACAAATTAAGTCAAATCTCCTCTAATATTAAGTTCTATCATAATATGGGGCCTACCTACCTTTCTGTGTTTACGTGGCAGGGATTCTCTTCCAGGTGTCCTATGTTTAAGCAAATTGGATCACCTGTCTTTCAGCACTTCCACACCTTTGCTAGCCCCCCCACTTGGAATACTTTCTCCTCCCTCTCCTGTAATTCAAATCACATTCATTCTTCAAGGATCCATCACAGACACCACCTACTTCTTGACATCTTTCCTGATTCCTTCAACTGTAGAGAATCTCTCTAAACACTATGAACTTTAAAAAAAAAATCTCTTACGACTTCTAGGTCTTCTGTCTTACTTTCTAATCATGAACTTCACTCAAACAAAATTTCTTTAGGAACAGGACTTATCTCTTTACCTCCCAGGCTGCTGGCACAATATCTTTTATATAGAAGGTTCTCAATAAATAAAATTGAACTGAGTTATCTGATAGCACCTGATTCTTAATTGCTCCAAATATATCATCCAATATTGAATATTTCTTTAGAAGATATTTAGCCCCATGAAACAAAGAATAAGAGGCTGAGAGAAGCTGGCTGGCTAAGGTCTCAGAATATCTGTGGCATCTTGGGCAGGTCGGCCTTCTGCCTGCTGTGGAGCACAATACATCATTGGGGCTGTTCCAGATTCCCAAGCAGCAGCAGGAATAGTTAGTACCCAGCTCACACTGTTGCATGTGGACAACAGACACTGTTGCATGTGGACAGTTTCCTCATATTCAGTCTGTCCCTCTAGACCTTTTATTCCACCTTGAAGTTTAGCTCTTTAAAAGTGGTTTCCATTGTTTGTACAGTCAGCTGCAGATCCCTTCTCCAGATACCTGTGTGCATCTGGATTCTCTGGCCTCTACCACTCACCCAAGCTTTGATTAAAGAACCAAATGAAGGAGGGGAACTGACATTGAAATCGCTGATGTGTTCGACTAAACTCCCGCTATGCAAAACCTTAGGGGAGATGACTAATGCCAGATGGCCTGGTGGTGAAGACAGAACTTCTGGTTCTGCATTTTCCTCTCAGATGGGTGAGAGAGAGTGTGAGAGACACAACTGGAATTTACATGCTCCTCTTGCCCAATGGAATCCAGATGTGGGGTGGGAGGAGCTTATATGTGACTTTACAGTGATGAGGTAAAGGGCCTTGGGTCCTACACTGTCCTTAAGTTCCCCATTGTTTCCTGCTGCAGGACCCATGTCAGGTCTGTTCTGGGCTCTGGGTCTGTCTGCTGAAGTGCCCACTGGACTTTGCTCTCCAGGGCTGGTCAGGGCCCAGTGATCCTTCCTGGCTGACTCAGCCCCACTCTGGCTCTCACTATTGGAGCAGAGCCCTGAACACCCCATGTCCTCCATTCATTCAGCCCCTGAGCAGACTGTACACCCCTCAGCCTGTCTGGCAAGATGACCTTTTCTCTTACCTGCCAACTTCTGTCTTCCCTACGGTGTATGTGGGAACTTCTGCATGTTTTCCATGGCATGTAGCAGTGATGGGGAGTAGGACACAAGAATCCAAATGAAGCCCTTTCCCTGGCCTCTCAGGCTCTGCAACTTGGTCAAATCAAGGCCACAGCCATGGCTGAGAGGATCGTGGGCTCTGGACTCCTATATGCAGCAGAAGTCGTAGTTCTTCCCTCTTTCCTTGTGTGGCAGCCCTCTCTCAGAGTCCAAACAGAGTGGGGCAGAAGTCCCCTCTGTTCTTAGTTTTCATTTCAAGCTACTTAAGGTGCCTTCCCTTTCTGACAGTCTGGTCCAGAGCAGATTGCTTAGGCTTGATTGCTTGTCTCCCCTACTTCTGGGTCTCCCTTCTACTCTTCTTAGGGGAAGAGTGGACTCTTGCCTTCCTCTTCTGAAATGAACATTACTATTTTTTAATCTAATTTTCCTTCTATCATAACTTATCCAACATTGGTAAAAGGTTGGTTCTACACAATGTAAAAAACTATAATCTGTGTCATAAGGAATGGTTGAAACGTAGGTGTCATAAGACAACTAGGAACTGTGGGTTAATAGTAATGAAATTATTTGTTTTTATTAGAGGGAATATTAAAAACTATTAACGACTCACGGGACCCGGGTACTTACCAGTCAGAACCAATGCCAACCATTTTATAAGCTAAAATCTGCCCTGAGTCTCATATCTCCAAAATATTATTCTCATTCAATGAAGGTAGTTTCTGAGAATATCTGGGAACCTCTGAAAGCCTGTCAAGGAGAGATCATGTGAAAGAAACTAGAAAAACCTCCTTTGCTGCTTCCACAGTGGTGTCCATCCCTAGAACTGTCTTGTATCCCTCTTAACGAAGCCTGCTCCATAGCAGGGTAACCAAGAGAAAACACTACTGTCAAGTTTCATGAAAGTTGTTGATTTAAAATTAATCATTTCAAGATAGAAAGATATGTGACCATTCTCAGGCACTCGTTTATTGCCTCTGGAATTTCTCTTCTCATTCCCTTTAAATGCAGTTTTCCCAACACCTTGGGCACCCTGATAACTCATGCCCTGAATTATGTTCTCAGGTTATTAGGAAGAAATCCTCAACAGATGGATCTGAAATCGTGCTACTGACTGATGGGGAGGATAACACAATAAGCTCATGCTTTAACGAGGTGAAACAAAGTGGAGCCATCATCCACACAGTCGCCCTAGGACCCTCTGCAGCAAAAGAACTAGAGGAGCTGTCTAAAATGACAGGTGAAGAGTGGTCTGCTGCATCCCACTGAATTGTCGCTTCTACTGCACTGCAAGCTCCAGTGAACTGAGGAGAAGGAGAAGGATAAGGGTGGGATATATAGAGAGAGGGATAATCTTATTAACCAACTACCTGCCCTTCCTCCCAAATGACCATTAGAACTAACTCTACCCATTTATTTTAAGGCCTTGGTTCTAGGATTAGGGCAGTCTGGAGGAAGATGGGAATCAGCACAGCACTCTAGTTAGGATGCAGGTCTCTCCTCCCAGACACTTTGTGAGGACTGGATAGAATCTAATAGGTTACCCAGGAACCACTCTCTTCCAGTTTTCAGCTGGCCAAGAGACCCAGGGGGGACAGATGACAAGCCACTAACCACATAATACCATGATACAAGTACCATATTAGCAGTAGAAAGCACTTGAATAAAAAGAAAGAATAGAAAGCCTTGACTTTATTGAGGGAAGAAGGTTCCAGGAGGATGACCTCCAAGCAGAGACTTTAATAAGGAGTAGCAGAGGTAGAGCAAAGGGTCTACTGAACCACACAGAAGATCACTCTGAAAATGTAGAAAACAATGCAGTTTCTCCATAAGACATTAATATTTTGTGCTTCTAACTCACATACAGAGACAGATGTTTAACATAGATTCCATATATGCCTGGCTTCTTTAGAAGAGTAAATGGGCACATTTTTTTTTAACTTAGGGCCAGGATTATGCATATCAATTATTATGTGAGTTGCCTTCTGAGGCAGGTAAAATGATAGGACTGCTTGCTCCTATCTGCTTTAGACTGCTTACTTGTCTTAAGTTGGGTTTCCTAGAAACAGAGCCTGAGACAAGGAGTTATAGAAGGAGAGCCCTCAGGAGAACAAGAGAATTGGAAGTAGGATAGGGCAGGGGAAAGACGTAAGCACAGAAATGGATTTAGAGTCCAGCTGAAGTCTAAGCCCACAGCGGGCTTTCGATCTGGAATTGCATCACACACCTGGTGCAATCTTGAGGTAAAAGGGCTGAACTTTTGTAGCACTGTGTCCATCAGTCAGTGGTTATGAAGAGTTGAGGCAAGTTGGAGGTGAAGGGGCATGTTATTTCTCTGGCAAGTATAGCCCCTTTGGGTAAGGCAACTCTCTGGACAAAGGGGTAGCTATCTGCCATTAGCAGCTAACACTCAGAGCAGCTGGGGAGACATTCACTTGTCTAGGTAAGGGTATCTGAGTGAGGCTCCAAGAACATTACCAAAATACTTACCTTAAACTTTGGATGGCATTAATAATTTAAAAGTACTTTCACATCAACAATCTTAGTTACATATGTTCTAAATAGCCCAAGACTGCGAGACCTGGTTTATAATCTTTTTTTTTTTTTTACTACATATTATACTTTTCTATAACTGTTCTTTGTCAGCTGTTACTTCTTGCTGTTGCTACATATACATGTTTTATGATTTAGGGGAAAACTCAAAATTGAAGCTTGTTAAGATTATGTCTAAAATAAGAATAAATCAATAGGCTTGGAATAAGGCTTAATGAATTCTCTTATATGAAAGTGCATGACTTTTAAAACATGAAATTTTATGATATTATTTTTGACCTATCAGAGATCCATGGCTGCTTTACAAATAATTGACATAGTTGGGCAACTGAGATGTTGCTGAAGCTATTATTTAGGATGATTAAAAAATTAGTAGCAGCTTCTGAGTTCATCTGGATGCCTATTTGATATTGATCAATTAATACCTTAATAATGCAACAAAATATTTCACATATTCTGCTGTCTTAACAATAGCTAAAATGCTGCAAATACTTGCTTTCTAGAAAATAACTTCTGATAATGTAATTGCATTTTAGGAGGCTTACAGACATATGCTTCAGATCAGGCTCAGAACAACGGCCTCATTGATGCTTTTGGAGCCCTTTCATCTGGAAATGGAGCTGACTCCCAGCGCTCTATCCAGGTCAGAATTTTTACTCTTTGGTTTTTCATGTTTATAAATAATCATAGCCAAGATGGAGAATTTAATGGTTAAAACTCCTAAGTACTATATTCTTCTAGTAGTAGATTAAAATTAAAAATAGAAGTTTCAGCCTGACGTTAGACATTATTCCTAAAATGCAACACTACTTATTTAAACAAAGCAATTAGTGTTTACTTGTTTGGAAACAATGCTAACTGACTTCCTCATGGAAACCAGCAACATAAAATATAATAGGTCCAAGAATTCATTTTTAACATCTGCTAACAAGCACCCATAGCAATATAATTGGGTCAGAATTTTCTTCACAGTAGATCATCTTAAAACAAATTTTCTGGAAAAAGTAAGTGTTCAGGGATTACTTGCTCTATTTTTCCATTACCTCAAACCCCTTATATTTGCCAAGAGTTTCTTATAATGGGTGGAAAGTGTTTTGTTCTGTGAAAAGCCCATGATGTCAGTCAAGACACCTGGATCCTGGGCCTGGGCCTGCCATTGACTCTATAACTGTGGGTTAAGAACTTCATCTTTCTGGACCTCAGCCAGGTATGAACCAGAAAACATTCTTGGACCCTTCTGGTTCTAAAATTTCAAGAAAACCAAATTTTCTTTCAAAAGTCTTGAGGCTATTTTTTACGAAAAGAACAAATGTATTTTAAATGTTTTCCTTGAATAGTTTCAAAAGCTACTCCTATGAATTTTTAAACCTCAGAGTGAACAATCAGAACTCACATGTGTGTGAATTATGAGTTTTATTGTGATAATTTCATCGTGATTTCACAATTTTATTGTGAAAATTTGGACAAACGTAAAGGAATACTGTAATGTCAAAACCAAATAATGACAAATTTTGAAGCAACAGGCTTTCTGGGCTACGAGTGTAGCATTTATTCAATTAGAGAAGACTATACTCATTTGGGTAATCCTAGCTCAGATTCAAAAAATTAAACTCAGGAGTCCAGTCTGGAAATTGGAGGATGGTGTCTGAAAAAAAAGTAATTAAACTGATGAAAGGACAAATTCATAATCAGGCAGTTTCTGACCATTATTTTTGTATTTTGGAAACCTAACGGGGAGAGAGATAGAGAAATGAGCAGAACTCATTTACCTACTTGCCATAAAAATCAGATCTAAGAGCCCTTCACTTTTTCCACATCCAAGATCAAAACTACCTATGAAATTAGAAAATCTGATCCCATCACAGGTCACCCTGTCTTCTCATAGATATCAGTTTAAGGATGGGAAATAATTATCTAGGAGACAATCCTTGAGGTCACTTTCTCTATAAAAGTCCCGTTAAGTCTTCCCCACCTCAGTTCCTGCTCTACCATTCCTTCATTCTGCTCCAAACAGCAAATCTGCCTTGGCCCTTGACTTACTTCATTTATCTTCACAGGGCCTGCAATAACACTTGACCTAGTAATTGATTATTTGCAACCCAAATGATCCATATGTGGATGGAAAAAAAAGTCCCAGTCAGTCCCCTTAAGAGTTTATAGTCTAGTAAACAAGATGAGGTACAAACACTAGTAGGTATAAAGCAAAACACACTCTGAGAATATCAAAGGACTGATAGAATCAAGATTCTATGGGAACTCACAAGAGGGAGAGATTATTCTCAGCCAATAAGTCAGATGGACGTCAGAAAAAGTTTCACAGAGAAAGTGACATTTGAACCAAATTTTGGAGGATTGATAAAGCTTGAACAAAAGGAGATTAACATACAGATTTCCAGGAAAAGCAGAGTATAATAAAGTCAGAGTCATGGATTCATGAGTGTCATTTGGGGAAGTAGTCTGGTTTGGGTATAGGAATATACATCTTGGAAGCTAAGATTGGAAGAAAGGTAATTTAATATTCAATCATGACTAGACCTAAGTACCAAACCAAGAACTCAGGCATCACTGAAAGCTTTTAATGGGGCAACTGAGAGCTGGAAGCAGAGTGGAAGAGACTGTGTGATGCGGGCTCTATTCTCCAGTATGTAAAGAGTTGTTTTTCTTAACAGCTTGAGAGTAAGGGATTAACCCTCCAGAACAATCAGTGGATGAACGGCACAGTGCTTGTGGACAGCACTGTGGGGAAAGACACTTTATTTCTCATCACCTGGACAAAACAGCCTCCCAAAATCCTTCTCTGGGATCCTAGTAAAAAGAAACAGGATGGCTTTGTAGTGGACGCAAACACCAAAATGGCCTACCTCCAAATTCCAGGCACTGCCAAGGTATGGGGCCAGGTTTTATCCTTCTCACATTTGGACAAAATAATCATAGCTTTTTATTTATTTATTTTTTATTTTTATTTTTTGAAATATATTCTCATTTTTATTTATTTTTTTTCAATATATGAAGTTTATTGTCAAATTGGTTTCCATACAACACCCAGTGTTCATCCCAAAAGGTGCCCTCCTCAGTACCCGTCACCCACCCTCCCCTCCCTCCCACCCCCATCAACCCTCAATTTGTTCTCAGTTTTTAAGAGGGGAAGGAAAAAAAAAAGAGGTTAGAGTGGAAGAGAGCCAAAGCATAAGAGACTCTTAAAAATCATAGCTTTTTAAATGTGCATGGTTGCTAAAAGGAGAGTTAGTATTGAATGAAAGGGAGAACACGGAAAATTCTCCATCTAATTCTCTGTCTCATTAGTATGACAGCAAATCAAGAGAAAGGAAATTGGTGATGTTTTCTCCATGTACTAAAAGGAGAACTTTCAAATTACATAGGAGTCAAGATGCAAAATGGTCCTTGAAACTATGGGATCATGAAAAACATTTTCTCTACTTCAGGAACCCAATTATTTGATACTGCTTTTTAGAAACCAAGCAATGATAAGGACACAGCTTTCTGACCTCATTTTCACAAATTACAATTTTATTGATGATAAGAAACATGTAGTCATTCCAAATGTACCTAAGTTTCCCTTGGCTGACAGAATATCAAAGATCTTCTTCGATATGCTTGTAAAATGCTTGTATCAGATAAGCTTTTCCTATAGGTGGCATTGAAGTCAGGTCTGTGTCACTATGGTTATTAATTGGAAATGTCTCCATTTGTTTTGGTTAGGTTGGCATTTGGAGTTACAGTCTGCAAGCAAGCTCACAAACCCTGACTCTGACTGTCACTTCCCGTCCATCAAGTGCTACTGTGCCTCCAATTACAGTGACTTCTAAAATTAACAAAAACACAGGAAAATTCCCTAGCGCTATGACAGTTTATGCAAAGATTCATCAAGGAGCCTCACCGATCCTCAGGGCCACTGTCACAGCCATAATAGAATCAGTGAATGGTAAAACAGTTACCCTGGAATTATTGGACAATGGAGCAGGTAACCATTCAAAAAATTGGAAAATACATCTTTCTTTTCTAAAAAGCAACCAAGAAAACAGAAAGAGGGCATGGTCTGATGAGGATAGTTAGAAGCGGGGAGTCCACTACTGGGGGTCTGGTTGGGAGAGCTCTCTGCTTCCCCACAATTCCTATATTTTAAAATGTTGGAAAACATGAAGACAGGCCTACCTTTTGCTTTCACAAAGGCCAAACACATTAGTGGCTTAAGCTCAATAAACTCAGAGACTCTAAGGAGTTGTCAGAGGATATTCCACACTCCCTAAAAGGGAAGGAGGAAAAGTAGTAACTATCTTACGTTATCTTCATTTTTATCTTCATCACACACTTTTGAGATATAAACCATACATTACAGATGAAGAAACTGAGGCTTTCGTATTTAGAAAACAGCAGATATAAATTCAAATGCAGTCATATGTTACTTCTCTGTGTATGTAGACGCTGTATTAGCTTGCCCCCAAAGTGAAATTATTGTCCATTATTTTTTAAAGAATCTAATACAGAGAGTGAGAGAAAGAGAATTCTACATTTCTTTTTAGAAGGAACATTACTATGACACAAGTAATCTTACTAGAACAAATTCTGTAAATGAATTGCCTACCTAAATCTACCCTAGTGAGAAGTCATGAATTAAAAAAAATAATCATATAACATTTTTTTCTCCCCAGTAATGTACAGCAATTCAATTCAGTTCAAAAGATACTTATTGAATAGTTACCTTGTGCTATGTTGGATGTAGCAGAGACACGGGGCATGATGTCAGATTTCAAAAAGAAAGATAACAATTCAGGAAGACAAAATATACACACATAAAGCTACACACACACACACACACACACACACGAAAAGAAAAAGTAGATCTCATTCTTAACACAATCAAATCCTAAACTCTCTTGGAGATAGTGTGACATTATCCTTGCTTTGAAAAATTTTAACCTTCATATAAGTTGGAAATATACAAATGCCCAGCTGCCTTTAGGATATTCATTAATTCCTTCATTTCCCTGTCAAGGTGCTGATGCTACTAAGGATGATGGCGTCTATTCAAGGTATTTTACAGCTTACAATGCAAATGGTAGATACAGTGTGAAAGTGTGGGCTCTTGGAGGAATAAACGCAGCCAGTCAGAGGTTGATACCCCAGCAGAATGGAGCCATGTACATACCTGGCTGGATTGAGAATGGTAAGAAGTTTGTAATAACACATCTGACTTGAGTAAAAGGCTTGAGATCAAGAGAAAACCATTAAGCCTGTGAGGAGAATGGTGTAATTTAATTTCAGGGTTTCTCAGTATTAAAACTACTGACATTTTGGGATACATAATTCTTTGTTGTGAGGGCTGTCATTTGCATTGCAGGATGTTTACTAGCATTTCTGCCCTCTACTCACTAGTTATCAGAAGCAACCCCCACAGTCATGACAATCAAAAATGTCTCCAGACATCATCCACTGTCCTCTAAGAGGCAAAATAACCTCCACTTGAAAACCAATAGATTGAAAGTAGCTTTCAACTGCCTGGGTTCATATTATAGCCCTCTAGCAAATAAAGTATTTTGTGCTTCATTTTCCTCACTTGTAAAATAGGAATAATAATGGTAACCACCTCATATGGTGGCTGTGAGGAACAAACAAGGAAATACATCTAATAAGCTGTTGCTGGTAAATAGTAATGTTCAATAAATGTTTGCTATTATTTTTAATAAATTTTAAAACATTTGTTTTTTAATTTTTTTAACATTTATTTATTATTAAGAGACAGAGACAGAGCATGAGCATGGGAGGGGCAGAGAGAGGAGGAGACACAGTATCCGAAGCAGGGTCCAGGCTCTGAGCTGTTAGCACAGAGCTTGACGCAGGGTTCGAATTCACAAACCCTGAGATCATGACCTAAGCTGAAGTGGGATGCTCAACCGACTAAGCCACCCAGGCGCCCCATTTTTAAATATTTTGTAATGAAGCTCTTTCCACTGATATTGGCATTTCCATAGAATAAGGAAATTTAGGGCTTATTATATATATCAGTATCGCAAGTCCACTGTCTCCTTTCTCTTGCTCAGACCAGGGAGACGAGTAGATGAATCTAAAACCAACCAGCACACAGAGCCCATATGCAAGCGTGCAGGGAAATTATGTACCAAGAAACAGACATTCCTATACCATCTTTGGTAATAAACACATCCTCTAGACTAGAGCTGGAACTGGGACCAAGACTAGTCCTCATGGGTTCCAGGACCTGCTTTCCATCAATTTCTACTCTGTCTTGGGCAGAGTGTGTTGGTGCTGGTGTATTATAAGAACAGCTCCTCCAAGTAGCTTCCCACTGTCCTTTTTACTTGGTTGGGTGTGTGCTCAGTAAAAGGAGGATTCTAGGACATGTGGTATCTGATGCAAAGGCGATCACAGAAAAGAAAAAAAAAAACACTTTAAAAGACACTGTTGCTTCCAAAGCTCTTTTATATATTTCACCTGAGTTTATTTTCATTTGTTCGTCTGAGTTAGGGGAAGAAGGCAAGGGGAGATTGGTGTGGTGGCTATATCTAGCCTCATGCTCAGTGTTTTACTCACATTAGGATATTATTTTCTCCTAATTATCCCATTCTATAGATGGAGAAACAGAGGCTAGAGAGACTATTGGTCTAACTGTGATAGAACTAACTGTGACAGGACCTGGATTGGCATTGGAAAGTCAGTGTTTTTCCCTCTATCCTTTGATGAATCTTAATACCAAGAGAGATAGTCTCTATTGTTAAATTGAATACTAACTCTGAACTTGCTATCGTATCCACTTCATCTTTGCCCAAGACCAGATTGATGGGTATGAAGATCAATCTGTCTCTACAGACAAAAATTATAAGGGCTAAGGAAGTAGAGTTTATAAGAGAGTAAATTCTGACGAATGCCATGTTAGGGTATTATGGAATATTTTTATTGAAAAGACAGTCTGAGAACCCTAATGACTGAGCAGGCCGGGGTATTTGTTGAATTCCAGGATTACTTTTATATAACCTTTCAACAACAATGTGAGAAAAATCGCGATTGCTTCAGGCACTAAGTTCCCATGCATTCAATGAGAAGATAAGAAGTCTTCCAAAAGCATAACATTTTAGAACCCCAACATAAAACAGTTCATGAGAATCTGCAATCTAATAAGGAAGATAAAACATGAACATGGAGAAGAGAAAAATGTATAGAAGAAATAATCAAGGCAATTCTTGATGGTCCAGATGATTACCAAATAAATAGGAAAAATAATTAAACCAACAGTATTACCTAGGTGCAAGAGATTTCTTAAAATCTTAAAACAGAGGTAGGATTTAAACTGACTGAGGAAGAGTAAAATCAGGATAAACAAAGAGATAGGAAGAGAAACAATTCCAGGACAAATGTCATGAAAATAAATTATGAGAATTGTTATTCCTGAAAATGTCTGATTCTCTGTTTTTTTTTCCCCAGATACAACCTGATTTGGGATCTTTATACCAAATAGTTAAAATTAGTTTTGTGTATGGGAGGAAACAAGGCAAAGGGGACAGTAGGAAGAGGGCATTCTGATAACCAAAGAGAAGAAAGTGTAGTCATACAATGCTTACAATGTAATGTAACATAACATAACATAACATAATGTAATATAATGTAATGTAATATAATACAGGTGAAGTAAACTGGAATCCACCCAGACCGGAAATTAATAAGGACGATCCTCAAAGCAAGCAAGTGTGTTTCAGCAGAACATCCTCAGGAGGTTCATTTGTGGCCTCTGGTGTCCCACAGGCTCCCATACCTGATCTCTTCCCACCTTGCCAAATCACTGACCTTAAGGCAAAAATCCACGGGTACAAATTTATTAATCTGACTTGGACAGCTCCTGGAGACGATTATGATCATGGAAGAGGTAAGCAGAATGTGGTGTGCACCCTGTAAAGGAGTTTAGCAGCCACGCAGGGGTGCAAAAGAAGGTGAGGCAGGCGGGTGTGTTGTGATGCATGTGGAAGGCAGAAGGCAAGAGGACTCTTGAATGTCCTCTGAAATGAAAGGTTAGGATTTTTAAATATGAGAGGTTTGGAACCCGAAAAACTGGCGTACTTTAAGTTTTAAGAGGCTTCAACCAGTAACAGGCAATCCTTAGGGTTTTGTTTTTTGTTTTTTGTTTTGTTTTGTTTTTGAAATATTGCCAAGCTGTCCTTTAATAAACCCCATTTTTAGAAACAACTCCTGGAAAGGATTGGGAGTGGAGCATAGATTACTAAGGAGCAGAACTGGCCTTTGGAAGAAACCTACTAGATTTTTGCTGCACCATGTAGTCTTTGGATTGCAGCATGGGCATCACATGAATCTTGTTAGAAATGTAGAACCCCAGTTCCCAACCAGACCTACTGAGCCATAATCTGCATTTTAAGATCCCTGGGTGTTCTGTATGCACATTAAAATTTGAGAACCACCACTACCAAAATCTCCTCTATAAGTAATAAAGCAATAAGCAGTAATTTTAAAACTTCCTTTCTCAGTCAGGTGCATGCAGCATGCACAGAAATACGGACCAAGGCTTTGGGTCATGCCTGATCCAGTTTTATATTTATCACTCTGTCAAGATACACAAACGAGAATGTAAAAAGTATACCAATACTTATAAATATGGACCATCAATTACATTTATTCATTGGAACATAGGGGATGGTGATATAGTTTCTAATAGACTTTTAAACTTCTTTACAACTTGAGAATCACATGCCACAAACTTTTTTTTTTCTTTTCAGCTCACAAGTATATCATTAGAATAAGTGCAAATATTCTTGATCTGAGAGACAAGTTCAATGATTCTATTCAAGTGAACACATCTGATCTCATCCCGAAGGAGGCCAACTCTGAGGAAGTCTTTGTGTTTACACCAGAAAACATCACTTTTGAAAATGGCACAGATCTCTTCATTGCTGTTCAGGCTGTTGATAAGGCCAACCTGAAGTCAGAAATCTCTAACATTGCACGAGTGTCTTTGTTTATCCCCCCCGAGATTCCTCCAGAGATACCTAGTCCTTCTCTTCCTTGTCCTGAAATTAATGTCAACAGCACCATTCCCGGCCTTCACATTTTAAAAATTATGTGGAAGTGGCTAGGAGAATTGCAGCTGTCAGTAGCCTTGGGCTGAGTTTTCATGAAATGAATAAATCATCCATCCTTTCTTTGATTATAAAATTTTCCAAAATGTATTTTAAACTTTCCTGTAGAGGGCGACATAATGAAATAAAATGTTAAACAACTGGCTATGCATGAATAAAAACTATCCATTCAAATCCAAAAGTTTTATCATTGCTCAGGCATTTATTAATGAAAGTATGTTTTAGTTCATTTTAAGGAGCTTTTCCAATTAAGAAGAACATGTAATTTCATGTGAAAGATGCCAGAAATGGCCAACTAGGTTAGTACCAACATTACCAGGAATGTGTATTCTTTTCCCTAAATTTTGGCAAGGATGCATTTCAAGAAGAGATTGCATTGTAGAAAGAAATAGTAGAATTATGAAATCTCCACAGGCATAGATATGTATGTTATGTGCATGAAATTACAAGTTAGTGATGCTTAAAGCCACAGCTGTGGGACATGAAGTGGGAAAAGTGGGTTCAAGCCTGATATGAAGGGAAAGTGATTGAGAAATGAATTATACTGTGTATGCTTTGTACCAAATGCTCTACTAATGGCTTATATGCATTATCTTATGTAATATAATTCATTCAACAAATGTTCATCAGCTGCCTATTATATTCTAGGCCCATTCTAAGTCCTGAGTACAAACAAATGAGTAAGATTTGGCCTCTTTCCTGTAAGCAATAAAAAATATCTGAGGATTTTTTTTTAATGAAGAGGCAGATATCATCAGAGCTACGCTTCAGAAGACGGACTTTGAGGACCATGTGAAGAACTGAATAAAGTCGGGAAAGTTATGACAGATGAAAGGAAAAGGAGAGGAAAAGGAAAAGGAGCCAAATAAACTTAGCAGTATGGCAGCCTCCACACAACTAATCACAAATTCCAGGGCCTTCAAGGGGAAGTATCCTTGTAAAAGGTATTTCAAGTTCTCAGTTCATTAGCATGACGAGTTCAAGATATGGGTGGCTCTCTGACTGAAGGCCCCAAATTTATTGCTATACAGATCTTCCTCCTTTCAAAATAGGATTTCAGGCACTTCAGAGACACATTCAATACACATATTAGAGAGATTAAGAAAATTTTTAAATGAAGTGGAATAAGTATATAATAAAAACAAGTGGAAGGTTCAGTACATCCAACGCCTAATATAACAGTCTATACAATCGATACAATCAGATCACACATTTCATTTTGAACCTCCAAGCAGGCAGAACAAAGGAACCCTGCAGAGTAACAAAATTAACAGAGTCTACAATGGAAAACACACCAGAGGCTCAGGAGGAGCCATGTGGAGTTTCATCAATGGATGCTTAATAAATTAGGGTACCGTGATATTAAGGGCTGCGCCCTCAGCAGCATCCATATAATAATTGCAACAAGTTTAATATAGTGTTGGTCACAACATCCTGCACTGTGATCACACTTCACTGTGGTGTTACAATAGAGTGATACCCCAGCATTGTTTAGGAAAGACAACTCTACATTGACCCAAACAACCCAAATCTAGCAAGTAGCTCTTGAGTTTGCTCCAAAGATAAATTTCGGAGACATGGATTGTATGTCCTTTAGGCCATTTTCTATGCCAAATTGTTCTTATATGCAAATTTGTTATAGTAATTGAATGGCAGAGCTTTCTGAGGCTAGAAGCACACCAATGTCCTAAAGTTCAGTACTGTTGATTAAGGGCACTTTCAGGTACTCTGCCAAGCAAACGGACAGAAGGTCAATTCGAAGGTTTCTTTGAACAGTTATAAAACCAAACTGGGACACGTGCCTGACCAGAGGGCCACTCACCTGCCCCATGTGGGAAAGTGGGTCTGAAGTCTTCAACGCAGCCTCATGGAACATGGCTACCAAGGGTTTAGCTTGGAAAATGTCTAAGTCACTCACTGAGATTTTAATTTCCCATTTGGACAAACTCAATGGAATAGACTATGGAATATAGAAGGGAAATTCATAGGGATATATAATGTTACTTAAGAGAAAGGAGGTAAATGCCAGCATGTAAATAAGGCAGAAAGTAGAGAAGAGCAAAGGAAAACATGCTTATGTACTCTGGGAATGTAGGGAAGCTTGTTGCAAAATAGATCTGGAGTCTTATGTGGTAAAATGTACCAAAATTTTGCCTTATGCCATCATTACCCCAAAATGACCTTAGTTTTTTTTAGTTTCTCCTAGGCCACTTAAGTGAGTGGGTAAATCTGGTGAATATATCCAAGACACTGGTAACATAGAACTTTCAAATAAAGGCCTGTGTCCTACATAGATTTTTTTTCATGTAGAGCCACAGCTTCATTCTGCTTCCTTTGTGAATGCTTTCTCCGCCTTTGTTACTTAACTGAGCTTGAACTCTTCTTGGAAGACTCCCTTTCTTCTAGAAGAGACTTCTCCCAGTACCCAAGAACCAGGGATGGGTGGGGAGAAGTATTCTCTAAGCTCCCTTTGCAACTTCCAAACTAGGCCATTTCTCCTCTGGTCTCATGTTTTTGTTTTTGTTTTTTAAAGCCTTCATCCATTTCTGTTCCTTCACTGTCACCTACCAATCCCAAGACAGGTGCCTGGGTAACAATCTTTCTTCCCCTTGCCTCCTAAAATCTCTCTGCCTGATATCATAATCTATATGAATGAGTCAATCAATATCTTAACCTCAAAATTCCTTGATCTTCACCTGATCTCCACTAAACTTTAACAAATTGTTAGTCTGAATCATGAAAGTGCCTTTTTATAAATTAAAAAATGATTGGCAATTCCATGTGGTGTGACCTAATACTTCTAAGGTCCAATCTGGACCTAATAATTGCATAGAACAACCCCACCTATGAAATCTTAAAATACAATAGCCTATTCTGGGACAAGCTCTTAACCCTCTTCCTCACTTCCTATCCTCCTAAACTGTCTCTGCAATTTCATGATATTCTCTCATTACTTGATTGCCTCTTTTTACCCAGCCCATTATCTCCTTTGCTGTACAGCCCCTATATGGTGTGTCACTTCAAGTCCTTCCTTGACAACCCCTTCAATTCCCTCATCTACTTCTACTTATCTTGTTATCACACCTGCCTGGAAAATCTCTAGCTTTGCATTAAACATACTGTCTGTGTGCTTGAGGCATTCATTTACCCATTCAACAAATATTTTTTTAAGTATCTACATTATGTCCCAAGCACTGCATTAAATGCCAAGGATACAACCAGTGAACAAACCAGGTGGGGTTTCTGCTCTCAAGGAGTTTATAGGCAGCTGGCAATAAACATTCAAGTGGGAAATTAACAATGCACAATAGGTAGTTGCTATGGGGGTGGGGGAAGCATCTATTTTAAGAACCCATGATGTGGTAGCCAGTCCACATGTGGTGTGGTATCTGCCAAAGGAAGTGATACTTCTACTTTCCTAATGTCTGGCTAGAAGCATAAAATAAGGAGGGAAAACCAAGAGAAAGATAAGCATAATAATCCTAATCAAACTTCCATTTCTACAAGTATTATTACATCTTTCATGTTGGGCAAACTCTACTGCCACACGCAATCTGGAGTGACTCTGGGGATCAAATTCTTTTCATTTACTCAATGAATTACTTGGTGATATCAAGATCAGCAAAAGAATAAGGACGAGAATATAAGCACTATGTTTTTAAAATTATACTTAAAAAAAACTACCTGACGTGTGACCTCAGTGAATTAATTCTACATGCTCTCAAATAATTCTACAAGGCTTCAGACTTTTGAGCAAATGCCAAAACCTTTCCAAAGAACATGCTGTCCAAGCATTTTCAACATTGAGGGATTGATTAAAACTAAGAAAGAGAAGACAAATCTATAAAACAGTGTTCAAGGAAGCTTATGGTAAAATTTCACCAAAATAGTCAAAGATGAAAATCCAGGTAAGAACCAAATAATGAGGACAGGAAATTCACTGAATTAGAAAGCCTAAGCAAAACATAGTTATTGTAATTAAGAAAATCTATTTAACCCAGTTCTTGGTGTTCAATATGAAAAGGGAAAAATGTTAAATCGATCTTCTTAGCCTATTCAATTATTACTAGAGATAAGTTTTTCCTAAATTTCAAAAATAATTTCAAATCCATTAGAAAAAGAAAAAACCAAAATACACGTGAAGAGCTGCAGAATGTATAGCACAATCTATACTGTTAGCGGCCATAACAAGCTCATGCGTGATTCCAGCGGGCACAGGACTGTAGTTAGTCCTACTCATAGGGCATAGCTATGGGACCCAGAGCAATACTTTGAGGAGTCAGACAATCAGGCTACTTAGAGGAAGGCTTCATTTAGTATTTGGGGGTTGGAAAGCAGAGTACTAGCATTACCACCATCACCCCCACTGAGGGGGTGAGGAAGAAGTGCTGATGGAGGGAGAGGTGATAGGGTTTCAAGGACTTGGCCAAGAAGAGGAAGGCATTACATTATCACCATCGTCATTTGGTATATTACCTAATATTGATAACAACCATAATTTATTAGGATTTTACTAAGTGTCAGGCACTAAGTGCTTTGCATATTCACATCCAGGTCCTGACCTAATATTAAGTACAAACTGATGACCCACCTAAAATATGTCTAAATATGCAAATATTTCAAATCGGGCTAACAAGCTATAAAAAACTGTGTTTATCCCCTATCTTCACAAATATACCGTCATAACGACTTCAAAACCCAGATTCAGAGTTAACATTCCTGGACCCTCACAATGTCATCCTGGAACATGGCAGCCCAGGAACAGATGGGCCATGAAGCAATCCTTTTTCTTCCTACTCTTCCCAACTCCAGTCCTCACCCTGAGGGACCTCACATTCACGGGTATGGCCTCTTTAAGCCCATGTACAATATCAATAGCTGCTCTTTATCCGTCTCTTTAGCCTGGAAGTGCACACACCTTTGATGCAATCTCTGCCCTAGGGAGAACTGATCCTTACACTCAAGTCAGTTCTGGGCCATAAAGACCATGAAAGGAGGGCCATTAACTAATCAGAGAATTTCAGGTTTCAGGCATGAGTAGCATGTTTTAGAAGTGGGGAAGGAGGGGTCATTCACTGGATGGGTATAATTCCTTGGCCCTCTGGACTCTTTACCCCAGAAAAAGAGGACAGGCCAGTTTCATAATTATGGGGACTCAGTGCAACATGAAAATGCAATACCCCTTGTTCAAGCAGCAGTAAAAAATAATGTTATTAAAGCTACTAAGGGGCACCTGGGTGGCTCAGTCACTTAAGCGCCCAATTTTTTATTTTGGCTTAGGCCATGATCTCCCAGTTTGTGAGGTCAACCTCCACATCAGCCCATGCTGTCAGTGTGGAGCCTGCTTGGGATTCTCTCTCTCTTTCTTTCTCTCTGCTCTGTGCATACATGTGAATGCACACGCTCTCTCAAAATAAATAAATAAATTTTTAAAAAGTTCCTAAAATATAAAGCTTTTTCCTTTCTTCCATAGTCTTTCTCAGCTTTCTGTGATATTTTTGTTATTTAAAGTTATTCCAAATAAAGATAAACCACTATTTGAAAGTACATATATGAATTTTACTATTCATTTTCATATTGTACAATGCGAGGTCTAAATGCAAATGTAAGAACACTTAACTTGTATGTGGAACACACAATTTATATTTTGTAGCCTGTACATGCATGTATATTTCATTCTTGCCAGGACAGTGAAAACACTGAACAAAACTGACTCAAGTCAGTTTTTATTTCACATCTTGTTATATATATGTTCTCCACCTTTCGCTTACCTGTGAGTAAGCAGGACAAAAAGAAAAAGGAACTACGGTTACCCTATTTTTCCCTTTCCTTCTATCTCACCATTTTCAACATAAGTAGTTGGCTAATAAAGGGAAGTAACAAGAATAAGAAAAAAATACAATGCAATTTCTTGGTTGTTTATGTTTCTTAGAATATCATTGCCTTCTTTCTGTGTTCAAAGAAAAGTTCTGGGTTGAACTGAAAGTACAGACTCTCAGGACTGTCAGGGCACCACCTACTCAATTGCAGATGTAACATGCTCACCTGGTATTCACTTTGAGTCTCACTGAACTCCAACGCATTGTGGGTCCAGCCAAGTTCTATGCTTAGGAGACATCGTGAGTGCTTTATGCAAATTGGGTGGCAAGGAATGTTGGATACGCATAGTGCATGTATTTCCTCTACTTAAATGCATGAACCATTGTCCCAGCAGATTTCACTTACAAAACATAAGCTCAAAGACAAAATTAATAAGGATTTCAAGACAACTACAGCAAAGCATTAAACCAAGCACAGGACCTTTCTGAGTAGAGGGCCCTGATATGTGACTACACAGATCTTGCCTGTGATGCCAGACCTGAGAGAGACACAGCCATCAAAGAGCCAGAGCAGGGTCCTCTAAAGGGAAGAAATGTCATATCAAAAGGCTATATAGATGGGCAACTAAGGCTCAGAATTAAGTAAGTTTCCTGCAACAACTGATAAGGGACTTAAGTAGTATTTAAGCAGAGTTAGTTGAAATCTAGAGACCAACCTCTTTAATCAGTTTACCATAGTTCCTCATGAAACAGAAGCTTAGTTGTGTGAACTGGATCAACACTGTACAAGCCTCATATTTTCACAGAGTTCTTTTCCCCATAGCCAAGAACTTCCAGGCTGATTCATTGGCAGGCTGGCTTCAGCAACATAGTTGCAATTACACTATTGCTAAGCATAAAACATTAGCTTGATGAAGAGAGAGGAAGCAAGTGACTTTCCTTCTAGTAATAATTAGAATACACAAAAAAGCAAGAATACTTATTATTTATAGTAATAATGAGGATAGCAAACATTTATTTAGCACTTACTATGTGCCAGATACTGCTCTAAGACCTTCTGCTCTATTATCTCATTTTTCTTCACAGAAACTTTACGAGGTTGGTAATATTATTATCCACATTTTATAAATGAGGAAGCAGAGGCAAAGAGTGGTCCAGCAAATTGAGTAAGTTCACACAGCTAGTTAGTGACAAAGTCACCATTTAGAACTCAGGCAGTTCTACTCCTTTGAATCATCTTTCTCTCTTCATAGATCTGTCCCTATATTATTGAAGACAGGTGGAACTAAAGCAACTGACCCAGACAAGATGAGTAAATATTCCTAGAATAATAGTACAAGGAACTTTAACAGCATTTTAGTTTATCTGACATAACTAAAACCACACATTAACCAGTTTTTCATGCATTTTACTTTTCAGAAAATAATTTTTAAATGTTCCCGTTATAGACCTAACTTTTTGATCCTATAGCCAATGCTCCATAAACAGGAAACATTTTATATTTAATTCAATGTTTTGCGTACCTTCCTTATCTACACTTACAACATATCCAGGAACCAGGAAATAAGGGGAAACCCCAGCAGACTCACAAAACTGTTACAAGAAACTGTTCTCAACATAACTATTAACTTTAAAATTGACTGTCAATCACAGCTCAGAACCTGGAGCCTGCTTCGGATTCTGTGTCCCCCTCTCTCTCCACCCCACCCCTGCTTGTGCTCTCTCTGTCTTTCAAAAATGAATAAACATTTAAAAAAACTTAGAATTGACTGCCAACCAAATTTGCTAACAACTTAAAGTACAGAGATCATTGCCTGGCTTGCTTGTTTTGTTATTCTGTTTTAACACTGGACAGTATGTGGATCAAATTTGCTAATATAACATAACCTAGTTGTCCAGTACTTTGAACTGTTTCTCTGTTTCACTGGATATTTGTAGGAACTCATGTATCAAACGTGCATATCTGATAGTGAACTAGCAGTTCTGAATAATAAGCTGTGACAAAGGTAACCAAGAACAACAAAGATCCTAAGTACTAGGATGGATTGGTTCATTCAGTTTCCTCAACTGGGAATAAGGGTATCTTCTAGCCCTAGTTTTCTGTGTGCTATGAGCAATCCCATTGATTGGTAACCACAAAATCCATACTACTACATTAAAAGCATATATGGAGCACTATTCGTACTTTTCAAACTAACAAAGATATCTTTAAAGGTTAATGCTTATAAAGTACAATGAGGTGTTTACTCTCATGTACCACCTCATGAACTATAAATGGGCACTGTCTTTCTAGAAAGCAACTGGCAACGCCAAGGGCCATAAATATCTTCACCCCTTTGAAACATCAGTTTATCTCCAGATATATATCATGAGGAAAGAACTAAAATTGCCAACAAAGATGTTCATAGAAGCATTATCTGAATGATACCCAAACTGGAAACAATTGCAATGTCTAACAATAATAGTAAAGTATGAGGTATTCATGTGGTGGAATTCTACTCAATCATTTCAAGTGGGATTTATGACAGAATTTACTGACATAAAAAAATGCTTTAAAATATATAACCATTCACTTATGGAACATTGGGCAAGTTACTTATGTCTCTGTACTACAGTTTCTCTATCTGAAATGTAGGAATAATAATCTTATCATAGGATTGATGTGGAGATTAATTGAACGAATACAAGTAGAGTAGTTAGAACAGGGTCTGGCACAGAAGAATCACTAAGTCAGTATTAGTTACTTATCACCTCCATCATCAATTTCATCCTCATTCCAAGAAAGTCTTTTGGTAGAATGCTTATAATATATACAGTTGGGTTTTTTTTATTTTTTTAATGTTTATTTATTTTTGAAGGAAAGAGAGACAGAGCATGAGTGGGAAAGGGGCAGAGAGGGAGACACAGAATCTGAAGCGGGCTCCAGGCTCTGACCTGTCAGCACAGAGCCTGACGCAGGGCTTGAACCCACTAGCTGTGAGATCATGACCTGAGCTGAAGTCGGCAGCTTAACTGACTGAGCCACCCAGGTGCCCCTAATATGCCCAGTTTAAAAATGTTTACAAAATTGAATGCACAGTATAGTCTTAATAGTTTAAGAAAAAAAGTGTATGTATATATAAAATAATAGGTAATTAAAATTTCCTTCTTGAAACCTTGTAATGTTTTCCAATTTACATAATAAATATTATTTATAATCACAACAAAGATTTTACACATAAAAAGGAAACAGTCTACATAGTACAAAAGCCAAAGCATGTTGAGAAACAAAAATCAGAAGAGCAATGCCAGAAATTCAAAGTGGCAACAAAGAATGAGCACTGGCAAGACAGAACAGAGCCAGAAATGAGGAAAATGGAGAACTTACAGCTCTGCAGCACAGGACAACATCTCTGCCTTCAGGGGCCCCTGTTGCATGTTAAAGATACACAGGACACCACACACCTCCACAGAGATTAGCAAACTTCCCAGAACATTGTAGTGGTCTCCAGAGGAGACCAAGGTTGATTTGGAATATGATGACCCCAGGTTTGCAGCTGAAGTAATTCTAACATTAAATAGAGGATGCCACAGAGAGGCAAGTCCAAAAAACACTCAGAGAAGATGCCAAGTAAATGAGACTTCTCCACTCTATTGCCCCATCACTGATTACCATATGCATTTATTTGATATTGATCACTAAAAATAATTGAAAATATGGCACTTACCTCTGTGAAAATATGTGTGTGCCTCAATAAAATCTGACTCTTTGGATAAAGACTTAGACTATATGAACCTGGTGTCTACGGGAGGGCATTCATAAAGACTCTTGCCACATGCATTCACTCAGGTCCCATTACATCACCTAAGCTATCATCAGTACATCCTACATAATATATTCTCTTTTAGAAAGATAGGCATGAAAACAGTTAAAATTAAGTTTCAAACTCTATGTATTAGGTTTCAGTTATCTGGAAATTTCAGTGACATTATTTATTCCTGATCGATTACAGACAATCAAGGCTATCATATACTCTACAAATAATAACAAGAAATAGCAGATTGGCTGGCACTGCCTATACCACAGCCTAAAGCATCTGCCAACTAGGGTGTTTTCACCTGACACCATTCCAGACTTTATGAAATCATCCCCCAGATAGTTTCAGAATCTGATCTGGATTGAAAATTTTGCCAGCAAAACTAATTATATACTGGTTCCTTAATTTGCATTGCATTTTGCACTTTACAAATATTAGTCCTGTATTGTCCTTAATCTGAAGTTGGGCTGATTCCAACCAAGTTCTCTCAGGGACTTACTTCCTGAGCAAAAAAAAAAAAAAAAAAAAAAAAAAAAAATCAGTTGACTTTCAGTAAATCTTTGAACCAAATGGAGAGGGCTCTTGGCTACTCTAGTTTCAATATAAATCAAATGGAGAGTTGCTGCTTTGGAACATTATCTTTCAAAAAAATGAAAGAGAAATGATTTCACATAGACAGAACCAGCCACATTCCTTAAAATTACTGTACCAGTGGAATAATCCAGGCCAATGAGATTTCAGGTCATATAATAATTCAACCAAGCTCAATGATATCTATTTCTTTAGTCTTTAGACCTCATCTAGAATGCTCTAGAAGATTGGTAAATTCAACAACCTGTTATTAGCTTGATGTACAAATGAATTCTTCCATTTTATTCCTTCCAGAAGGAGCCTCTACATCACTAGGCACAGCCCTCAGTACTGAGGACCCAGAGTCTCATATTTGTTGACTGGTTGACATAGGTTACTGTTATACAAGCTCAGAAAGTGTGTTGATACCACCATAGAGCCACTCTAGGAGTTATCATGGTCAATGTCCAACTGTTTAATTAGGACCATCTGGCAAAAACATAATAAGAGTGGGGCCCAAGGAGAAACCAGTTCACTGGTATAGAAATGGGGATTTCCAGGAGCCAATAATTAGTCTTTGGGCTATGAAATAAGAGTAGGTAAGTTTACTATAAAAACAATGGGACAGTAAGGGAAGTTAAAATGTCTATTTCTTTACAAATATGACAAACTATACCAGAAAAAATAGTGAATAATATTTCTCTGTAAAATTTGCTTCAAAAGAAAATTCCAAAACTTTTCAAAATATTGTATTTTATGTGAAAATACTCAGGATGATCTTGCAGGCATGTCCTTGAAACATCTCCTACAACTTAAAACCAGTGCTAGTATTCCCAACCTCAAAAGAAATAGAGAGCAGTTATTCCCAGTCAATGTGTCCTGTGTTTCTCAAATTTAAGTAATCAGTTAGGGAGCTAGCTAAAATGCAGATTATGGTTCAGTAGATTCAGAGCCCAAGATTCTTCATTTCTAATGATACCAGGAGGACCTCACTTCGAGTGGCAAGGATTGAGAATGCCCCTCTTCTCATATCATTGCTATCTGACCCTGCCCTCCTTGCTATTGTTGATTTGCCCAGGGTAAGTACTTGTCATAACAAACTTATCAGAACTCTTCTCTAGGGCTTTTTGAACCAGAACTAGGGAAGATGATCAATGTCTCTCTGGCAGCAAAGCTATGTATTGTGAGGCGCAGGACTAGTCTCTGCACATTTTCCCTGCTGAAAGGGGTAAGTTGCTATGGGGTTATGAGGCCAATAGACGAAGAGATGGGCAAAAACCTGGCTATATTCGTATCCCTAGTTTCCCCAGTTCCCACAGAACCTGAACTCTAGGTGACAACCTCACCTTTGCAGCACAATGTGCCTAGTACCCTTCCATATATAAAAATATATGACTAACTTATTTGAGTTGGTTTTATTTGAGTTGTCACATGCAGCCAAAGAGTATGCCTAATGCACTCAAACAATACAATTAATATTTCAGAAAATAATTTATCTCAATCCTCTTTTTTGAATTGAATACACCGTTCATTGTAACCTTTATACACAGAACCTATTTCCTAATTTTTGATTCTCACCTACTGGTCTGAGTCTAGCACCATCTAGCATCTGACATATTTGCTGACTTGAATTCATTTATCCATCCAAGCACAATTTATACCATATGACAGGCACCATGCTGGAAGCTGGGACCGCATGGTCCCTGCTCTTCCAGTGGCTTACAGTTTAGTTAGGGAGGGACACAAAGTAATTTCATGTGATATGATATAATGTCATACAATTATAGGAGCATAAAAGAGAAAGATCACAGAAAAGATGGCACCTTATATAAGTCTTGAAGGACAAATAGAAGGAGAAAAAGGAAATTCCAGTCAGAAAGAGCCAAATAGGCAAAGACATAAACATGAGAGACAGAGTGTTCCATTTAGAAATGTAAACATTTCTGTATGCCCAAAGCAGAAAGAAGAAAGGGCAGGGAGCTGTAAAGTAGGTAGGCAATGAGGAAGTAACTAAGCTACAAATCAAGGAAGGCCTTAAATAAAATGCCAAAGATCTTGAGCTTTTTCTTGTAGGCAACTGGGGAATGATAGTAAAATAGCTACAGCAGGACAAAATCATGTTTTGTTTAGAAAGATTATGCTGTAGAATATATTGAGAGAAGATAGAGACAGGAGTTCTGTTGGGAAAGAGGTTGCAATCTTTGAGCTAGTGAGCTACTATGCAAAATTATAATGAGGCAAAATAAAATCAGGGTCAACTGATTTTGTCTTTTTTGGAATTGTTATAAAATATAACATTATGATTTAAAATGTGGCTCTGTGGACAGCATGTTACTACATCTTTTCACAAATCTGAGAGTCCCTGTCTTACTAAAAGTGAATTTAGTGAATTCACATGAGGTTTATTTGTTAAAAATTATTTCTGGCGTCTTCTTTCATATTTTCTATCTCATGTATTTCCTTTTTGTTTCTTCTGTTCCCCTTCTTTCCTGACGTCCATTAGGTTGACTGAATTTTACTCTGCTGGTTTGAAAATGACACATTGTGCTTTTAGACTTCTGGTGGTCATCCCTACTGATTAAGACCCATTATTATACTTATTATTCATGTATGTATTCCTATAGTAATAGAATTCAAAAGCTTATCAATATCTATTGTTCCCTCATCTCCTCACTTCCAACAAAAATGCCTTAGCAGCCTCTTATCTCTCTCTGCACTCCAATACCAACCTCCCTTTTGTTGATATTTTCTAGAGTTTAAATTATAAATTGATAGATTTTTGTCATTGTTGTTCATTGCTTATTTAGACAGGAAATTTTATTAAATTATTTACCAGCATTTAGTTACCAAAACTTATTGTTATTAATGTTCCAAGTTTTTGTTTAAATTCTAGGTAGTTAACGTACAATGCTATATTAGTTTCAGGTATAGAATTTAATGACTCATCACTCACATACAGCACCCAGTGTTCATCACAACGAGTGTCCTCCTTAATCCCCACCACCCATATCTTTTTGATTCATCTTTATTTATTTTGCTTGCTGGAGAATTTCCTCCAAAAGTGTTTTTAAAGTGTGTATTAGGTAATCTAATATTTCTGACATTATTTTTATTTCACTCTAATATTTAAGTGTTAATTTAAAATATTAGGTTTATGGACATTTAGGCTCTTTCCATAATTTGGCTATTGTTGAAAGCTATAAACATTGGGGTACAAGTGCCCCTATGCATCAGTACTCCTGTGTCCCTTGGGTAAATTCCTAGCAGTGCTAATGCTGGGTCATAGGGTAGATCTATTTTTAATTTTTTGAGGAACCTCCACACTGTTTTCCAGAATGGCTGCACCAGTTTGCATTCCCACCAACAGTGCAAGAGGGTTCCCATTTCTCCACATCCTCGCCAGCATCTATAGTCTCCTGATTTGTTCATTTTGGCCACTCTGACTGGCGTGAGGTGGTATCTCAGTGTGGTTTTGATTTGTATTTCTCTGATGAGGAGCAACGTTGAGCATCTTTTCATGTGCCTGTTGGCCATCCGGATGTCTTCTTTAGAGAAGTGTCTATTCATGCTTTCTGCCCATTTCTTCACTGGATTATTTGTTTTTCAGGTGTGGAGTTTGGTGAGTTCTTTATAGATTTTGGATACTAGCCCTTTGTCCAATATGTCATTTGCAAATATCTTTTTCCATTCTGTTGGTTGCCTTTTAGTTTTTTTGATTGTTGTATGGAACCCAATTTGACAATAAATTTCATATTAAAAAAAAATAAATAAAATAATAAAATAAAATATTAGGTTTAATTTTTTCTTTCAATATTGTGAAAATAGTATTCCTTTGCTTCTTGCACTTAGGATTTCTGTTGAGAAGTCTGAGCTAGATGGGTAGGTGGTCATCATAAGAGTACAAAGGATAGCCAAAGCCATGTGTGTGAGTGTGATCACTAGCTGCAACATAGAGAGGGAGAAGAGAAGGGAGCCAAGAATGAACTCTTGAAAAAAGCCAACACTTAAGGGGGAAGAGGGGTAAAGAAAAGGGGCATTGTGAACTAGGCTGAGAAGGAAAAGCCAGAGATTTGCAAATACAATCAGGAATGCATCATATAAACCAAGAAAAGAGGCAGTTTCAAAAAAAGGAATGATCAACAACATCAAATATTACAGAGAAGTCAAGTAATATTAAATACTCCAAATTGTTCACCTCATAAAACAATATATCCAAATTACAAGATTTTCTTTTCTAAGATGAGAAAGGTTTGTATCACTTTTAAATGCTGTTGAGAGGGAGTAGAGATCAGTAGGAAGCCAGTAGAGAGGGAGAAAGGGAAAAGAGAGGGGAAAGGATGTTTTGTTAAGTTCTTGGAGGAGACTGGAGGACAAAGAGCACAGGTACATGTATATTAAAAGGTAATTATCAGTGTTTTCTGGGGAATGAGGAAAGAGACAGTCTAAATAAAGGTATATTTGTAGATGTAAAAGCAAGCATTTGGAGGAGTTCTATTTTCATTGTGAAATTTTGCTGATAGATAAGGAGTTAGGTGAATTAGGACCAGTATTTTGGATATCCCTTTAGACCAAAGAACAAAAACATCTTCTAGAGAAAACAATAGGTTATTAAACATGGAGTTGAAACATTATATTTATTTTTCACAACTCTTTTTATTAAAGTTCTTATTTTGATTCCAGTTAGTTAACATACAGTGATATATTAGTCATTAGTTACATAGTGATCCCAAACTTCCATCCAACACCCCGTGCTCATCACAGCAAGTGCACTCCTTAATCCCCATCACCTATTTAACCCAGCCCCCCATCCACCTCCCTTCTGATCACCATCAGTTTGTTCTCTATAGTTAAATGTCTGTTTCTTGGTTTGCCTCTTCTTTTTCACAACTCTTAAAGGCAATTAAAGCAACATTTCTTCATGTAAGGCCATTTTGATTTGTGTTTCTGGTGAGGAAAGTTGTCAAGTGTAAAATTTAGTTCCTGTTCTTGGCTCTGTTTCTTGTCATATAGACAAAGTCGGCCTTCATAGGAAAGAATGGAAGTGACTCTGAGAGAAGTAGCAACAAAGAAAGGAAAGATAATGTTTAAGTCCTTGATTTTGGTTGCTCATAAAAACTAGCTGCATCTTGACCTTACCATAATTCCTTGTTCAGTCCTTTTTAGGATTCTCCAAGTAAATAACTTCCACTTAATTCCTTAAACCAATTTGAGGTAAATTTCTATTTGTTGGAACAGAGAGTTCATACTAGTGAATGATTAGTGCAAATGAACCAGACAGAAAGAAGCATTTTAGGAGTTCAAAAGAGAGATTTCTTTGGTCTAGGGAGTCAAGAAAGATTTAATGACTTTACTTGAGGTGGGACAAGGACTAGTTCAAGTATGCATAGCTAGATAAGCAGCCATCATGACAAATGTAAGAGGTGAGGGGCACCTGGGTGGCTCAGTTGGTTAAGCATCCAACTTCGGCTCAGGTCATGATCTCACAGTTTGTGGGATCCAGCCCTGCATCGGGGTCTGTGCTGACAGCTCAGAGCCTGGAACCTGCTTCAGATTCTGTGTCTCCCTCTCTCTGCCTCTTCCAGCTCACACACACTCTCTCTCTCTCAAAAATAAGTAAACATTAAAAAATTTTAAATACTAAAGGTGAATAAACTTAAAATGAACTTGAATTCTACAGGTAAAAGTAAATGTGTAGGACAAAATAATGGCCTCCCAAAGATGTCCATGTCCCACAACTGTGAATGTGTTACCTAACATGGCACAAGGGACTTTGCAGTTATAATTAAATTAAGAATCTTGGGACGCCTGGGTGGCTCAGTCGGTTAAGCATCCGACTTTGGCTCAGGTCATGATCTCACGGTTCGTGGGTTCGAGCCCCACATTGGGCTCTGGGCTGACAGCTCAGAGCCTGGAGCCTGTTTCAGATTCTGTGTCTCCCTCTCTCTCTGACCCTCCCCCACTTGCACTCTGTCTCTCTCTGTCTCAAAAATAAATAAACATTAAAAAAATTTTTAATTGAGGATCTTAAAACTTGGAGATTATCCTGGATTTCCAGTGGAGCCAATATAATCACAGGGGTCCTTATAAGGGAAATAGGGTGGGAGAAGAGGCAGAGAAGAGGTGATGATGGAAACAGAGATACAGAGAAACTTGAAGATGCAATACATTTGGCCTTAAAAATGGTATAAGAGGCCATGAGCCAGGAAATGCATGTAATTTCTAGAAGCTGGAAAAGGCAATGAAACAGGTTTTCCCCTGCTGCCTTCAGAAGAAACTTACTCTATTGGCACTTTAGCCCAGTGAGACCCATGTTGGATTTAGGACATCTAGAATCATAAGATAATGGATTTATGTGGCTGTAAGTCACTAAGTTTGTGGTAATTTGTTACAACACAAAGAGAAAACTAAAACAGTGGGACAGGAGTGATTTGATTTTAAAAGATGCCTCCATCCCCGTCATATTTAATCCTGATGTTCAGACTTTGCAACCTGGGCCAAGATGCTACACATATCCGTCAGCAAGAATTTCACCTATCCAGCTTTAAACACAGAGCCTGTATTCTATCAAAAGATAGTAATAAATAGATTTGTGGGTAAGGAAATGCTATATTCTAGTCTAATTACTCCCAGATCTCTGTTTCTAGGAACTACCCCCCCCAGTACCAACCCATACATACATACACACACACACACACACACACACACACACACAGAGAGAGAAAGAGAGATAAATGTGTGTGTGTGTGTGAGAGAGAGAGAGAGAGAGAGAGAGAGAGAGAGAGAGATTCATTACAAACCTTTTCTATCTAGATATATGCCTTTTTGAATTTGATGCCTCAAACTCAATTTGTCCAAAACTGAATTATTGAATTTGCTTCTGCCTATACCTCTTTAACCTGCTTTTTTCTTGTTTTCTTCCTTGCATGAGTGGGAGAAGGGAGTCCCAGCTCTTCACCAAGACAGCCAAGCCAGAAATCTAGGGTCAGCTGGTTCTCTCTCTCTTCAATCTCAGTCACCGAATTATAAAGAATGTATCCTGTAATTACCTCTCAAATCCATATCCCTCCTCTCTCTCCCTGCAGACATCACCGTATCTTGGGCTTTACACTCCTTTACCTGGGTCAGAGCAAAATCTTGTCATGAGTGGCCCTCTGGCACCAGCAGCAGGACACTCCAGCCACTGCCTGGCCCACCCTCTATCTCTCCCAGAGAACTACCTATCAGTAAGTACACTCTAACCAGGTCAAAGCTTTCCTTAAAAGTTTTCAGGGTTCTTCATCAACTCCCTGGTTAACCCCATGAAGCCTAACCCCTTTACATGGCATTTCAGGTCTCTCACATAATCTCCCAGGGGGGTACAATAGTGCCATGGTCACTACTTCAACTCTGACACCTGGCATATTATCAGGCATCTAGTAATGACTAAATAATTTTTTAAATATATACTTCTCTATTTTCTCAGCCTCCATTCAGGCCACTCCCCACTTTATCCTTTACGATACAATACCAGACTTCTCATTGTTCCCCAGCTAGTCGATGCTATTTCAGCTGCATGGCTACAATTCCGTTCCCTCTGTCAGGAATGCCTGCTCCCCATTATTACAAGGAAAACACAGTTAACTATCAAAATCCTGTTCAGGCATTGCTTCTTGACGTTTTCTCAAACCACCTACCCCACAGGCCTCAAACTCTCTTCTCTGTACTTGTTCTAAACCTCACTTTTCTCATCACGAAATAAAAACATTTCTTAAGCACTTATCATATATCAAGTAATCTCCTAGGCAGTGGAGATTTAGCAGTGAAGAAAAAAGATAAAATCTCTTCCTTACATTCCACTGCTACTGCTTCCCTAGCCATGATTCTGATGCTGGCTAGAGTTAAAAAGAATTCACCATGTTCCAGTCTCTATTCTAAGCACTTTGCAATATGAACTCGTTTCACCCTCACAATAAGCCGGTGAGGTAGAAATTGTTACTACTCCCATTTTTCAGATGAGGAAACTGAAGCACAGTTTTAGCAACTTATTTAAGATCATGAACTGGTAAAGATGACTAATCCAGCATTCAAATTCAGGCAATCTTATTCTAGAACCTGCACTCTCAACCACAATGTCATATATATTTGTTACATATTGCACTGCACTAAATTGCAATCACTGATTTCCATGTCTATCTACCATGCTCCTCTGTGACTTCATTAAAGCCAAGGACTATATTTAATTTGTTTTTGTATTCCTAAAGCCTACCATAGTGCCTGCTTTATAGTTGGTGGGGACTCAAGAAAAGTTTGTTGAAATATTGGAAACTCCGGTTGCTCTCAAATTGCTGAATAAAGGAAAAAACATTGTGCTGAGTGCTAAACTTATTAACTTAAGTATGTGACATAAAAGAAAAACGTTAAACTTTTATCCTCCTAAGTTCTTAATTTCTTATCCTGCTAAAATATGCATGACTTAAAAATTTATGATTTTAACCACTTTAGATGTACCATTCTGTTGCATTAAGTACATTCATATTGTTGTGCAACTATCACCCTCATGTACATCTAGCACTTTTCATCTTCCAAAACTCAAACTCCATATCTATTAGACAACAATTCCCCATTCCCCCCCTTCCTCCTAGCCCCTGGAAACCACTGTTTTATTTCCTACCTCTATGAATTTGATTACTCTAGGTATATCATATAAGTATACCCATACAGTATTTGTCTTTTATGAATGGCTTATTTCACTTAGCATCATTTTTTTTCAAGATTCATCCATGTTGTAGCATGTGTCAGAATTTCTTTCTTTTTTAAAGATGAATAATATTATTCCATTGTATGTATACTCTGCATTTTGTTTGTCCATTCATCCATTGATGGACACTTGGGTTGCTTCCACTTTTGGCTATTACGAATAATGCTGCTGTGAATATGAGTGTACCTATATCTGCTCAAGTCTCTACTTTTAACTTTTTGGGGTATGTATCCAGTAATGGAACTGCAGGGTCACATGATAATTCTGTGCTTAATTTTTGAGGAGTCACCACAGAGTTTTCTATAGCAGCTGCATCATTTTACAGTTCCACCAGGAATGCACAAGGAAGGGTTCTAATTTCTCCCTCCCACCAATCGTTATTTTCTGCATGTGTGTGTTTTGATAATAGCATACCTATGGGTGTGAAGTGATATCTCATTGCGAAGTTCCTTGGATTTTTGGACCAACATTTATCTTCCTTGTCACTCTAAGTCCCCTCTAAATCTCACATCACTCTTGAGTCATAAACTGAAAGAAAACTTCCTTGAAATCATATGACTGAGGGACATTTCCCACAGGATAATATTCTCTTTATTTATTCATGGTGATATAGAGGTGCTGAAATACCTGACATTTTGTCGTCAATACACAAAATTCACAGCCTTTTCCTACTGTGTCAGCCCTAAATTAGTCTTTGTCCTCTGTTTAATCATACAGTTCATTTAGACCCTATTCCTTTTATACCATCATTCTGTTTATCCAGCTTTGCAGGCAACCCTACCCAAGAGTCCATGGCATGCTAATGAAGACACATATTACTTATCAACTGCATTTTTTTAAATCTAGGAGCAAATTTTAAAACATTCTGTATTATGGTATTGTCATTGTAACTTTATGAAGTTATGGATATATTTGCTGTAATCACTGTCCCAAGGAAATTTACTTTTATTTTATTTTTTTTAACTTTTATTTTTTTTCAATATATGAAATTTATTGTCAAATTGGTTTCCATACAACACCCAGTGCTCATCCCAAAAGGTGCCCTCCTCAATACCCATCACCCACCCTCCCCTCCCTCCCACACCCCATCAACCCTCAGTTTGTTCTCAGTTTTTAAGAGTCTCTTATGCTTTGGCTCTCTCCCACTCTAACCTCTTTTTTTTTTTCCTTCCCCTCCCCCATGGGTTTCTGTTAAGTTTCTCAAGATCCACATAAGAGTGAAACCATATGGTATCTGTCTTTCTCTGTATGGCTTATTTCACTTAGCATCACACTCTCCAGTTCCATCCACGTTGCTACAAAAGGCCATATTTCATTCTTTCTCATTGCCACGTAGTATTCCATTGTGTATATAAACCACAATTTCTTTATCCATTCATCAGTTGATGGACATTTAGGCTTTTTCCATAATTTTGCTATTGTTGAGAGTGCTGCTATAAACATTGGGGTACAAGTGCCCCTATGCATCAGTACTCCTGCATCCCTTGGGTAAATTCCTAGCAGTGCTATTGCTGGGTCATAGGGTAGGTCTATTTTTAATTTTCTGAGGAACCTCCACACTGCTTTCCAGAGCGGCTGGAAATTTACTTTTAAAAAGAAAAGTTAAAATGTCTATATTACCCTGGGGCACCAGGGTGGCACAGTCAGTTAAGCATTCAACTCTTGGTTTTGGCTCAGGTCACAGGTTCAAGCCCATTTCATGCTCCATGCCATTGCCACTGCCAGGGCAGGGCTTGCTTGAGATTCTCTCTCTCCTGTCTCTCTGCACCTCCCCTGTGCTCTCTCTCTCTCTGTCTCTCAAATAAATAAACTTTGAAATAATGTCTTACTACCCCCAAAAATCTACACATTTAAACATTCAATGTAATCCCTATCAAAATAATACCAGCATCTTCACAAAGCTAGAACAAACAATTATAAAATTTGTATGGAACCAGAAAAGACCCTGAATAGCCAAAGTAATGTTGAAAAAGAAAACCAAAACTGGAGTCATCACAATTCCAGACTTCAGGCTGTATTAAAAAACTGTAGTCATCAAGACAGTACAGTACTGACACAAAAACAGGCATAGATCAATAAAACAGAATAGAGAACCCAGAAATGGACCCAAAATGTATGGCCAACTGCTTTTTGACAAAGCAGGAAAGAATATCCAACAGAAAAAAAGACAGTCTCACTGGACAGCAACATGCAGAAGAATGACCCTGGACCACTTTCTTACACCATACACAAAAATAAACTCAAAATGGATGAAAGGCCTAAATGTAAGACAGAAAACAATCAAAATCCTACAGAAGAAAACAGGCAGCAACCTCTTTGACCTTGGCCGCAGCCAATTCTTACCAGTCATGTCTCTAGAGGCAAGAGACACAAAAGCAAAAATGAACTACTGGGACCTCATCAAGATAAAAAGCTTCTGCACAGTGAAGGAAACAATCAACAAAACTAAAAGGCAACCAATGGAAATGGAGAAGATACTTGCACATGACATATCTGATAAGGATTAGTATCAAAAATTTATAAAGAACTGATCAAAATCAACACCCCCAAAACAAACAATCCAGTGAAGAACTGGATAGAAGATGTGAATAGACACTTTTCCAAAGAAGAGATCCAGATGGCTGACACATGAAAAGATGTTTAACACCACTTCTACTCAGGGAAATAAAAATTAAAACTACAATGACCTATCTCTATATACCTGCCAGAATGACTAAAATTAACAACTCAGGAAACAACAGATATTGGTGAGGATGTGGAGAAAGGGGAACACTTTTACACTGTTGGTGGGAATGCAAACTGGAAAACAGTATGGGAATTCTTCAAAAAATTAAAAATAGAACTACCCTACAACCCAGCAATTGTACTACTAGGTATTTATCCAAAGGACACAAAAATGCTGATTTGAAGGGGCACATGCACCCCAATGTTTATAGAAGCACTATTGACAATAGTCAAATTATGGAAAGAGCCCAAGTATCCATCCACTGATGAATGGAGAAAGAGGAAGTGGTATATATACACAATGGAATATGACTCAACGATCAAGAAGAATTAAATCTTGCCATTTTTAACAATGTGGATGGAACTAGAATGTATTATGCTAAGCAAAATAAGTCAGTCAGAGAAAGACAAATATATGATTTCACTCATATGTGGAATTTAAGAATCAAAATAAATAAACATAGGGAAAGGGAAGGAAAAATAAGATAAAAACAGAGAAGGAGGCAAACCATAAGAGACTCTTAAATACAGAGAACAAACTGAGGGTTGCTGAAGGGCCAACAGCTAACTGGGTGGTGGGCATTAAGGGGGGCACTTGTTGGGGTTATCACTGGTTGTTATATATAACTGATGAAATGCTACATGGTACATTAACTAACTTGAACTTTTTTTAAAAAGAAAGGGAACAGATTTTGTTGACTCATGTGTGAAAGTCACTTTGCCCAAAAGAAAATTAAAATTGATCCATTTTTTGACAACTTTCCAAATAAAATATCTCAAAGTATATAGGAATAGGTTAAATTTTTTAACTCTATCTAGAGGGGAAACCCAATGCACAAAACAACTCCTATATAAGGAGCTCAATAACTTTGAATGATTACTTTGATGCACATATATGTAGAAAGAAGAAAAACAAGCAGCTCAACCAATAATTAATTGGACAAATATTCAACAAAAGAGAACTCCTCCTCCTCTCTTAACCATCCATACCTACATGGCAAGTATCAACTAGAAAGAAGAGAAGAATCTAATCAGGTTTTACAAGAATATATAAAAAGTCATAAAAACATCAATGGCACAAGTTGACTCTGTACCAAGAACCAAGGCCATGCCTATTGTGAGAAATAAGCCCACTGACCCAATCAAAGGAGGGACACTGAGACTTGGAGCACAGTGAAGCTGTTACAGCAAATATGCGGTATCCAGGAAGAGACGAGTGATATACACTAGGGGAATCAGAAAAGACTGTTTATTTTGCACTGGTGTCAGCCAGTGGAGTCACCTCCAAAGGCTGGGCCCTGAGCCTGGTGCTGGCCTTCTTTTATGTCTAGCTAGCTTTCCAGGAAACTTTCTATTGGCTACACAGGTGGGTGGGATTGCAGGGGCTCAAGGGGAAAAAAGGGAGGGGCACTATCAGTTGCCCTACATGGGCAGTTGGCTGATGCAAGAGGCAATCAAGATTACAGAAGCCAAAAGCATGCAAGGGAGATATCTGGCCAAGGACATCTGGCTGGCCTTTTTTATCTGCTCTTGCCAACTTTCCTTCTCAAAGCAAGGCTTTATAATCAACGTTCTTGAAAGAGCAAGTGTCTGATGGAGAGGCATATTCGGGGAACTTACCGCAGGCAATTTATCTCCTAGTGTGAAGTTCCCTTCCTTGATTCCTCATTGGCTGAGTACTACAGAGGTTACAGCCTTACCCAGAAGTAGCCTATGCCCATGTAAGGCAAAAAGTAATCTGATTGGGACAAATGTATATTCCTTGAGGTGACACAAGAGACTTAAGTTCTTTAGCACATGTTCATTGCAAAGCCCATGAAAATAAGCCCACAAAATGGGGAGGGGGAAGAAGAACCAGGAAGTGAGTGTCTAAGGGTTTGGTACTCCATTGGGAGGCTGGGGGGGGGGGGGCGTTGCACATATTTCCAATTGATTGTAAACCTATTGTTAACTAGACAGCACAGCTTTTAGTTGGTATTTCTGAAAATGAATCATCTCACTTCTCACACTACCAAAGAAACGCAAAGTGTAAAGGTTTAGCAAAGAAACTAGGTTAAGCATGAAGGATTATATGGGTGCTAGGAATGCCACCATAAATCTGTTTTCCCTTATCAGCGAGTTGATTAATAATAATGCATTTGCATCAAGGTCAAACCCACAAAGTAAACATGTGCCAACTATGGTCAATGTGATGTACACCAGTTCTCAAAATTTAATGTGCATACATATCACCTGAAAACCATGTTAAAATACAAATTCTGAGTCATCAGGTCTGGGATAGTGCCTATAATTTTGCATTTCTCACAAGCTCCTAGGTGATACCAATACAGGTGGTCCATAGTCCACAATTTTAATGGCATAATGTACACAATCAGAAGGCCTGAAAAAATAAGTGGAAAGTGAACTTTTGGGGGTTTTTGGTAAAACATTTGCTTTTCTGATAAAAAGCAGAGATTGTTGAAGCCACCATATTCCTTTGTTTACAGCACAGATACAGGGCCTGTCTCTGCAGCAGCCACTTGCAATCATGAGTAAAAAGGCATCAATTCAAGGTTGGTAAAGAAGAAATGTAGAAATTGCTTGTCTTTGATGTCATCATTAAGCCACTGTACCAGCCCTGGACTGCCTTGTAAGAAAAATAAATTGGTATTTGGTTAAGCCACCGTAGGGGCCAAGGGCAGACTGCCCCAAATAGGCCACTTTGGCATGAACATTATTTTGCATGAGAAGCAATCAAGGGGTGCCTGGGTGGCTCAGTCAGTTGGGCGACTGACTTCGGCTCAGGTCACAATCTCACGGTTCTGTGAGTTTGAGCCCTCCGTCGGGCTCTGTGCAGACAGCTCGGAGCCTGGAGCCTGCTTTGGATTCTGTGTTTCCCTCTCTCTCTGCCCCTCCTCAACTCACATTCTGTCTCTCTCTCTCAAAAATAAATATTTAAAAATACATATATTTAAAAAAAGAAGTAATCAAAACCCAGCAGATTCAGGAAAAGCTCTCTGCCTCCCCAGCAACTGCCTAAATTTACATTAGAAAGGAGAGCCTGTACCAAGAAGAGAGCTATTACTAGAGACTCCCCTTTACCTAAGAACGTTATCTGTATAATAGGGCAAACTTTTTTTTTCAAACCATCTCCTTTCACCTTCCTGCTACTGGCCTTCCTCCCCTTGGTATCCTTAGACCATACCCCTCTCCTTAGTGGTCTCATGGTCTTTGAAATTCCATGTCTGTGTGGATTCCTTGTACATACACCTATTATATTTGTTTTTCTCCTGTTAATCTATCTCATGTCAATTTGATTCTAAGTCCAGCTAGAAGGACCTCAAAGGGCAGGAAAGTCTTCCTCCCTGACACTACTATTAATTAGGTGAAAACACATACAGGCTATAGATACTAATGCATGAACCAAGGACAAAACAAAAACAAAACAAAACAAGCAAACAAACAAAACAAAATCCAAAACCAGACTAGTAGGAAAGGGAATATGAAGAGCAAAGGACCTGGGTAATCCACTGCTATAAGCTTCTTTGAATAAGCAAGGATCTTATTTGAGTCCCACGTCAGGGGGCTAGTGAGACTAGTGAGACCAGCTTTTTCAGAAATAATTCACTAAGAACTTCTTTTAATGTCAAAATGATGTGGGAAACAAAGGCAGAAGGCAATGGCAAATAAAATTAAATTTCCTTCTAACCTGCAGCCTATTGGCAAATACTTGAGGCTGGCAGAGCAAAACATTTCTCCAGGAACCTCTCCCTACTGTCTTAATGTTAATGCTCTGCTAGAGGGGAAAACAACCTCAGTTTGACAATAGACAGGCCTCCAGTATCCTGTGAGTCTTCTTTAGCATATGAAAATCTCATTGGAAACATCCCCAGGACTTTACCTCACCTAATGCCATAGTATATAACCAGGCTCTCCTCATGGTCTTGGGGCAGCTTTTTCTGTCCATGGGTCCTGTCCCCATGCTTCAATAAAATCACCTTTTTGCACCAAAGATGTGTTCAATAATTCTTTCTTGGCCTTCAGCTCCAGACACTACAAACCCCACTATCACCCCAAAGACTTCATCATTTATTTGGTGCCCAAACACGGGGCTATGGTTCCTTTCATCTGGACTCTGAGCCGGTGCAAACTTGAGGAGTAGTCTTTCCTTCCTTTACTCTCATTTCAGGGGCCTTTTGAGAAGTATGGTCTTATTGGAACACTTTCATGTCAATTGCTCAGGCTGTAATCCTCTCACCTGTGGCTGTTCTATGGGGAGGAGAAAGCCTGCCTTTTGGCTGGAAGTTAGTACCCTGGCCAGAATGGTATTAAGACTCAGAAACTCGATGCCCTCTCTTTATTCCTGTCCTTGTATAAAGTTGTCTGTCTTGGCCATGGGACAGCCACCTAAGTCACCAGGATGGCTGCCAATCTTAAGACTCACGTGTGAGGTTTCCTCACATTTGTCTAACATGATCCAGCTGCTTCTGGCCAAGGGACCTCCACTGGGAGCCAGCAGGAAACATTTCCTAGGGAAGTTGGGTGTAAAGACTATATGTGTTGGAATGTTGCTTAGATCATGATGGATTTCTGTCTTTACTTTTTTCAGTCAATGTCTTCCAGTAACTAAAACTGCAGAATTGAGTAATTTTGTAAAAATTTTCCAGTGTTTTCCATGGGTTAAAAACGGAGGGTTTTTTGTGGCCTTCTCCAAGAGGCAAGCCATAGTGTGGTGCAACATGGCCACCAACAGCACAGCACAGCAAGCGCCCCACCCCACACCGGTGCTCTGCAACACGTCAGCAAGGCCAACTAGGTCCATACGCTGGCACCCATTTGTAGTCTAGAATGCACTGGGGAAGCGGGAGGAGAGCCGGCCTCCCTTTTTCAGGAACCCTTAGTGGTTTAGTCAGTGGTCAGAGTGATTTTGTTTCAGGGACGCCTCATGTTGCTTTGACACCTCAGGAACCTCTGACATATCCTGTGCATGGGACGCCACCCAGGAATGGGGGGGGGAGATTTTCATGGTAATGGAGCTTCTCTCTCTCTAGGAGGAGATTGGGAGCTTCTCTTCGGTCCTCAAGGACTCTCCCTTGGGATGCCTTTTTAACCCACTGAAAACCATTTGGACTGCAAAATTTGGGAAAGGACTGATCTTCTTTAACTCTGCATGGCCTCAATAGGATCTAGCAGTTAGATCTCTTCTGCAGGAAACAGGGCAAATGGGTAGAGGTACCCTTGGTCCAGGCCCGCCCTCACGACTCTAAATCAGGACCCAGACCAAAAAGCCTCTTAATAGAATGTGTTAAACTCCCTCCTGATATATTGGATGTCTAAATAGGCCTCCTCCTGATAGAACTCAGTCGCTGGATGAACACAGGTCATCCCTAATGAAGGGGATGCTGACTCTTTTTCTCTGTTCCTCATGGGAGGTTTCTCTCTCACTCATTTCCTGCGTAATGGCTCTAACTGGATCTAACTGTGGCTAGTCTACCCCAGGACAGGGGCTTTAAGAAATATTCCCAAGCAAAGCAGCTGCCAAAACTCCCTTTGTTTGGAGGAGATTCCCTGTCTTCTCTGGCCTGACATGGACTGCATATTTCCACTTGGTGGTGGAAAGGAAAACAAACATGACATCTACTCCTCTGTCCTAGCTGATGAGATTTAGAACTGGGAATCCTCTTTCTCTACCTGCTGGTGGCATCTTGCCTCTTCAGCCTCCTGTTTCTGCACCACCTAGGGCCTGCATAACTGATTCTATACCATCCTCCATTCCTCCACTGGCACCACTGACTCCTCCTCCCATCCTCGGTGTCAAGGAGAGAAGAGCACCCACTTGGACTACCCATTTCTGATTTCCCCACTGGTGTCCCAGGTAAAAATTGACCATGGGGAACAGATTGTTTTTGAAGTGGATGCAAGTGGAACATATTTGGTGTTTAAACTAATTTAAGTTTGTTGGTTTAATTAAAATAGATCTATCAGCATTAAATATAAATTTTCTATTCTATCTAGGTTTGCTCAAGGTCAAATAAGCTTGTGTTGTCCCTATTACAATTTGTTAGCAAGAAGATGACTTAAAATAATGGTTAATATCTGTCTCAAAATTTTCATGAGTAGCTAAGATAGTTTTCAATCTTTGAAAGCTTTAAAGTTTTGCTTCCATGATAATTGGGATTGAATCCATTGGACTTCTAGGTCTTTTCCAAGCAGAATGGAATGCTACAGCATTAATTAATTACTAAACATAAGATTTATCTGCTTTTGACTTAATTGCAGAGAAACTAAGGATATTTGGGTTTAATGGTAAACAAGCCTTGTACTTTATAACTTCCTGTGTTTGTTTTTTTTTTTTTAACAAACTTCCCAGGACTTAAGTTGTAAATAAAGTCTTTTTGACCAATTAGCCTTCTTTGGTATGGTAAGTTACTCTGGAAGCACTGTCAAATATAAGCCTTAGGGTGTATTGCTTGGGTAAATACTATAACTGCTCAAACATATGTGTGATTCCTAAAGTTGTAATATTTCCTGGTAAAAGGCCTTCACTTGATATTCTGATTATTTAAGTGTTATGTGCCACAGAAATAACTGAATTTCCTTGTCAATTGCATTAAAAGGAACTCTCATCAGATCTTCAATCACGTCCATTTTTGACTCTTCTGTCGTAGTTTTGTGGCTCTTGTTGGAAGTATGGTTGGGTCTCCAATGTTTGCTCTTCCAGATTAAGGGAACTTTCTTAAAATATCTATGACATACAGAAATGTGATAAAGTATTCCTTTGTCAACAAACTAAATCATTTAACTTTCCTACCTAAACCCTCTGAAATTCAAAAACTCTCAGTGAATATTCTTTCTTCCATGGCAATTGTACTTATTTGCATGAGTTCAATAAGAATCTGTTCATCTTATAACAGGACACCATTGGAAATACTGGTTATAAGACCATACAGCTTTAAGGAACTAAGGTTGACTTTATGAAGCATGATGCCAATAAAGTCCCTTGTTAATGTTCGCCTGATACCTTGCTTACAGAGTTCCCAGCAGCCTTATCAGGTGAGTAAAGAATGTCACTTCCCGGCAGGTGCAGGGACCTCATGAAGAAGAATTCGCCCAAATCTACAGGTGTTGCAGGCATGTCTGATGTCAAGTATTTGGCTTGGCTTCCGCCTGGAGAGGCTACTAAATGTTCAATCTAGATTACTTATGAAAAGTTCCAGTAAAGCAAACTTTAAGAGATGTATATGATAAATTGCTACTTTTGCTGAGCTTATGTAAATAATCAGGCCAAATTTGTTAAAACTGGACTTGTTTTACAAATGAATTAGTCTTTATTTGGCTATCTCTAGAAATGAGGGTTTTTAATTTTTTTTTTCAACGTTTATTTATTTTTGGGACAGAGAGAGACAGAGCATGAACGGGGGAGGGGCAGAGAGAGAGGGAGACACAGAATCGGAAACAGGCTCCAGGCTCTGAGCCATCAGCCCAGAGCCTGACGCAGGGCTCGAACTCACGGACCGCGAGATCGTGACCTGGCTGAAGTCGGACGCTTAACCGACTGCGCCACCCAGGCGCCCCTAGAAATGAGGGTTTTTAGAGAGAAAAATTATGTTTCAATAATGCAACTTTGTGGATGTTAAATTCTAGTTCTGATACTCTTTAAATGTTGTTTGTCTAAGTTGGACAACTTGAGATGAACTTGAAAAAAATTGTCACAATAGCACAGGTATGGACAATCTTCTTGCTTGTTATTCTGTGGGGATAACAGGACCCCATGGCATATGATTGTTTAAACAACTGGAAAATGGGATAGATTTTCCCAACAATTGTATGAAAAGACTATAGTGCCTTATTAAATTATTCATTTGAGGCCAGGTTAATTCATACATCTCTAAATAAACATACAAGTCATAGCCTTCCTAAAACTTATCCGACAGTTACTAGAAACCTATCCCATATAAACGCAGCAGATACACTCTATTTAAAGGATTGGAAGTCTAATACAGCAGGGGATTTAACTCAAAAATGGAAGGGCCCCTGACAGGTCCTAGTATGTATTCCCACTGCCATAAAATTAGAAGGCCATTCCTCATGGACTGCCATAATCAAGAATTAAACCTGTCCCTTCCTCACAGAAATCCAGCATACAAGCTGACACACCTTCTTATTCCTGTGAACCAGTGGAAAACCTCAATTTTCTCTTCAAACTACAATAAAGGACTGGAGGAAAACTAACAAAGGTTTTTTATTTAGGCTTCTCTTTCTCATAATATTAACCTTTATTTTGTTGTCTTTTCTGGTGTCTCCCTGCCTGGTGCCAAGACTCCTTCATCACCATACCTTCCAGAAGACCGATGATTCTTTCTACTCAAGGAAGCTCATACATGCTGTTTCCCCTGGACTGGTCATCTTTGCCTTTTGCAACTACCCTATACCTTCTCTAACTGACCAATGTTGACCTATAGATAGGGACATCTCTACGCCCCTATCCAGCAGTAAGAAGTTACAGAAAAGAAGACCATCCACCCTCAGCAACCTTAAAGATTTTAAGGGTCAAAACTGTTCAGTGGGGAATGATATGGGAAACAAAGGCAGAAGGAAATGGCAGATAAAATTAAATTTCTTTATAACCTGCAGCCCATTGGCAAATACTTGAAGCAGGCAGAACAAACCAGTCTTGTCCTCGTGGACCCGGGGCAGCTCTTCCTGCCCATGGGTCCCATCCCTGTGCTTTAATAAAATCACCTTTTGCACGAAAGACATCACAAGAATTCTTTCTTGGCCATTGGCTCCGGATTCCATGAACCCCCATCATGCCAAAACCTCATCAAAAATAATGTCAGTGATATGCTTTCCCAACTTACATACATAACAATAACTGATAGTTACTGAGCAATTACCATGTGTCAGCCAGTGTTCTAAATGTCCCATATGTATATATGTTTAATTCATTTAAGTCTTAAACCATTCTTTGAGGCAAGTTTAATATTCTCCTCACTCTACTAATAAAGAAATTGAAGCATGGAAAGGTTAAGTAGCTTAACCAAGTTCACTCACTTACTTAATGATAAAGTTGGGGTTTGGACTCAGGCAGCACAAAACCAAAACCTCATATTCTCAGGCACTTTGTCTTATCGCTGCCACATAAGATAAGACCTCTGGTATCTGTGGCTTTAAAAAGGAATACATATATGCATATGGATTTGAACACTCATCTCAATAAACTTTAGTTCCCCAAGGGGCTTTGTCCACAGGTGGGAAATTACTCTCCCAATCCAGTGCTGCTATTAACATCTCTAGGTTGGCATTTCCATATTAGAAACATTCGAAACTTTAAAACTTCAATTTTAGAATCAGATGTTTAATATAGCTATGAATATAAGCAGCTACTGTTTGGAGGCAAAAATTCTAATTATAAAGTAATTTGGGGTCATCCTAAGACAGCAATGACCCAGCCTACTCTATCAGTCAATCAGAGAAAGAAGCACCGCTATTTGGACCACAAGAGCAAATACATTAAGATCTAGGTGCTTGTAGGGCACATGGGTGGCTCAATCAGTTGAGCGCCTGACTTCGGCTCAGGTCATGATCTGATGGTTTGTGGGTTCGAGCCTCATGTCAGGCTCTGTGCTGACAGCTCAGAGCCTGGAGCCTGCTTTGGATTCTGTGTCTCCCTCTCTCTCTTCCCCTTCCCCACTTGAGCTCTCTCTCTCTCTCTCTGTCTCAAAAATGAATAAACATTAGAAAAAAGAATAGAATAAATAAAATTTCAAAATAAAACAAAATAAAAATTCAGAATAGTAAAATAATAAGCTATTGATTTCTTACATGCTAGCCCCCCAACAAGGTCTGGTTGAAAGTCTTGAACACACTGGAACTCCACAAGTACTTTTTTTTCATCCAAAAACTAGGGCCATAGTATTTTTCTGAACTAATCTCCTAAAAACAAACAATCTCTAAATACTAAACATATGACTAATTTCATTTTAGAAAGAAAACCAAGTCAATTAATTTGAATTAAACTGAACATTGAGCAAGTTGCTTATTATCTCTTTGCCTCAGTTTCCTCATCTATGATGTGAAGATAATAATAGTACCTAACTTTTGGAGTTGATGTAGAGATTAAATAAATTATTATGCAGTGGTAAAAAAATATATAAGATAAAATAAAACATTAAAATCCTATCTATTCTGTAAGACTCTGATTGATTTCCTAAATCCATCTTTAGCCCTGACTCAGAATTCCTTGCTCCTTCCTTCATGTTATCACATATTTTTATTATAGCATCTATCACCTTGTATTCGAGATCTTCATAGGTCAGTTTTCTTCAGTAAACTGTAGATTACTTAAGGGCAAGCACTTTTTTATCTTCTGAGCTTATCACAAAACGAATACTCCATAAGTATTCTAGAAACTAGGTTAAAGTATATATGACGTGTTATATACAGTAATCACCTATTTACTGTGCTTTATCTTAGTGCACTTCACAGATACATTGCATTTTCTACAAACGGAAGGTCTGTTGCAGCCCTCCATGGATCAACCCTATTGTCACCCTTTTCCAACAGCATTTGCTGACTTCATGTCTCTGTGTCATGTTCTGGTAATTCTTATAATATTTCAAACTTTTCATTATTATATTTGTTCCCATCATCTGTGATCAGTAACCTTTTATGTTAATACTGTAGGGGCGCCTGGGTGGCGCAGTCGGTTAAGCGTCCGACTTCAGCCAGGTCACGATCTCGTGGTCCGTGAGTTCGAGCCCCACGTCGGGCTCTGGGCTGATGGCTCAGAGCCTGGAGCCTGTTTCCGATTCTGTGTCTCCCTCTCTCTGCCCCTCCCCCGTTCATGCTCTGTCTCTCTCTGTCCCAAAAATAAAAATAAACGTTGAAAAAAAAATACTGTAATTGTTTTGGGGCACCATGAACTGTGCCCATATAACATGGTGAGCTCAAACGTTTTGTGCGCTCTGCTGCCCCATGACTGCCCTAGCCATTCTTGCATCTCTCTCCCTCTCCCCAGGCCTCCCTATTCCCTGAGATACAACAATATTGGGTTAGTCCAATTAAGAACCCTACAAGGCCTCTAAGTGTTCAAGTGAAAAAAATAGTCACATGTCTCTCATTTTAAACCAAAAGCTAGAAATGATTAAGCTTAGTGAGGAAGGCATGTCAAAAGCCAAGACAGACTGAAAGCTAGGGCTCTTGTGCTTAATAGTTAGCCAAGTTGTGAATACAAAGGAAAAGTTCTTGAAAGAAATTAAAAGTGCTACTCCAGAGGTCACAGAAATGTTAAAAAATAAAATAGACTTATTACTGAAAGGAGAAAGTTTTAGTGGTCTGGATGGAAGATCAAACCAGCCACCATATTCCCTTCAGCCAGAGCCTAATCCAGAGAGCAAGACCCTAACTGTCTTCAATTCTGTGAAGGCTGAGAGAGGTGAGGATGCCACAGGAAAAAAAAAAAAAAAAAGTTGGAAGTTAGCAGAGTTTCATAAGGTTTAAGGAAAGAAGCTGTCTCCATAACATAAACATGCAAGGTGAAGCAGCAAATGCTGATACAGAAGCTGCAGCAAGTTATCCAGAAGATGTAGCTAGAGTAATGAAGGTGGCTACACTTAACAACAGATTGTCAGTGTGATGAAATAGCCTTCTATTGTGAAAAAGACACCATCTAGCACTTTCACCTTTAGAGAGATAAAGTCAATCCCTAGCTTCAAAGGACAGGCTGACTCTCTTGCTTAGGGGCTAACACAGATAGTGACTAATTTACCATCAAGTTGAAGCCAATTCTCATTTACCATTCCAAAAATCCTAAAGCCCTTAAGAATTATGCTAAATCTACTCTGCCTGTGCTTTATAAATGGAATAACAGCCTGATCATGGCACATTTGTTTATAACGTGGTTTGTTTTACTGAATGCTTTAAGCCCACTGTTGAGACCTACTGCTCAAAAGAAAATGTTCCTTTCAAAATATTACTGCTTACTGACAATGTACCTGGTACCCAATAGCTCCGATGGAGATGTACAATGAGATTAATCTTGTTTTCATACTTGCTAATATAATATCTGTAGCCAATGGATCAAGAAATCATTTTGACTTTCAAGTCTTATTACTTTAAAAATATATTTCTTAAGGCTATACCTGTCTCTGATGAAGCTGGGAATTGAAAACCTCTGGAAATGATTCACCCATCTAGATTCCGTTAAGAATGTTTGTAGCGTACCTGGCTGGCTCAGTTGGTAGAACATGTGACTCTTGATCTTGGGGTCATGAGCTCGAGCTACACATTGGGTATATACATGGATGAAAACAAACAAACAAACAAACAAACAACAACAAAAACCTTTGGGATTCATGAAAAGTGGTCAAAATATCAACATTCACAGGAGTTTGGAAGAAGTTGATTCCAACCTTCATGGATGACTTGGAGGGGTTCATGACTTCAGTAGAGGAAGTAACTACAGATATGGTAGAAATAGTAAGAGAACTAGAATTAGAAGTGGAGCCTAAAGACGTGGCTGAATTGCTTCAGTCTCATGGATAAAGCATTGCTTCTTACAGATGAGCACGCAAAGTGATTTCTTGAAATGGTAACTATTCCTTGTGAACAGGTTGTGAAGACTGTTGAAATGACAACAAAGGATTTAGAATATTACATAAATTTAGTTTATAAAACAGTGGCAGGGTTTGAGAGAACTGACCCCAATCTCCAAAATGTCTCCAATGAAAGACATTTTATTGTTGGTAAAATGCTATCAAACAGCATCACATGCCAGAGAGAACTCATTTGTAAAAGGAAGACTCAATCAATGAGGCAAAATTCATTGTTGTCTTATTTTAAGAAATTGCCACAATCACCCCAAATCACCACCCGGATCAGTAAGTAGCCATCAACATCAAGGCAAGACCCTCTACCACAAAAAAAATCTTACGACTCACTGAAAGCTCAGATGATGCTTAGCATTTTCTAGCAATATTTTAAATTAAGGTATGTTACATTTTTTAGACATAATGCTACTGCAGACTTAAAAGACTATAATATAGTGTACATATAACTTTTATATGCACTGGTAAATCCAAAAATTCATTTGACTCACTTTATTGGGATATTCACTTCATTGCAGTGGTCTGAAACTGAACCTGAAATATCTCAAAGGGATGGCTGTGATATGTTTTGCACAGATAAGATGGCTTATTCTCCCCAGTTACAGAAATCTTGTCTTTTTGATTAGGAAAAGAAAATTTTAATATGTGAGAATTTGGTTTTTGCACTGGAGTTTTCATTTGTTTTTAATAGTCTTCCATAGATGAAGGGTTTGACAGACTATGAATTGGGCTCCTTACCAGGAGAAATGATGTGTCTTCAAGAGCACAGCATAGGCGTTATAAATATGGCTGAGGAATCAGAATAGGACTTTAGCTTGGTTCTGACACCTATTAGCTGTGTGACTTTGAACAAGGTATTAAGGCTCAACTTTGTCATTTGCAAAATGAGAAAATTTATCTATTCGCAGGGTTGTTGTGAGGATGAAATGAGTGATAGAGTCTAAGAATGTCATATAGTGCTTGGCACATAGTAAATGCTTCATAAACATTATTTGAAAAGTTAAGGTATAACACTCTATCATAGGCTCTGTTCACCAGGAAGATCCTAAGACAAGGATTTGTGTACAAGCAATTTACTAAGGAAATTCGTGAAGAAAAAACGGTAAGAGAGGAGGAGAAGCAGGACAGGAAAAGAAGAAATCAAGCAGATGTGTTGATTACAGGCAAAGTCCAATGGAAGTGGTATCAGGCTGACCCCACAGGGATCTTTAGTGTATCGTTACACCTTGGAATTTGTTTCAATCTGAAGCATGGAACTGAAATTTCATCTTTGCACCTTTCAGTCATTGGCTAAGGACCACCTGGGAGAATATAAGCTACCTCTGGCTGTCTGCATAAATGGACAAAGCAACTCCAGTAGCCTGATGGCCATTCTCCAGGTCATGATCCCAGGTCGTGGGATCAAGCCCCACATTGGGCTCTGTGCTGGGCATGGAACCTGCTTAAGATTCTCTCTCTCTCCCTTTGACCCTCTCCCCTACTCATGCGTACTCTCTCAATCTAAAAAATAAGAAATTAAAAAATAAAGAAATCTGTAAGAAGGCTGCCAAATTGCCTGTTTATGAGATGAAATATCCTTGAAAATTGAAGGGTTTAAACCACTTGATTAATATTGTAAAGCAATTAGATGAACAGGGCATTCCTCTAACAATGAGAGAAAATGGAATCATCTCCACCCCTCCATCCCCATGTATAGAACATGTAGGAAGATAGACTTCCTTTGATCATGTAAGACCATATAGCTCTTTATAACCATAGATACAACTCCTTAATGGATATGAATATACAAGTTTGAGAGTAAGAGCAAGAAAGAGCTTAAGTACCACTTTGTGGAATAGAGAAAAAGTATTTGGAGTACCAGGAACTTAATAATCCTGAAAGGAAAAAGTGAGAAACAGAGAGTGAGAGAAGGAAAGGGAAAGCTGGGCACTAAGTAGAAAGAAGGGCATGAGATCCCCTTAATGGTGGGATGTCCCAAGAACATAAAAGAACATGTGATTTCACATTGTTCCCTATTTATTTTTTATTTTCTAACATTTATTTATTTTTGAAAGAGAGAGATAGAGTGCAAGCTGGAGAGAGGGAGACACAGAATCCAAAGCAAGCTCCAGGCTCTTAGCTGTCAGCACAGAGCCTGAAGTGGGGCTCGAACTCACGAACTGCAAGATCATGACCTGAGCCAAAGCCACTTAACCAACTGAGCCACCCAGGCACCCTACATTGCTCCAAAACCCACAAAAACAGTAACAAAAACCAGCCATTTCCTTTTCAGGATTTGGAACTGATTTGGAAATAAACATAGAAGTCAGTTCACCAAAATATCAATGGTGAAGTTGGACTAATAAATATGACTTGACCTAAAGCCACAATTGGGATTTCTAATGCTTCTCTCCAAGTCTAGAACTCAGATACTCCCTCTGCCAGACCCAAACCATAGTCTGCAAAGTTATCTGATTTGGTGTCGAGAGAATCACAACCTCACACAAAATGGACACTAGTAGTGGGGAAAGAGAATGGTTTCCAGATGTGGCTCTAGAAGGTGGGAATGAACCCTGAACCATGTGTACTTAGAAGGGAAAAAAAAATCTAGAATAGAATACACACACTGTTGACTGATAGATCCAAAGGAGCAGGAGGAGGAAATATCATTCCATCCAAGAAATCATAAATGAAATCATACACCATATACCTGCCTCAATATAACAATCCAAATCCTCTTTCCATAAGGAAAGAAACTTGCTATTATTCTCTGAGCATGTGTCTGACCCAAAATTTAAAAATTCCTTAACAGGAGACCTCTGTCACCATGGTAATCAGAAGTCTGTCCCTCTCTGGATACTTTAGAATTATTCAGCTAAATTCCCAGAGAAGAGGAGAATCTGGAACGGGATGTTAAAAAGAATGAAAGAACGTAAAATTAGTATCTCATTTTCTTAACTTGACATTCTCCCAGTAAGGAACACCAGGAACTTCTCTTATTGATAAATTTAACATGGGAAGAGACAAATCTGTTTCTTTTATGGCTTTTGGGAAACAGTGTTACTCATTCAAAAGTGAATCACCTTGGTTTATCACAGCCAATAAAATTTCTGTGAGAGATAGAATGAGAGTAGGATAGGAAATTATTAACACAGTAAAGATAAATTCTCCTAAGATCCTAAATGCACAACCAAACTGTTAATACTGCATAATAGAAAATCAGTATTCAAATCTAGAATCAATCATTATTCAAATTTTACCATTTTCCTTTTGGGGTTAAGATCTGAAAACTAAAGTTCACAAAAACAGTATTTAAAAGTTGAAGGTTTTTATATATATGAAATGTTTTATACACACCAAACTGATGATTTCACAGACATTACTGTCATAATGATACCAAGTTTTTTTTCTTTTTGTCAAGTGAAACATGTATTAAGATTTAAACATATGTTTAAAAAAATTTAAACATACATTTAGTAACATTTAAGCATATATTAAGAAAATTGTAGAATGGGTATATGAACATGACAACAATCCTGAATGTGCATGGATAAGATTAGGAAACCTAGTGTATGGTGGTTATCTCATTCTCTTTATTTTATTGTTATTTATTATTATTATTTGTCACTTGAAAAAAAGAAAAAAAACTTGGTATCATTATAACAGTAATATTTGTGAAATCATCAGTTTGGTATGTTGGATAACAACTAAATTTTTTCAGAGTTCCTTGTCTCAGTAATAGATAAGGAAACCCAACATTTAAGAATGCCTTAAGTGAGACTGTTTGCTTCAGCAGGATTTGATTTAGATGAATTTAGCAAATTCCTTTCTGATTTGTGACCAGCCAGCTTCTGCCCAGAATGTCTGTTCAGGTTGGGTTGATGGAGACAGTGGCCCTTGGGGCTGGACCAGCCAACTGAAAAATCTCTAAGAGGCAGACTCGCAATGAACAGAGATGGCTATGGGATACTAGAGCAGCTTTCCACTTTCCTTTTTATGAAGAGTATTATAAATTCAGCAAGGGATATAGTTGGAAAATAAGTCAAGAGTGTACATTTGTCTCTAATTCCATGGGGGTCCTTTTTCAGGATCCCTGAATCACCACTCCTTTCTGTGCCACCAGGAATAAGTAGAGGGTGATTGTTACAAATACTCTTCTATTTTCATGGAGCCATATGTGCCCAGTGCTTGTAGGGAGATTTTCCTAATTCCTGTGGCAAAGATGAAGCAGCTCTCTTCCAACCTAATAAACAGGAGTTTCCTGATTTTATTGAGAGAGTAATAGCACCTCCTCAAATATCACACAAACGTTAAAGGGGTTCTGAGTGTTTCTGGTTTCTCCAACATTTCAAAGGTTTTGAACAAGCTTCTATTTAAGTATTGTGATATGTCATTATTTGGGGTTAAAATGATAACCATTTACTAATTCAGTCAGTCCATCAGTCAAAAACAATTTTCTGAGCACCAACTCCATGGGATGGGTGCATGCTTGGTTTGTTTGAAGACCCCAAGCTGGAATTCAGGGAGAGGTAGGGGGCAATAGAAGAGAGGTCAGCAAGGGAACCAGGGAAAGACTGCCTCAGATATATCTCTTGATGCTCAACCCCTACCGCCTCCAAGTAATCACATTTCCCTAGAGTTGCCAGTGTAACAGCTCCATCCTGTATCTTGTACAACATATTAATTTCATAAATGTAAAATTACCCCATAATATTCATGAGGGAATGGAAGGATGGTAGAGAATGCTGCCTAAGAGGTCAAAGTCTGGGCACATGATAAAATGCCTCTCTTAAAGATGCTGTCTTTTGAGAATGCAACATGATTTCCTCCTACAGAAACTCTTCTTTTAAAGATATTTTCAGGGAGCCTGGGTGGCTCAGTTGGTTAAGTGTCCAACTTCGGCTCAGGTCATGATCTTGCAGTTTGTGAGTTTGAGCCCCGCATAGGACTCTGTGCTGACAGCTTGGAGCCTGAAGCCTGCTTCAGATTCGGTGTCTCCCTCTCTCTCTGCCCCTCCATCACTCATGCTCTGTCTCTCTCCCTCTCAAAAATAAACATAAAAAAAATGTATTTTCTGGTCTTCTATTTCTTGCTCTTTTTTGGTTTCTGATGAATTCTGTTTCCTTTTGCTTTAGAATTAGACATTTTTTATTCATCTTTACAAGTTCCAAAACTAACCCCTTTCTCCTTTTTAAAAGAAAAAATCTTATTATATTGTTTGCCTTATAAAATCCTATTGCCTTATTGTGAAGTAATTAAATCCATGGGCTTTGGGGTAAGAATACAGTGTTCAGATCCTGACTCTGTCATTTGCTATGTATGTAATCTTGGCAAGTTACTGAAATTGTGTGCCTCAGTTTCCCCATGCATAAAATGAAGATTATATTCATACTTACCTTAGAGAGTTACAGTGAAAATTAAGAGAGAGAATCTCTGCCCTAGTAAGCACTAAATAAATGTTAACTATCAAAATTATTCATTCTGCTTCAATAATAATTAGCACATACCAGACTTTTTTGATATACTTATATAAAAACATTCTATTCATTGTTTACTAAACAGGATTTTTAAATATAATAACTATCAAATATTCCTTAATTTGTCAAAGTCTTTAAATTTTTAAATTAAGTTTCAAGGCCATCTTACCTAATTTGGTGTTATTTATATTTAATAACTTTACATTCTCTTCAATTATTTATACTTTGGAAATAATCTAAATAATTATTAAGTCTCTCTGTAAAACTGAATAACAATCTTACCATTATTTTTTCTACTCATTTCATTATAAATTTTTTTTAATTTTTACATTGTACTGTACAGAAAATACAAGTTATATGTCTATATATAGGAAATAAACCAGAATTAGAAAATATAAAAAAAATGTTCCAAGAGGAATATGTGTAATTTTTTTATAAAAAGATCAATCTCTTCTATGTTTTAGATCACTTTTATAATAACATACAATAAAATGATTACGTAAACTGACATCAAACATTTTGCATATGTAACATTGACCTTTATACAAGCAACGTCCCATTATCAGCTGACATTGATAAGGTTTAGGGCTATATATATGGAGAGAGAAACAAAGTGAAAGAAAAGCCTTTTGAACAAACCAACTTTGGGCCAGGAATGCTTTGACAAGAACAATGGGGTTATTAGATTTTGTCTTCCTCTTAGTCCTATACCTGCTGCAGGGGTCCAATACTTCCCTTGTTCAGCTGAATAACAATGGCTATGAAGGCATTATCATCGCTATAGACCCTCATGTGCCAGAAGATGGAAAAATAATTGAAGAGATAAAGGTAAGAAAAAGAATGGGATTTCTTCTGTTTGAATTGTGGAGAAGAAAAAAGTTAGTAGTTAATTATTATGGAAACTTCTGAATGCTACAGGAAGTTTAAAAGCAGCATGGTACAGTGAAGACAATACCGGAGTGGCAGAGGAAATGGAAAGTTTTAATAGGGTTCTACCCTGTCTCACCATAAGACCAAAGACAGGGCACAGGGCCTCCCTGATCCTCAGTTTCTTCATCTGTAAATGAACAGTTGGACTCATCTGTTCTTTAAACAATTATTTAATGAATACTTATGACATGTCAGGGAGTGACAACAGTGAACAATTCCTTACCCTCGTGCAGAACACATTCTTTTTAGATGATATAGATAATAAAAACATGTAAAAGTATAGCAGGTCAGATGGTAATAGGTTTCCATGAAGTAAAATAAATCAACATATTGGGATAGGCAGTGTTGGAGCTGGGTGGGAGGAGAATGTTCATTACTATTTCATGTAGGGCAGTCAGGCAAGACCTCACTGTTGATGTAGACATCTGAGCGGAGACCTGAGATGAGTGAGGGAAGAACCCATTGAAAACCTCGGGGAGGGAACAGTAGGTAAAGCAAACATGCTTGAAGTGACCATCAGGAGGTGATGAACAGGAAGAAGGGTGGGGAGAGCCCAACATGGAGACACAGAGGACCCAGACCACTGGAAAGACTTGAGCTTTTACTTCTGAGTGCCATGGGAATCCACAAAAGGATTCTGAGCAGAGGAGGAGTGTGCTCTCTCATGCATGTTCTGGGATCGCTCTGACTGCAGTATTGAAGCAATTCTGTAGAGGGCTTACACTTGTCACTCATCCTACATAAGTTCCATTGCAGCACAGAGATGTGGTGCAGGTAGGAAGCAGTTGCAGGTGAGAAGTAATGATGATGAAGGACAGGGATATTGTGATAGAGATCATTAAAGTGGTATGATGAACATATTCTGAGGGTATTATAGACAAATTTGTTGATGGTTTAGATGGGGGTGGGGGGAGGTGGAGAGGAGGGGGGAAAATAGAAGTCAAAGAAGACTCCAAGACTTTTGGCCTGAACACTTGGAAGGATGGAATTATCATCAGTTGAAAAAGGTAGACTATAAGTGAAAATAATGTGGCAGATGGGAGATCAGGAGTTAGTTTGAGGCATTTTGAATTTGAGATGCTTATTAGATACACACATAGATATAGATAAGAATCTGAATTCAAGGGGAAAAACTGGCTGGAGATAAAAATTGGGGACTCATCAGCATGTAGACAAGATTTAAAGTCATGGTAATAAATGAGTTCACTATAAAGTGCAGATGGAGAAGAGAAAGGCTCCAAGCCTAAAAGGAGAAATTTGATTTCTAAAGTTTCTACCAACTGTAACATTTCAAGCAATAGAAATTGGTGTTAACAGCCGTGCAAATAAGCTCTCCTGGTCTCTGACATCAACATTTACTAATTCCTTACATTCAGTTCCTCTAGTACTGTGTCCTTAGGCTCACTGATTTAGCCTTTTACATGTGTGTTGCTATCCATTAGAGACTGATGGGCTGGACCTGGGTGGTGAGATGGTGATTCTGTGGCTGCCATTTATCATTCACTCTGAATAAACTCTTGCAGAATAGCAGTGTTGATTTGTTGATACCTTTTGAATTCCAGGGGGATATAAAAATTCTTTTACTGAAGAACAGAGGCTTCAATAGCAGTTCATTCTAGATAGGGTTGACCATGTCTCAGCTAATTCTGCATGATGGCTTCTTAGTGTTCAGGAAGAGTCAGTTTCAAACTTTTCTGACCATCAGAAGTCAGTATTTGGAAAAATTACTTTGCAGTGGCAAAAAAAAAAAATATTAAAATGTCCTCTATCAAACACCACAAGTAAAAGTTCAACTATTAGTAGATATGCCTAGATTACACAATGTTTCCTGACATTCTCCCAGCCCTCTGAACAGTCCTTGCATTTATATTACCAGGCAACCTTGTAAAATTCTCTCATCCACATTATACAGAAGAAAAAACTGGTATTTGGAGAGTAAATATTTTTTTCTGAGATCACATTAAATAGCACAATTAGAGCTGAGATCCAACCCATGGGATTTGAAGGCTGACAGATGTGTACAAGATGACAAAAATTACTCTTTTTTTTGTAACTAGTGAATCAATTTGTAGATATAACCTTACTCTGGGGATACCATCTGACCATAATAACATTCATGCTGAATTAACTCACAATTCATAACCTGAGATGTTAACTGTCACCTTTCCTTATTCCTTTTATTCATGTGTCTTTTTGGTTTGAAAGTACTTATTTTTTGAAATATTGATAATATTAATCATCTCTGATCCAACTAGGATAATATAGGAATTCTGAGAGGGAATTTAGAAGGAATGTTACAGAAATTTTCCTTGGAAAGCCTATGAGAATCATTATTAGCTACCCTAGTATGCCCTAGGGGATCATAGTCATCTGACATAGGATCTATGAAATCCCTCAATGACCTCAGAACATACCACTACCCAAGGCAGATGCATAGAGCTATGGAAACTACAAAGTAAATGGAATCCCTTGGAGTTGTAGAATGCACAACCTACACAAACGTAGCAACCGTACTTTTCAAATACGCACCACAATTCAAATCACCCTATATATTTTTATCTCATAGAAACATAGATAGTCATCACTTGAAGCAAAATGTGACAACTGGTGAGATCTGAATATTAAAAAAAAAAAAAAAAAAAAAAAAAGGAGGAAAGCCATCCTTAGATAAAAGTTGCTTTAGGCCAGTAATTTCCAATCTACTTTAAGAGATCTCTGAAGCCCTTTTACTAACTCCTAGCCAGTTCTTTGGGTCTTCAGTTCTGTGCACTCTGGCTTCTGACTGATCCACGGCTCTAAACCCAATTAGTTTGCTGATCTATTTAATGTATTGAGTAAGCACACTGGACTCTTCAAGAGAACAAGATACAGAGTCCTGGGATTCCTGAAGAAGAAAAATTCTATTGTGGGCTTATGTCAAGTCAGGAAGCATCATGGAGGAAAAGAGCCCACCATGAAGGAAATAACACTGCAGACTGGAATGTTGCCGACAAGATGAAGAGTTTGACATTTTCATCTAGCATCCAATATCCTTCAATTATTCAGTAGTTTTGATTATGCAGAATAGATCTCCATTAAGAAGCATTCATCCATTTCCCCCATTAGACAGTGAGTTCTAGAAAGGGACTATCTCCCTTATTAATCATTATACCTTTGGGTTCAGGATACTGAACAGTATAAAGTGATACTATTTTTATCTTGTTGGCAGAGCATCAAGCTCTATGATTTACAAAGCTCTGCATCTCCTATGAATTTTGCTATCACTCCACTACCCAGTTCCCAATCCAACTGTCTCTCCTGGGGGGTGGGAGTATAATAAAAAACCTCTCCCTAAGATCCATTGCTACAGACTGTTCTCCTCAGCTTGCGTCAGCTAAGGCTGCTCTGTAATAAGACTTATTAACAGTGATGATATCAGACAGTTTTATGACCGTCTACGTGTACAGCACTTTATAACTCATTTCATGTTTGTGTTAATTCTAAAGAAAGGTTGTAATAGTCCATTTAAGAGATGAAGAAACTGAGCTTCGGAGTGTTAAACTGTCCAACCTCTATTACCCAGAAGGTACTAATGCCAATATTGGAACCCAGTAGATGACTCTGAAGTCTGTGTCTTTGTCATTTTATGTAATTTCTTTTAACACTCAAGAGAAGCAATTGCCCTTTGATGAAGGGTTACAGAAAATTCAAAGCCTGTGATGTATAAGATTAAGGTATAATTTTGGACCGACAGGTGGCAGAACTGGAACTCTGAGGCAGAGACCTGCTCCCTAGTCAGTTGCTTTGTGTGTCCACTCTTAAATTGGGAAATGCCTGTGATGAAACTCTGCCCATTTGGTCCATTGCTACTTGGCCATACACACATTTTTTTTTTCCTTTAACAATAGGGTATGGTGACTACAGCTTCTACTTACCTGTTTGAAGCCACAGAAAAAAGATTTTTTTTCAAAAATGTATCAATACTAATTCCTAACAGCTGGAAGGAAAACTCACAATACAAGAGGCCAAAACATGAAAGCTACAAACACGTAAGAGTCAAAAGCTTCTTTTAAAAAATTATATTTTCTGGTGATCCCCAGTTTTCAGCACATTGATTGTCTTAGAGTGTTTAAGACTGTTATCATTTCTATTTCTGATGTTTTAAAAATATTTTTAAACATTCTCAGGCCGATGTTTTAGTTGCACCACCTGCCCTCCCAGGTAGAGATGAACCATATACCAGGCAGTTCACAGCCTGTGAAGAAAAAGGAGAATACATTCATTTCACCCCTGACTTTGTACTTGGAAAAAAACAAAATGAATATGGACCATCAGGTATGAATTTTTGTTAGAATACATGTGTTGCAAATTATTCTAACAAGCATCTTTGTATCCAGGTTATGGATGTGCCCAAGCCTTGGAGCCAGAGTCTCTAAATTCAAATACTGACTTACCAATTGTGTGTGACCTTGGACAAATGACCTAGTTTCTCTGTTCTTATTTCCTATAATACAGTAAATAAAAGTTTCCTGTCTTGTAGAATTGTTGTGAACACTGAGTTAGATACTCAGTACAACATCAACAGAAATTTGAACACAGGGCAATAATAAAATTTTTAAGGTGTACTTTTTAGATTTAATTTTTTTCAGTTCTCCACAGCTGGATATTAATCAATCATAAGCTGCCTCCATGGAAGACTGATGTATGGCAAGCTGAAAAGAGCCAGGATGTCAGTTTCTGGCCAAGAGAAAACATTCATAGGCTGTTAGTTGCTGATATTATTAAGCAACCTATTTGGCTAAACCAGGTGAACATGTCTATAAGTGATTATTTTTACCTAGATCAAGGACAATTTCATCTAGTTCTATCTAAAAGTTAAAAATCATTGTTTCAAATGAGCTAAAGTATATTGTTTTGCATTTAAAAAATGCAAATCATTGTTAAAGGAAGATCCAACTCACATGCCACTACTAAGTGAAAACCTACCTAAATCCACATACCCCACAATCTCTCTCTCCCACTGCCCTTCCACTGAGCACACATTAAGTCTCTTGTTTCTGTCAAACATTCAGCTAGCCCTGGTCCTCAGTCACCTAGACCTATTCTCTACCCTAACTTGAAAGTTCCATCATCCCATACCATCCCATCCCAACCTAATCTTACCTCTCCCTCGAACTTTAGCCTGACCATGACTGTTCTCTTTGACACCTCTAATCCTTTGCACCTTTCTAAGATATACTCTCTTTCCTAGCTGGCATATCCAGCAAAATTAGTTATTTAACTATAAGTATAAATACCTCAAATCCCTCACCATTCATATACTATGTTTCATTCAACTTGCCAAATCCTGTGTACTGAGTTTCCAACCAGTTTTCTTTGGCTTCTGTTAATGTACTTCCAAGACTATTAAAGAAAATTATAAAACTAATGATATCATTATATAAGCAGATTTCCCAAGCTCAGGGAAGCCCTCAAAGTTATGCAACAATATTTGTACTTGTCTCTTCTTGGCTTCCTTTCTCCTTCCCCATAGCAGCTGTTCTAAAACTTCTACCATTTTTCCCAAGATCTCTAACTACCCTTTTCAATCACATCAACAGATGTCTTGATTGAGAAAATAGAACCCTATAGTCAAGCTAATTAACATATCATCTCCTCACATAGTTCCCTACCCTTCCCTTCCCTTTTATTTCATGTTTGTGGTGATAGCACCTGAAATCTACTCTCTTAGCAAATTATAGTGGGCATGAGAGAGAGGCTTTTTCCTTCTAATGTTTCCATTTGCCTAGAAAACCTTAAGCCAGTGTTTTTATAGTTCAATGAATAGAGTAGTAACTTAAGGATCTTGTTAATATGCAGATTCTGATTCAGTGGATCTAAAGTTGGTCTAAGATTCTACATTTCTTGTTAGCTGCCAGGTGATGCCGATGCTTCTGGTCCAATGAACATATTTTGAGTAGTAAGGACTTAAAGAAGAAATGTGACTTTTGCATAATTCTGACACTTCCCCTCTATGTTTAGATCTCCTGAGTTAATTTGAGTTAGAGAAATACACATGGTAGCAGAACAAACATATTTCTGAATTCCTCTTCTCCATTGCTATTTCCTCTGAAGTTTTTCCTAATATTGCTAAAACTGAAATCTACTTGTTTCTTCTTCCAGCATTTCAAGCTATGGATTTACCTTTATTCTTCCATTTACCCTAAAATCCTTAGCAGAAAAAAAAATTTTTTTAATTCCAAATCTCTCTCTTTGAGCTTTTCCTAGTCAAAGACTACATCTTATTCATCTTTGTATGTCCTAGTACCTAGTACTTTGCATATCTAGTGCCTAGAGCCTAGTACTTTGTATTTTCTAGTAATAACATATGCTAAATATGTATAATTAATAATAATTATTTTCACATAATCAATGCTTTATGTGTTAAGTACTATAAATTAATCACTTTATTTGGACATCGCCCCAAATTATCTATGGTCTATAGCAGTGTTTTTCAACGCTTTTTTTTTCATTATCCACTCCCTCAAGAGAATTTATAGACTTTTTTTTTAACTTTATTTATTTATTTTGAGAGGGAGGGAGGGGCAGAGAGAAAGGGAAAGAGAAAATCCTAAGCAGGTTCCACGCAGTCAGCACAGACCCGAACCCGGGGCTTGAACTCACGAACTGTGAGATTAGACCAGAGCTGAAATCAAGATTTGGACACTCAACTGACTGAGCCATTCACATCTTTTAACTAATCACATCCTAGTGAAATATTAATACCAAAGATATGTTATATATCCATTTATGTTTTGGTAAAAGCAAGCTTTGTAGCTCTAAAAACCATTGTAACAACTAAGACTTTTTGCCCCCCAAAAGCCAAAGCTCAGACTATTTCGCTCATAGCATACATATCATAAATGTTTTCTTGATGTAACATGTTGTGTAATAAAAACATAATACACTATATAATGTAATGCAACATGTTTTTTATAAATAAAAATATAAATGTTAGCAGTTATTTAAAACCTAAATATAACTTTTTGACTGAGAGAGTTTGTTAAAATATTTGAGGGACAAATTTTGTCACTTGAATTATGATCATATATTTGAAATATTTTCCTACAGATAGACTGCTTGTCCATGAGTGGGCCCATCTCCGCTGGGGAGTGTTTGATGAGTACAATGAAGATGAGCCTTTCTACAGTGCTAAGTCAAAGAAAATTGAAGCAACAAGGTATGAACATTGAAATTTTATTAATTACTCCAGGCTATATCTTATTTTCCTTAGTTTTATTTCTTTTAAATGCCAATAATTTTTTTATCCTGATGCAGATAATAGATGCTATATCACAAAACAGTGTGTCTGTTTCTTTGTTTTTGTTTTTGTTTTGTTTTTAGAAGATGTACCTTAAAGTAGCTGATTTTCCATTCAAAATACACATAACTTCAAGAGCATTTGGTAGCGATTTGGCATATTTTTATACCTCTCTACCATAGCTGCCAGAACTCATTTGTGCTGGAGTTGTACTCTGTGTAAAGGGTTGTATAGTATATGGCAAATCAAAATAATTTATACTACACAAGAATGAAAAAAGTGGTTAAAAAATAGTGGTAAATGCAAGCTCAATAAGAAATCAACTTTCAAAGGGCCAATCAAGGATTTCTTGGGTTTTGTAAAATTCATTTAAAAATACCAATCTAACATCACAGTTAATAATAGACAATCCAGGGGCGCCTGGGTGGCGCAGTCGGTTAAGCGTCTGACTTCAGCCAGGTCACGATCTCGCGGTCCCTGAGTTCGAGCCCCACGTCAGGCTCTGGGCTGATGGCTCAGAGCCTGTAGCCTGTTTCCGATTCTGTGTCTCCCTCTCTCTCTGCCCCTCCCCCGTTCATGCTCTGTCTCTCTCTGTCCCAAAAATAAATAAACGTTGAAAAAAAAAAATAGACAATCCTCTTAGTTCTAAGATCAATAGAGCAAAATGGTTGTTGGTAATTGGTTTAAAATTAGATGCCATCAGCTTACTCAATCTTAGATGCCCTGCAAGGTCTGTGGACTTATCAAAAATGCACAAATTGAAAGATACTTGATTTCATTGAAGTCCCTTCCTTTGCCCATTTGCTTCACCAGTTGCAGCACACATATTTAAGGAGTATTACATTGATTACATTTGTTTACATCATATTCCCCCTAAATGTCTAGTCTCTGCTACAGAATATTCATCACGGTTGTTAATGTAGATACCATTATGTTCATGGAGTTCTGGGGACTAAGAGGTATACACATATTTAGGAGACTCTAAAAAACTGAATGAAATCTAGTAATTGCTTCTTAAATTTGAAATGGAAACACATTGAAAAGATGGGATAATATTCACATTCCAGCATATTTATTGTAATCACTGCTACCTGTGGCCAATTCCATGCAATAAAACATACGTCTAAAATAACCCCACAGTAGTGACTACTGTCCTAGGCAGTACCTTAGTCTTTCCTTCAAGCCACATTTTGCTTTAGATAAAAATGGTCCTTGAAAAAACAAAATATTTGTAGCTATGCCACATCCCATTCTTTTGGAGATATTTTCTTTGAGAAGAATCTTACAAAGAACTTCAAGCTAAGGTGGCACCAAGAGTAAGTGTTTTCACAAGTTGCCTTGTCCAGATGCCTGCAGTGCATTTATTATCACAAGGCCACCAGAAGAGATATTTGGAAAAGGGGATTGCCCAGCCATTGGGTTTAACAGGACAGCAGCAACTTTAATCCCAACAGGGAACTCAGCCATTACATATACTAGACATCCCACTTAAAATTTCTTTCTGCAATTTCTTGAAAAACAGGTAACTGCTCTGATAGGAACACTTAAATGTTACTGCCAAAAACAAGATGTGTGCGGTACATAAATAAGAACAAAGAAAACCTTGACGGAAAGATTACTTAAGATTTTCAAATATTTTGATTGTTAAGTTGCCTCAAAGACTAACTATTATATATTTTCAGATGTTCCACAGGTATTACTGGTATAAATAGAGTTTATAAGTGTCAAGGGAACAGTTGTACAACTAGAGGATGCAGAATTGATTCTAAGACAAAACTGTATGAAAAAGATTGTCAATTCTTCCCTGATAAATATCAAACTGAAAAGGCATCCATAATGTTTATGCAAGGTATTAATTCTGTAAGTATGCCAATTGTGAGTTCAGAGCATATATTTATATTCAAAGGATATGTTATCAAGTTTACAAAATACCTGTGCAGGTTTCCTGAGAGATTAGATATATTAATATAGAGTTCTTTAAACATTAACTGGCACATAGTAAGCACTCAACTAGTGTTACCTGTTATTACAATTATTCAAAGTCCATATTACTATTATATGATTCCTCAGTGAATCTTCTTTCATTAAATAAACAACATGTTTGCCAAGAACATTTTTATTTTTCAGATTTGTAGTTGAATTTTTAAATACATTGTATGTAAAGGTTTTTTTCATTTTATTAATCTTTTAGGTTGTTGAATTCTGTAATAAAAAAAACCATAACCAAGAAGCTCCAAGCCTACAAAACAAAATGTGCAATTCCAGAAGTACGTGGGAGGTGATCAGCAATTCTGAGGACTTTAAGAACACAACATCTATGGTGGCACCACCCCCTCCACCTGTCTTCTCATTGCTGAAGATCAGAGAAAGAATTGCGTGCTTAGTTCTTGATAAGTCTGGAAGCATGAATGTAAGTCTGTGGGCCGATTTGTTCCTGGATATAGGGACATGAAAGTGATTGAATAGCTAAGAATACTCTAAACACTACCTGCTTGTTCTAAATTGCATGGTGGCATAAATACTGTTACCTCCTATGATCATGATCTCAAGAGGAGCAGTGAATATTGTAATGAAAAAGTGTGGCAATGGAGTTAAAAAGATCTAACTCAATATCCAACCCCAGAAAATGGAGAGTTTATTGAGGAGTACTTTTAGATCCTTTAGTAAAGCCTTAGTTAGAAGATCAGTACTAAAGATTTTTAATATGGGCATGCTTTCTAACCTTGTCTCTGTTATCTACTGGAAATACTTAACAGACATAAGGAGAGAGTGGATTGCGGCCTCTGAACTCCATTCCAAGTCAAGGAACAAGATCAACCAGGAGAACTGTTAACATGCCTTTACCTTATTTGCACCATCTATATAAATGACCCCTTTATGCTCGAAGCCACAGACCAAAAGTACCACCATAATAATGATACAGTCAGATTCAGCCATTTATTCCCTCTACTATCATTCAAGGAATGGAAGGCATTGTGCCAGGGTCTAGGAGTACAAACTCACATCCTTGAAGAATTCGCTGCTGAATAGAGAAAATGTTCTCTCCCTTTCCATTACCTGGCTAACTCATACATATTGTTCAAGTTTGGTAGAGGCACCCATTTCCTCCAGGAGGAGATGGGCTGGGCTTCTAGACTGGGCTAATGGGCCTTCTGCTGGTTTCCTGTAATGACCTGTGCAAACCTCTATTACTATATATCATATTGTAATTACACATTTCTCTCCCATTAGACTAGTCCTCTAGGACTTAAAACAGTGTCTTACTCATCTTTGCATCCCTGTTACCTAAAATAGTGTTTATCTCGTATAAGCACTCAATAAATAATTGTTGAAATGGACTACAAATGAGCAAACATAATGTGATAAGGCACCCAGAAGGATGTCACATTAGAAGCAGAACAGAGCATGCTGAAGATCAAGGTGAATGTCTCCAACAAACCACTCAATTGAGTGGTTACTGAAAAGCACAGAAGATGGTGCAGCTGAATGAAATAATCCTCAATAGCAAGTTTCAGAAAGAACATCAGAATGCTAGACACCTATACATAGAAGTGTTCTAGGAAGTGTTGCTGAGGAGAGATAGAGTTCCTTATTAGGAAAAGATGAGCAGCCTCCTTTGGACAAGATGTGGGCAAAGCTAAGTTTAAAGGTAAAACAAAGGGGTAGAGAGAGAGCCCTCAAAGATGGAAATGTAAGAGAAGTTTTTCACTGTGGGTTGGTTCTAGAGAGTTCAGAGGGAAATTTGGATGTGTGTTGGGGGGAGGTTTCACAGATCAGTTGGTGTTGAGGAACCGGAAAAGACAAACGTACGAAGAGGCTTACATTGAGCATTCACCTAGGAAAGAGGGATGTGAGTTTTAATGAGTTGTCAAAGAACCAATTCCAATTAATCCATTGGTGGGGAAGTGGTGGGGAGAGGTTAGAAGCAGAAGAGGTAAGGGGGGGGGGCAGTAGGGACTGGGCCTCTCAAAATATAGCTGCAGCTTGAGTAAGTTTCATCTTTTGGGATGTCCCCAAGTGGATAGGGAGACTTCCATTTCTAGATGGAGTCCATGATAAGTCTGGTTTGATACTGTGGGACGTGGGGAGTGGTTTCATCTTGATACAACTGGATGTATCTCAGAGATCTAGAGGATCTCAGGAGTTATTAGGCAGTCTCTAAGCGGTAAGTCATCACCTCACAATTGCAACCCAACCCCCACCCTACCCTCCACCTCTAATTTGGGTGCTTAGCACCAAAGAATCTTGGCTGCTTAGAGCCAAGAATCAGCTCTAGCTAAAGCCTATGTTCCTTACTATACCATATGTGTTCCATAATACAACTATATTTTTCAATTTTATCAATTAAAAGAAAATTGCCTTCTTTAATAATACCAATTACCATTGATAAAAAATCAATGACAAATTTTATTCACTCATTTTGTGTGATCTGCAATTATTTTCCAATTGAAAACCCCTTGGTTGTTTTCTTGATTTTTTTTTTTATTCAGAGTTTTAATCGCCTAAATCGAATGAACCAAGCAGCAAAACACTTCCTGCTGCAGACCATTGAAAATGGATCCTGGGTGGGGATGGTGCACTTTGATAGTACTGCCAATGTGAAAAGTAATCTAATCCAAATAATAAGCAGCAAAGAAAGAAACAAGCTCTTGGAGAGCTTACCTACAGCAGCTAATGGAGGAACTTCCATCTGTGCCGGAATTAAATCAGCATTTCAGGTGAAGATCATATTGCAAATATAGTTTGTTCTTTTTTAAAAAATTAAAGTATAACTGACATCCAATATCATATTAGTTTCAGAGTGATTTGATATTTTTATACATTATGAAATGATCCCCATGACAAGTCTAGTTACTACCTATCATCATACAAAGTTATTACAATATTGGTAGCTATATTCCCTATGCTGTACATTATATCTCCATCACTTATTTACTTTATAACTGCAAGTGAGTACCTTTTAATCCCCCTTACCTAGTTCCTTTCTTTTTTTATGATTAGGACATTTTTATGTCAAATGCTGCCACACATACTTGCTGCCTGATTTTAACATGACTAATCCTAAGAAGTGCAGGATGAACTAAACCCATAGAAAAAAATTCATTTAATGATTTTTAATGGATCAGTAAATCAATGAATAAACGGATGAATAACTGACTATTAAAATGCCACTAGAGTATAATCCCAATGGGGTCAGGGACTTTTTCTGTCTTGTTACACCATGCAGTAGTCAGTGCTCAATAAGTATTAAATAAATACATGTGCTTGGTCAACAAAACTCAATTTTTTTAGACAATGAAGCAAGTTATATGGTATGATTCCATTTTGGGCCAGTCTTCATTTCAGTTTCTGTGACACTAAGTTGGGGAAAACTGATGTTTATTAAAGTAGATGTAGCAGGGGCCGTTAGTCATAGGGTCAGGAAGTAACATCAGAGTACTGGCTCTACTACTTACTAAGTGATCTTGGGTAAAGTTTTCAGTGTCTTTGGATTCCCAGTGCCTTATCTATGGAATATAGGAAAACAAGAATGCCTACCTCATAGGACTATTATGAAGGTTAAATGAAATACTACATTTATGTATGTAGAACAATATCTTTTATAGAGAGTAAATATATATATTTCACAAATGCCATAATAATGACAAGGGTCATATACATCTGGATAAAAATAAGATTCACAAATATATTATATATTTCACTCAAACATGCAAGGGGAACGTGATGGGGATGCTGTATAAATGCAATGAATGTATTAAAGAATTTCCTATTTTTAGTGTGATTTTAATGTATGTCAAAGCATATTTCACATATATTACAACATATATTAGCCATCATTTGTCTAAAAACATGCAAAAAATTGAAATGAAGCTGGTCCCTTTGTTCCCTGATGCCAGCTTTATTAGGAGTATCTAAATGCCAAACCCTCTTCTACAAATCTACACACACCTCCACTCCGAATTCACGAAAGCCGCTGATAATCTGTCATTTGTTTCCCTTTGGCATGCACTCAGTTTCTCAAAATGGTGTACCAAGAATCCACTATGAATTAAAGCTGTCAGCGATGAAATATAGTTGCTATCCTGGGATAAATTCTTTTTACCCTCTCTTATAGGCACCTAGATTCAGAACTCTGAGTTTCAAACTGTTTGGCTTTATAATAAATGGGCTCAAACCACAAATAGAACTCAATTTAAATAAATATAATCCATGTATTCTCTAAGCACCACTAATACTCTTAGTCTTGTGCTCTTTACTATTAGAAGTAAAACAAAAGTTATATAACAAGATCCCTAACCTTGACCTGCTTAGAACTTTCTATATCTTTTCTTTATATTAAAGGTTCCCTAATTTGGAATCATTAACTTTTTTAAAATGTTGAGGTGGAGTTTTAATGCATCTAGCTGTATATGCAACAGACTTTATACACTAATGGTTTGTTAGAGGGCAGTCCAGTCAGAGAAAACAGAGACATATTTAATGCCACATTCTGCAATTATATTTTTGATGTCTGGTTGACCTGAGTCCTCAGACTGAGATGGCATTATTATTTAATCCAAATAGAATTTTCCACAGCCCTGCACCCACATAACTTCATTTGAGCAAGCATTCCCGAGGCAGATAGACAGAAAATAAAATCATGTTTATGTTTGCCTAAAAACTGTTGATTACAGAATCTGATATTAAAAGAGAAGCTATCTCTTCTGCACACTTTTGTTTAATTTCTTTGCACATTTTTTCTAATATCTCATAAGTCTTTTGATTTTGGAACACTTACAATTATGCTGTCATTACATTTGCAGGTAGTTAGAGAAATTCACCCTCAAATAGATGGATCTGAAATTGTCCTGCTGACTGATGGGGAGGATAACTCTGCAAAGAATTGTATTGATGAAGTGAAACAAAGTGGAGCTATCATTCATTTGATTGCTTTGGGACCATCTGCTGATCAAGCAGTCATAGAGATGAGCACTTTAACAGGTGAAATATGATCTATATATTATTGTTCTTTGACAGCAATGCATAAGTGTAAAGGCTAACAACTGAATGATTTCTCTCAAGCTCTTGCCCTGCGGGTGCTATGCCAGGACCTTGGAACCAGAGTCAAACCAGACCTGCTCTCTGTTCTCAAGGTGCTCACAGTCCAGCTGGCTGAAGAGACAAATAAAACTTCTAATCAGATAGCATAATCAGACAACATCCCTCCATGACAGGATAAATATGTAGAAATAAAGCACAATGTGAGCAGGGGAAGCCATTAATTCTCCCAGGGTTGTACAGAGTCAGAGAAAGAAGGCATGAGAGATGAGATGACTTCTGAGCTGGGCCATGAACAAGGTGTTTACTTCTTCTGAAGAAAGGAGAAAAGATGATCAGGTCATGAGCAAAAAAAAAAAAATCATGTTGGAAAGACAGTGTAAGGCACATGGAGAGATACTGGGAAATCCATGAAACCGGAGCGGAGGCTTTGGGGTAGGGTTGGGGAGCAGATGGGATTAACAGAGGCTCAGGCTGAGTAAATCTAAATAACAACAAAATTTCTAGATGAACTACAGGGAAGATGCTATCTTAGATATAGAGACATATAATGAAAATGGACCAGATGTTTCAGTGCCTTCTTAAATGTAGTAGAATAAACAAAACCTGTAACATTATGAATATCAATTATTGTATTGGGTTGAATTCTAATGCTACCAAATATATACTTGCTTTTTAATGCTTAGTTGTACAAACTCTCATTATTTCAAAGTACTTTCGTGACCATTGTAAAATTTATTTCTGTCCCAAGTATCCCTCTAACGTAATGCTTTTTTTGAACTTTTCTCTATTGCTTACCATTTTTCTATCTCTCCATTGCCAGCTATTGTAAGGATACATCAATATGACAGCTCTTTAAGCTTTCTAAACTGATTCTGACACACTTTGGTTGAAAAATCTGAAAGTCAGAATTGTTATAACTGTATCTTAAATAAAAGTGAATAATTACGCTACAGGGCTGTGAGATCTATGAACTTTAATACATGGAACTGTAACATCTTCTTTCATATTCTATGAATATTTCATGCATTCCAGCCAGGAATATTTCTATCAGTGAGGTATAAAGGCAGCTTACATTTTCTAGTTATGACAGTTTTAAATTAATATTTCATTGTTAATCTTTACACATGACTGATTTTGTTCTGTTTTAATAATACATACTGAAAGTATGATTTTGTTTATCCTATTACCTTATTAATGTGGTAAGTATGTATTTTCTAGAAAGAAACCTATTTAATGTATTTACATTTTAGGAGGAAACCATTTTTTTGCTTCCGATGAAGCCCAGAACAATGGCCTCATTGATGCTTTTGGGGCCCTTGCATCAGGAAACACTGATATTTCCCAACAGCCTCTTCAGGTCAGAGAATCCACCCCTCAGATTTTGGTGTTTACACTTAGCCATAACAAAGAGAAACAATTCAGTTGTTAAAAGTTTTGAGTCCTGTATTTTTCTCAAAGTAAATTTTTAATTGAAATTAAAATCTCAATATGAAATAGAAGTTATTCTTTAGATATGGCCAAATTAAGTAGTGAAGTAGCAGGTATACTTTTTCTTTTTCTTCTCCTATAGAGCTTGGTTAAGGGATAACATCAAAACTGAATACTGTTAACTTTTCTGCCAAAAATAGATTTTGTCCAATAATTTAGCATCCATTTTGCTATAAATGCATTAAAAAATTCCATTCTTCCAAGATTTCCCCCACCCTTCACTGCTGTAAAATAGATTTGAATTAGATGAATTCACTCAAGAATCTGGTTTGGAGATGGAAGCGATGTATCTTGGAAATAATTTAGCAGAAAAAAGAGAGTGAATAACTATTGCATATCTACAAATTTAGGGCTTATCTTACTTCTTCAACCACTTTTTTCACTGGCTTTTTATTTTATTCATCTGCCTTCTAAATGCCACTTCTTTTCTCTTTTGCGTATCAATAACACTACCATTTTCTGTATTTAGATTGAAAAGTTTTTACACCTTTCTTCATTCTTAATTCATGTACCATGTAAAATGTCAGCATAGCCTGTTTCTTTCAAAATATTTTTTACAAAATTCTGTTTCTATCAATATCCATTCCCACCAAGTGCGTATCACTTGTATTCCATCTTACAGCTCATCAAGTCACTGCCCACCATCAAATTGCCATGATCACCTAGACAAACCTAGTTTCCTCTACTCTTCAACAATGAAGAGCAAGAAGGTATAGGATTCAGAGTTAAGATAATATGTGCTGATTGGTTTGGAGGTTGGGTTTGCAGCTTTGCCCTGAAAACAGTTTAAAAATTCATCTGAGATCTAGCTTGGTGGTGTATGGAGAATAAAATGATGGAGAATAATGTACATTTCTGAAAGTTTCCATCTGTATGACTGACAAAATGATGACAAAATTGACACGTAAAAAGGGAGAACTGATTTTGAGGATATTATTTTCTGCTCTGTTTTAACCTTAGATTTTGAGGGGCTGGTGGAACATTAAAGTGGAATGTTCCAAAGGAATTTTAAAATATAAAAGTAGAATGTGGGAAATCATCCAGAAAAGAGACATTTGCATGCAGGATATGCTTAAAGTTTCGAGAATGGCTTTATAAATGATGTGGAAGGGGCAGAAATATCTGCACCCCTCACTCAAAAAGTGTATAGTCTAAGTAGAGAAATAAAAATAAAACACATTTTTGAAAGATTAACCTCAATTTGTCTTGGGAGAGAAGCGTGAGAACAGTTAGAGGTATGTTGCGATAATCTGAGTAGATGAGAACTTGGATTTGGATGGTGGCAGTTAGAATACAGAGAAAAGGCTGCATCTCACTCTTTACTCAGTTATGTTCCCCTAGTACTACTCTGTAGCCAAAGCTTTCTAATTTTCTTAGACTTTCCTGAAAGTCTCTCTCATTCAGATTTAACTTAATAATAATACATGGTCTACTCAAAGCCATGTCCACTTAACACAGAACTGAGATTTTTGTGATTGCAATGATGTTGCAGTGGTAGAATTCATTCCCCTCTATAAGCACTGGTGTGAGAGGATTTTTGGTTTAAAAGACTGGTTTAGAATAGAAATGAGATTTCCCATCATTCCTGAAATGACACATTTTAGAAAGTACTTTCTTGATCCGTGGATAAACTTGGCTTTCCTTGACTGAGAACTATCCACAAAGACTTGAAAAACTTTCTTTGAAGCTCTTCTCAGAGAAAGGTCCTATCTTTCACATCTCTTCTCAGGATTCCAATCTTTGTAAACAGTTTGCCCTCTTTCTACTCCTCTTGGACTGTTTACTGTCCAGTACTATTCACTCTATCATGTGTGAAAATTATTTCAAGATTTCACATCAGGAAAATAGTCCTGTTTGCTTCTCTCAAGTTTGCTAATCTTGATTTTCTCTGTTGAGGCCCCCTTTTACTGTATCTCTACTCAAATACTCTAGCCACAACCCATAAGTATTTTTTAGGTCATCATGAAGATGGATAAACTTAGGGTGATACACGCACACCCTATAGCTAATTCTTCTCTTCTGTGTCCTCAAAGACAATTGGGAAAAAAAATAACAGGGCCATATCTCCAACTATAAAACCCATTCTCCTGCTTTAATGACTTTATTATGCCCTGTCCTTCCCTCAGACTCTATATTTCTACACTTTCTGATGACAACTGTCACATCCCAATCAGCTTTCAGAGATCACAAGCCTAAGGTAGTATGCCCTACATAAGCTTGTTCTCAAGCCAGAAATTAAAAACTACATTAAAAATGAAAACAGAAAGAATTACTCTCTTCTCCAGTAATTAATTTTTAAAATATATTTAAACAGCTTGAAAGTAAAGGATTAACACTCAACAATAATCCCTGGATGAACGGCACTGTAATAATTGATAGCACTGTGGGAAAGGACACATTCTTTCTCATCACATGGGCCAGACAGTCTCCCATTATTTCTCTCTGGGACCCCAGTGGAACACCAATGAGAAATTTCACAGTGGACACAGTTTCCAAAATGGCCTATCTCAGTATTCCAGGAACTGCAAAGGTAAGCAATCAGCTTTTAGACTTCCTTGCAAATTTGTTTTGGTAGCTGAAAATACATTGTTTACTATCACAACAATAGGTGTCAATACTTGTATCATCTTCAAATTTACAATAAAATAAAATATACTTTCTATGCCTGTGTGGTCCTGAAAATTATGGAGGCAGGAAAAAGAAAGAACATATGCATTAGGAGAAAGAGAAGAGAAGAAATGAGGTAGGCTAAGAATAACTTTGAAGAAGCAATGTAGAGAAAATGTGTGCAATTTGGTGTGTAGATAGCTATTCAGTCATTCCTGATTAGCACGACCAGATCTTAGAATCTGTGGACTCTGAGGTGAAAGAATAAGGCCAAGACCAAAGCAAACTTTCCCAAACTTATTTTTCCTAGCTGACATTTCCCAAAGTTTAGACACCATGCATGACAACGGCCAGGATACCCTATCTAAACTGCCTCAATTCTCATCCTTTTACCTTCAAAATTGTCAAAACTTGTTTATTCTGTAACATATTTATAAAATGTATTTAAGAGTTGGACAATGAAAACACAGAAAAGCTTGATCTTGGATATTTAATATATTTACATTGAATTTTTAGGTGGGTGTTTGGACCTACAGTCTTCAAGCCAAAGCAAACCCAGAAACATTGACTATGACAGTAAATTCTCAGGCAGCAAATTCTTCTGTGCCTCCAATCACAGTGAATGCTAAAATGAATAAAGACACAAACAGTTTTCCCAGCCCAATAATTGTTTATGCAGAAGTTCTACAAGGGCATGTACCAATTCTTGGAGCCAATGTGACTGCTTTCATTGAATCAAGTAACGGAAATATAGAAGTTTTGGAACTTTTGGATAACGGTGCAGGTAACTCACAGGTTTTTGTGAATAAGCCTGTAATTTTATAACTCAGGATATGTTATGGGTCCCTATAATATTGTGGGGCAGTGGGACAGACTCCAGAAGAACTGATGCAGATTATGGATGAACAGCAGAACCAGCAGGAAATTCTATCCACATAAAACCTACAAAGTACTTAGCAAGTGTCCTGCACATAGTATGCACTCAATAAATGTTATTTACTGTCATTATTATTTATCATCTGGACAACCAATATCTGTTACTCATCAAGAACGTCTCATTCAGGAGACTGAGAACAGCATCAAGAATTCTGAGCAAGTTTCTTAGTTGCACATCATCAGAAAGTCTAGCCAGAGTGAGTGAAGCACAAGCAGCCAGATGGGATTAAATGGTAGAACTTGAGCCCCTGGCAGAGACGGAAGAACAGGCAAGAATAATTCCCAACAGCTGGAAAAAAATGCAAGATACAGTCTTGGGAACTAAGGTCCAAGGGCAAGTAGAACAGCCAAAACAGACAAGAGACATCACCAGAGATCAGATGCCAGGTCTGAATGGCAGGAAACAAGATACAGAGTTGGCCATGCCGTGGTCTATATGGGTGAATAGCACCTTTTTCCTAGACTCTGGATTGTCCTGGAAACTGATCCTTCTTTTGAAAGGACCGTAAGCAAGGAAATTACCATATCGATAACCTCCTGAGTTGTCAGAATTTTCTAACAGTGTCTTGCAATGTCAGTCAATATATAATCAACCAGGGTTTGCCCTGTAAAAATTTATAAGGTAAAATTGTTCTTTGGTGCACCTCAGTGCCTTCATCTGATATAATATTTTCCTCAACTATTTCCTGACTTTTCCTTTTTCTAAACCCTCCCAAGCTACATTAAAAGTTAAAACATCTTGTTTCATTTCTAAAGGTTTTACCAGATGGCTACTTAGCTAATTTGGAATGCCTTTACCTAAGAAGGTATTGGTGATAAACAATGACTTGAAGCAGGGGTTCTCAAACTTTAGCATGCAAAGGAATCACCTGAGGGGCTTGTTATAACACAGAATGCTAGGCCTTTCCATAGAAGGTCTAAGTAATTGGCATTCCTAATATGATCAAGAGACATGCACATGGTGCTCATCCAAGGACCTCAATTGAAGAACCTTTATCTTAGAGTGTTAAACCCCCTGAGAAATTTGTCTGTAATTTAATGAATAACTCTAGTACTGGTGATATCAAGACATAAACTTATGATACAATATTCCTGATCTCCCCAAATGTTTATTATAATAATAGATGGGGTTTTCCACTATCAGACCAGAGAGTTAATGGATCATAGAACAAGAGGTGAGGATACAACACACACACACACACACACACACACAAAGAGTGGTTGAAGAGAAGTCAAAATAAGTAATTTTTAGGTAAACATACTGAGAATTAAATTGTTATGCCAAGATACGTTTTTTTAGCATGAATCCTTTTGCTTTTAACAGGAGATGACATAATTATGTGTTTAGGTAAAGTAAGAACTGCAAGAAAACCATTTGGCTAAAACATGGTAAGAAGAGTACTAAAATAATCGGCATAGAAGTTGATAAAGTAAAGGTACTTATTATATATATATATATATATATATATATATATGTATATATATATATATATATGATATATCAATTAAAGAAGATACTGGTTTGTAAAGCATAACAGAACTATTCCCCAGTGGGTCAATCACAAAATAGAGAGCCTAATCAAGGGGATATGCTTATAAAGTCCATATGCTTGGCTTAGAAAATGCATACATTTTTCTTTTTCTTCACAGTAATATTTTATTCCTTCATTTTTATAATAAGGTGCTGATTCTTTCAAGAATGATGGGGTGTACTCCAGATATTTTATAGCTTATTCAGAAAATGGCAGATATAGCTTAAAAGTACGGGCTTATAGAGGAGCAAATGTGACCACACAAAACTTAAGGCGTCCACTGAATAGAGCCGCACATATACCAGGATGGGTAGTGGATGGTGAGTAATGATACCTGATATCTGGTTTGAATAATTGTAGTTAACATGATTAAGGCTTCAAACACTTTACAACTCAAGTACAGCTTTTCCCATTTCTGAAATGAAGTTCTCAGTCATACTGTGTTTGCCTCCAAATTATGCTAACCTTTTTACAGTGTCTGGCATCTAGTAAGCACTCAACAAATGTCAGCCATTATTATATTAGTTTGGAGCACTTACCTATATTAACAATATGTCAAATTTCTAACTCAGATAAAGAAAACATGCTAATGTGTTATGTACCTAAGCACAAGCTAGTGGCAGAATTTATTCTTCAGTTCACATAGATACTGGATTCAGTTCACAAAAACACCTAAATGAGTAAACACTTACTTTGATGTTTTGTTAAGTCAAAAGGGAAACTGTGTAGAATAAGGTGATGATAAGGATTAAGTATGCATTCTTTGTTAGCTTTCCTTCAGTCCATTCCTTACCTTGTGACTTTTAGGGGTTCTCTGTTGGCAACTGGAATATAACTTGAACTATTATTCCTTAGCACTTGTAGCAGAGAGCAAGGGAAAAACCTGCCTCAAGCATTTGAAAGGGAAACAGTAAAAATTTACCCAGGTTCATTCCTAGCTTGGAGATAATTTGAGAAATAAAGCAGTTCTTGTTTTTAAGGGCACATATTGAATTATACAACATTATTCCCATTCAGTGCAGCCTTAATTCCAAGCAATATGTTATATAATTCTATCCTACAATATCGTGGTCAGGAATGCTAAAGAAAAAAATTCTGCCACCAATTGGATGCCTATGACTTTGTCACCAAACTTAGTAAAATGTGATTGTGTATATGTATGAAAAGGGAGCAGGGAGATGTAGGATGAGGAATTCAATTCATTGAGTTCTAAAAATACTAGTAGAGATTTGCCATTAAATATAGCAAATTTTAATGCAGGGAAAATTGAAGGGAATCCACCAAGAGTTGAAATTGATGAAGATACTCACACAACCTTGGAGAGTTTCACCAGAACAGCATCTGGAGGTGCATTTGTAGTTTCAAATATTTCAAAACTTCCCTTGCCTGATCTGTACCCACCAAGTCAAATCACAGATCTTGAGGCCACACTTAATGGAGATGAGATCAATTTAACATGGACAGCACCAGGAGATAATTTTGATGTTGGAAAAGGTAAGGATGAAGTGACATGTAGTGTTGATTAAGTGAAAGGTGCTCTTTGCAAAAGCAAGGGTATAAAGGTGGGTGGGAGGATAACAACTTTTAATTGACTACTCAGTGAAGTATTAATTTTATAATCTGATATTTTCAAATCAATCAAACATGATGCATTTTAACCTGGTCCCGCTTTTCAAACAATGAAGATAGTATTTAGCATATCAGAATTAAGCTCTCATAGAAAAATTAGTAAGGTTTTGGCTATACGTATAAGCTTTGCATAACTAAACATTTTGAGGAGAATAGATAAAAATGAATTTAACATTATATGCTCTAGTTTCTGAACTACATGTAATTTTTTTTTTCTTAGTTCAGCGGTATATTATAAGAATAAGTGGAAGTATTCTGGATCTAAGAGACAATTTTGACAATGCTCTCCAAGTAAACACTACTGATCTGTTACCAAATGAGGCCAACTCCAAAGAAACCTTTGCATTTAAACAGGGACATATCTCAGAAGAAAATGCAACTCACATCTTTATTGCCATTCAAAGTGTGGATAAAAGCAATTTGACATCAAAACTATCCAACATTGCACAAGTAGCTTTGTTTATTCCTCAAGCAGAACCAGGTCCTGATCAAAGTCCTCCAAATCCTAGTCCTGATGAAAATCAGTCTAATTCCAGGGTTAACATTGTTATTTTGGTGTTGTTAGTGGTTGGATCTGTGGCAATTGTTAGTACTATTATAGGTGCCACCATTTATATATTAAAAAAGAAAAAAATTTCAAGAAGACCTAGAATAGGATTTTAAAAAACATCAACAGCAAAACTTAAGGATATTTCTGAATTTTTAAATTCATTTTGTGTGACTATGAATTCATAAAAATAATTTTAAGAGTTCTAGAAGGGATACCTGGATTAACTATAAACATGCAGGGGTACTTGGAAAATTATAGGTCAATATTAAAGGTTAAACTTTTTATTTACAAATTATTTTTCATAAAAAATGAATAAAGATCCTTTTTCATATTGATACCTGATATTCATATTGATTATTTGATACAAAAGTTTTCTAGAATGATAATTCAAATTCCATCAAGAAGTTAAGATTATCTATTTCAGTAGTCAAAATACAAATATAAGAGCAAGTAAACAATATTTGAGAAAAAATGAATTTGGTCTTGGTACTTTTAAGTATATTGATGTTATTACTTTCATCTAAAGTCTCCACTTATATATTACTATATACAACATGAACAAGATTGTTGACATGGAAGATAATAGCAAAAAACTCAGTTACTATCTGTCAATCATAGTTTTCCCTAATTTCAGCTCAATATAATTACATGTATATATACTATATGTCATCTCCCTTTTCACTTAAAAAGTCATGCCTAACTACTGTGTAATTTTCTTTTATTATAGGAAAGAATTACTGAATTGCCCTTGTTTTCAGATACAGAAAGAAAATTAAAAATTTTAAACCATAATGTTTTAATTATTACTCAAAGTTACAGCCTAAAATTCACAACCATAGTAATAAATGAGATTAATTAAATTAAATCAATTAAAGAGAGAATGTAGGTTGAGAAGAGCAGGTTCACACGGTAGGCCATGGCCAGGCCAGCCTGAGACCCTAATGATGCAAACAAAATGGGACATAAAGTATCTATTCTCTTGAATAGAAATTCTTTCAGCACAGTGGTAAGCCATAGTTAACACGCTTTACGGAGAAAATGTAGGAAAGGAGTAAGTATAAGACACCTGGTCTTTTACCAAGAGGGGAATAAAAGCCTGAAATTCTATGTTGGCAACAGAAATAATACATGACAGCCAGACATTCCCTATGTCCTTTCTACCTACCTCACCACTCCTTACAAGGCAAAGCCCACCAACCGGCTATTACCCTCCCTGATGCACCAGTACAATAGCTATGCTCACATAGGTCTTGGTAGTGGGCTCTCACCTTCCAGGTCAGAGCCTAGTTTAGTTTTATTTCCAGATCTACCTCTGTAGCTAATTGTGAATTAGTAAGAATCAGAAAAATAACTGGATATAATTGTTATGGTCAGTACAGGCTATATAGTTTACAGGGCCTAGTGCAAAAGAGAAAATGAGGGACCCCTGTTCAAAAATTAACAAGAATATCAAGATAGCAATGCCAAAGCATTGAACCAGACCTGTTCTTTGTGCAAAAGCACAGATCTCATGCCGGTGAAGCCAACTCTAGCTGTAGTCTAGAATAAACTAGTGATACCATATACAATATGGGATCTCTGCATAGGCTTTCTATTATGGTCACATGGCATCATTCATAATCTAACAGTTGATCTAGTTAATCACAAAAAAGTATCAGGGTTAGAAAAGGAACCTCAGGACCAACACCTCTGACAGGGAATCCAGGTACAAAAAATAAACCTAATTTGTCCCAGTAAAGGAAAAGAGGCAGCCCTAGGTGGAGGAGGACAACCCCTGTACCAGCCTTAGAGAATCAAATGACTGCAGGATTTGTCAATAGAAAAAAGCTCACACCAGCAGCCATCCAACTGGCTGCTGCCCCTAGAGGCAGGCAGTGGGCAGTGTCACAAGCTAAATGTCTGCAGGCTAGGGTCTATCCAAGTTGTTATACTGAGTGATGGTATACATTCACAATCATAGCTGCTCAACCAGGACGAAGGGAAGTACCCTCTGATGCTTCTATTCATGCTACTTGTAGTGGCTGGTGTTTCAGGCCAGAGTATTCTAACAGAGCATGTATAAATGTGGGACCCAAACATAGTGCCTGATGAACACGCACTATGACACCAGCATAGCATAAAATGGGTCTAGGAAGAGCACAGCTCAAAGTAACATGGAAATGAACCAAGCCTACTGTAGGCCAAATAGAAAATTATGTAGCTCGTCTCCAAAATGATTTATAAAGATCCACAACTATTATTATCATTATCATTATCATTATTATTATTATTATTATTACACCACAACATGGCCTTGTGTAGTCACTTCCTACATTAGATCTTGGCATCTCAATGACTTGCTTTAACTAATAGAATATAGCAGAAATGATTAAAGCTTCTATTTGTTGTTCTTGGGAACCCTGAGCTTCCATATACAAAATTCAGCTATGGTGATAGGGAGACTACTGAAGAGGTTCTGAGAGTGTATGGAGAAAGAAAGAGGCCAAAATCTCTACTTCCCAGTCAAACCATAAGGTGATTCCATTGCAGTTACCAGACTTTAAGCATGACCAAGAAATGAAACTCCCATTTAAACCCTGTCAAGCAAAAGATATGGAGAAAATAAAATGGCTATTGTTTCAAGCCACAAAGTTTTCAAATGGTTCAGTCCATAGCACTAGATGAGCAAACCTCTAGATGATTCCTCCATAGTCAGTCACCAAACTTCAAGTAAGGCCAGCAGAAGAGCCACCTAGCTTAGCCCAGTCAGCCCAGAGAATCATGAAAATAATAAAATGGTTGTTTCAAGCCACTAAGCTTTGGGATAGTTTGGTCCACAGTAATAGATAACTGAAACAACAATGGTATTAGAGTTCCATCAGGGAAACAGGATCACTATGAATATTCCAGAGCAGGGAATTTATTGAAGGATTTAAGCTGTGTAAGTAAAGAACTGAAGGAGTTGGAGGATCAGAAAAAAAGTTACTACCAAGACTCCCTGAAGCACTGGAGTTGGTTTTTGGTGTTAGATGTTGGAAGCTTAGCAAGACCAAGAAACAAAATAATACTGTGAAGGGGGCTGATATAGAAGACTTTCAGATTTCAAGCAAATGTCTCTTTTGACCAACTCTAACCCAAAATCCTTCAGTTTCTGGGAAATGTAGCCTAGTTTCTCCAACTTGCCTCAGAAAGGCCACATCAGACATGGAAGAATGCAACAATGACAGCTGTGGAATAGCAAGGAATTTCCTTACATGGAGGTGTGTGAACCTCCCCCAGACTAATAATAAAATAAATAATAAAGTAATAAGTAAATCATTTATAAATAATATATAAATAACTACAAAGTAATTATAAATATATGAATAAATAAAATGACTTACATTTTAAAATAAATAGTTTTAAAAGACAACAGGGAGGAGGTTATGAGCTTCTGTGACCTGGTTGATTACTCAGTCCACATTGGTGGTATTGAATACAGAACATGGAAGCTCAGGGGTAGCCATTAAGCATAACACAAAGTTACAAATGACCTTAATGAGACCAATTATGGTAAAGGAAAAATGGGCTGTAAATAAACAGAGAAAGTATGTAAACACAATCCTTTCAAGAATCTTGACTGTGAAATAGAGCATATAGAAGGAGCAGAAATTGGGAGAAGTAATGTGTGGTTAAGAGAGGTTTGATCTGTAGAACAAGGAACTGCTATGTTTTATGATAAGTACTATAGAAACATTTGATATTTTAAGCTCCATATATACAAACTGATTTAATTTTTTTTAATTTTTAAGTATTTGGAGACAGACTTTGGTATAGAATTGAACTATGGTTAAGCCTTAGTTTTGTCTTTTTTAAAAATCAGATACTAGTCCCCACCTCCAAGTGTTGTGTGAATCCCATTAGAAAATGAGAGGTAATCAGCCCCATTCCTGAACATAGTTAGTGCTCAATTTATGGCAGCTTTTTTTTTTTAGTTTTTTAACATGTATTTATTTTTTAGAGACAGAGAGAGACAGAGCACAAGCAGGGGAGGGGCAGAGAGAGGGAAACACACAGAATCCAAAGTAGGCTCCAGGCTCTGAACTGTCAACACAGTCCAAAGTGGGGCTCGAACTCACAAACCATGAGATCATGACCTGAGCCAAAGTTGGTCACTTAACTGGCTGAGCAACCCAGGTGTATGGCAGCTTTTATGTTAAGAAGCTTTGTACTACTGTGTCCCAAACTCAGAGGTCTTAACACTGAGAACCACCTGTCCAACAGTCAGTCAGTTAGTTTATGAAGCTCCTACTAATTGCCATCATTCTGCAGCAAGGTGCTGTGGAAAAGTGGTGAATGAAACATACTCTCTCAGTCCTCATGGAGATTACAGCCTTGCAGGAAAGCCAAACATTAAGCAAATCACAAGATATAAATAACTACATGTTTTCAAAGTGGTCTGAAGCATCATTAAGTTACAGAGATTTATCAAGCCCATCACAAATAAAATCCTCACCATTCACACATCTGACCCTCCATTCATAGTCAGATTTCCCAGGAACACACTGGTTTTTTCCTCATTATGGGACCTTTGCTACTGAAACAGGATAAAATTTCATACTTACCCAGATTCCACTTTTCTGAAATCAATTATGAAGGCCCAAATCTGAGAATGAGAAGTGTTCCAGATTCCAAGAATGGAGTGATCTATGTATCCCAGATTTCTTTTTTTTTTTTTTAATTTTTTTTAATGTTTATTTATTTCTGAGAGAGAGAGACAGAGCATGAACAGGGGAGGGTCAGAGAGGGAGACACAGAATCTGAAGCAGGCTCCAGGCTCTAAGCTGTCAGCACAGAGCCCAACGTGAACTCACAGACTGTGAGATCATGACCTGAGCCGGAGTCGGAAGCTCAACCAACTGAGCCACCCAGGCACCCCATGTATCCCAGATTTCAAGCTCAGGATATTGCCAGCCATATCTCCTTACAGTAAGGGAGAGGTACTGGGTCAGCCAAGCTACGCTATCACCAACCCCAGTACCCTAAACACTCCCCAGTATAAGAAGAGAACTAGGAGAAAGAAAAGGGGGTTGGTCTGTTGGTAGTAATCTCAGGAAGCCACATAAATTAAGAGATGGTAATTTATACCAACATTGTTGTTGAGCCACTAGATGGGCAGAGTTCTAGATGTTGCAAGACTGAAGAAACAGGCAAGAGAGAGAAGGTGAAAAAGAGAGGTCTGCTAGTGGAATCACCTGCATGCACTAAGGATTTCATGCATGTTTGATGCATTAAAAAATACTGTTTCTTACTAACTGAGGGGAATTCCAGAAGACGACAGTATAACTTAGTTGGATCTCCTATGCCAAGAAATTGTGTAGAGAGAAGAGCCTTACAGGACCCACCTAAGAACCTGCTAGAGACCAGCTTTGAACACACACCACTCTGAGTGACATCTGAAACCACACAACAGCAGGAGAGGCTCAAGACACTGGCATCTCCTATTCCTCCTACCCAAGATTTAAATAGAATATCCCTAGGAAAAGGGAGAGGCAGCTAATTGGGACTGAGCCCATATACCCTCTGCTACCACTATTTCAAGTCACCAAAGATAAATCTGTGTTAGAGGAAGAGAAAGAGGAAAACTTCAACTCAAATAAAAGATACAAGTTTAAAAATGAACAGGATTTGAGTTTTAACCGTAAAACCAAAACTGCTTGAATATCCAAAATTGACAATACTCATGGAGTTGGGCTATGAAGACAGTAAGAGATTTTGCTACCCAAAGAGATAGGGGACTTCAATAGAACACAGCTCATTATAGCTACTAGAAAACATTATTTTTTTCATGCTTATATCCCAGTGAGTTAATACTGCTCAATACATAGATTTTATAATGATTGATCACATTCAGCAATATCACTGTACAAATTTATGGTGACGATCCAACTAATATACAGACCCATTCCCTAGCCACTAAACTCCTAGTGTCTTTCCACTTTTTTCCCTCTCGTAGAAAACACTTGTGTTTACCTCCTCACCATCCATTCTCCATTCTGCAGGCAAAGGCCCAGTCATTTTCCATGCAGGCCTTCTTGGCAAGTCCTTGTCGTCATCTCCAGTCAGCCCTCCCTCCTACTATCAGCCTTTACTTCTGGTGCCCAGCATGGTTTATGTTTAGTATTGGTCCCATTTCCACTAAGTTCTATCCTTTTTCCCCATAGAACTCTAAAAATTATCTAGGACCGCCACATACACAACTCTAAAGGGATCCATTCAAATCATACCTTACATGAATGGCAGGTTCACAAAGTACAGTCTCTATATCCTCATGTAGTAGACCTACCTTTAAAGTCAACATACGAAAAAATAAGTATTCTTTGCAAATAACTTTATATTTCTCCATGAACCAGGGAGTTGTCTTAAAACCTTAGCACCTATAATAACATTTTAATAAAATACCTATTCAAATAATATTTGTTACAAATAAGTTACGTGATATACGATCCCACTACCATGCTTTAATAATTTATGTGATGATCAGTACATTAGTTCCTGAAGGGTTGGCCCCACAGGGAATGTAAGCAGAGTACCTCACATTGTGTGTCCTGCTATTTGTTGTCACAAGGTTGCCAAGAAATAAGGGAGTGGCTCTTACATAAAACTGTTTTAGAGGTATGTGAGAAACTGGAAACTAGGAATTTGGTGGTATAAACATAGAGCCATCACTTATTTCATAACTTGAAGGTCTGGCCAAGCTGGGAACTAACAACTGTGAAAATCTTCTGCTTTTCTCCAAGTAGGTACAATGTCTCAAATGTATTTAGTACCTTGATCAGCTAGTTTCCTTTACAGAGTAAATCATTGCTTTCCAGATTTGAGAGAGTCTAATGTCAGAGGATAGTACTATTAAGAAAAGTCCTATTGAGTTTCCTGTTCCACCTCCACCCTCTGTGCCATCAACATGAATATCACACACACACACAAACACACACACACACACACACACACACACACACACACACACACACAATTTTGAGCCAACCTGGAAGATGGGTAGTTTAGAAGTTTAGAGAACAATTTGGATATAAATTTATCAATTTTTGTCAGGAAACAAAATAATTCTATAAAACTGAATTCATTTTCTTCACCCACCTCCTTCTAAATGCCTTATCTCAATGAGAGAAAGATATCTTGCCACTCAGTCATTTAAATCAGAGACCAAGAGGCCAACCCTGACCCTTCAATTTCCACACACTTTTTATCCAATTAGTCAACCAGTCCTATCAGTGACACCTCCCTAAACTTTCTCTCTCCCTGCTTCACCTTCAGTGAGGCTGCCTCAGTTCAGTGCCCATCACCATCTCCTGGATAAAGATGATCCCTACCTGATCTGTCTGTCTTCAGTCTACCTTCCCCAATACATCTACCACACTACCCCCAAAGGAACTAGAGAAAGACTATACTAGCCCCACACTGCTTTCACAAGAAAGTCTAAATGCCATGAAAGCAAAGACTATGCCTGTTTATATATCACTTTTACCAGGTGCCTAGCACAAAAGCACCAAAATATTTGTCAAATGAATATTAGGCCCCAGTCATTTGGCCCTTAACTCTACTTCCCTATCTCTTATTACACCGTATCCATTGTTCTCACAGCTTCAATCAGTCAGACTTTCAGTTTTCCCAAAAGTCCACACTGTTTTACATCTCTGGGTCTTTGTCAAGAGCACAACACTCCCCTCATCCTTCTCCACTTCTAACTTCAGCATCTTCAGTTTCCCTTGTGTGCCTTCTGACCATATGCCCCTCTTTTAAAATTCTACTCCTACTGACTCTCCTGGCTGCCTTCCCAACTCTCAGGAAGAATGGACCATCCCTTCTTTTGTGTCCTACTCTCAACTCTTCATACAGTATTCTAAATCCCAAATGCATTTACCTGTTTACATATCTGACATAAATCTTCCTTTAGCTCCCTGAGCTCTCTCCGGAGAACAGGACTGTGTCCTGGGGAGAGAGAATAAAAGAAGAGAGAGGGAAGAATAAAGTGATGAATATTCAAATGCACATAAAAATACACAAACTTTCCCATTCCCTTTTCTTACCCTTCACATCCAATCAGTCATCAAATCCTGTCAATTCTGAACACCTCAAAAAGCCTGCCTCTATCCTTAGTTCATGCCCCCAGCATCTCTCACCTGGATTCCTACATAATCCTTTTCCATCATGCCCTGCCCAAAGACATCTAGTCATGTTGATGGTAAGGAGAACAAGGACAAAATACAGTCAAAACTCTGCTCTCAAGATCAAGGTTGAAGGAGCACATTCTTCTAATTCACACAAGTTGTTTTCTACGTCATACAAGATATACATGCTGGCAATGTGGCCCTGTTTCCAACCTGTTTCAGTCTGTGGCCAGAGTCTTTCTAAAGTACAGATCTGATCCTGTCACTCTCCTTTGCACTTGGTGTGAAGTTCAAGCTCTATGATATGACTGAATGTATTTCATGTTCCACCTCCCACTTACCACTCCCATCTCAAGTCTCATACCTTCTCACATTGTATATACTCGGTTCCATGCACCCTATCTCAATATACGCAGGATCTCTCATTCTTGGCCTGTGAAGTGCTTTTCATTCTCCTGGAATGTCTCTCTCCACTTCCACATCCTGCAGTCACATGGATAACTCACGCTCATACTTTTAGTCTTGACTTGGTGTCACTCCCCTGGAGGCAGTCCCTAACTTCTCCAGTCCCCCTTCTGATTGGGTTCGGTTCCCTCACATTACCTCATTCTCATCCTCAGGATAACACTTAACCACCTGTGTTTTTTTTTTTTTTTAATGTTTGTTTGTTTATTTATTGTGTGTGTGTGTGAGAGAGAGAGACAGAGACAGAGACAGAGACAGAGAGAGAGACAGAGAGAGCAAGACCAGGGAAGAGACAGAGAAAGAGGGAGAGACAAAATCCCAAGCAGGCTCCATGCTCAGGGAGGAGCCCAACACGGGGCTGATCTCACAACTGTGAGATCATGACCTAAGCCAAAATCAAGACTTGGAGACTTAACCAACTGAGCCACCCAGGTGCCCCAACCCTTTGTGTTTTCATTGACAATTTACTTGTCCCTATTTCACTCCAGAAGGTGGGATTCTTGAGGGAAGGAGACAATCTTATCACCATTATATCCCCAGTGACTATTGCCATGTTCAATACATGAAGGCATAGAATTTGTCTTCTCTAGAGTACCAGTGCAATAAATCAATCCCAGAGCTAACAAAAGGACCACAAAAGGAGACCAGTAACAACCTTACAGAATAGCCTTAAGCCACAGAAAGACAATATTATACCTTTAGACAGGAATGTCGAATCGCCCAACTAATGAGGAAAAAGTATCTTGAACTATATCTTCATTGCTACTGAAATAACAAATTTTGGTTTAACATTTCCTCTTAAGTAATCTCCCAACTAGCTTTCAGTCTCTATTTATTTAGGTTGATTCAAATTTTATATGAATTTGCTTCTGCCTAATTCTCTAATCCTAATCCCTTCTGTAACTGTGTTTAGCTTTTTCAGGACTTCAATCCTTCAAATCCATTTTAAAGATATCAAGGCCAGACTCATTCAAAAGCAGCTAAATACTTATTTCACACTTGAGAAAAGCAGTCCTTCCTTACCCTGCTGTGTCAGCCTGTTGCTCTTCCTGTTACTTCTATATACACAGTAACACTGATCCACCCAGCTGCCTGAATTCAAACCCAGAAGTCATTTTTTTCTTTGAAAATCTCAATTTTTCATTGCTGATTCCTTCTTTTCACTTCTCTGTTTAAAAATTTTTTTTTCTTCTTTTTCAACATTTATTTATTTTTGGGACAGAGAGAGACAGAGCATGAATGGGGGAGGGGCAGAGAGAGAGGGAGACACAGAATCGGAAACAGGCTCCAGGCTCTGAGCCATCAGCCCAGAGCCCGACGCGGGGCTCGAACTCACGGACTGCGAGATCGTGACCTGGCTGAAGTCCGACGCTTAACCGACTGCGCCACCCAGGCACCCCACTTCTCTGTTTAAATATCTCTTACAGTTAGGCCTTCTCTTTCAACTTAGTCTTAAGCAGCAACATAATCACCGTCATCTTTCATTATAAAATTCTCTCTATAGCTTTTAACACTGGCTGATATATTTTAATGTTCAATAGAATGTTAGAATGTTTATTGTTAATATTCCCTACTGGGATAAAAGTTTCGTTAGAGCAGTGCCCTGTTGGTTTTGTTCACATCATGAACTACAACTGGACCTGGTGCATAATAAATTCTCAAAATTTAACTTCATTGAATGAATGAAGAGATAAGGGGAGAATAACCTGGTTATTGTAGGTATCTTCTCTTGTATGAGGACACAAAATCAGGCCAAGGAGGTTTATTGTAAATATTTATGTTATATAATAACTTGTCTATATCATTTCCCACTCCTTTCTAGAGCATAGTACAAGCAAACCTTGGCTTTTGTTATTTGAAGGATGAATTTTCATAAACATATCCATTAATCAAAATCAGTATCAAGACCATTACCGGATCCCCCCTGTTCTCTACATTATCTCCCCAAAAGGTAAACATTGTCTTAACTTCTAACCACATAAATTGTTTTTATCTGTTTAAAGTTTTTTTAAAGTGTAGTTGACATATGCACTTTAAGTAAATAGAATATTTTTTTTTATTTTTTATTTTTTTTCAATATATGAAATTTATTGTCAAATTGGTTTCCTTACAACACCCAGTGCTCATCCCAAAAGGTGCCCTCCTCAGTACCCGTCACCCACCCTCTCCTCCCTCCCACTCCCCATCAACCCTCAGTTTGTTCTCAGTTTTTAACAGTCTCTTATACTTTGGCTCCCTCCCACTCTAACCTCTTTTTTTTTCCCCTTCCTCTCCCCCATGGTCTTTTGTTAAGTTTCTCAGGATCCACATAAGAGTGAAAACATATGGTATCTGTCTTTCTCTGTATGGCTTATTTCACTTAGCATCACACTCTCCAGTTCCATCCACGTTGCTACAAAGGGCCATATTTCATTCTTTCTCATTGCCACGTAGTATTCCATTGTGTATATAAGCCACAATTTCTTTCTCCATTCATCAGTTGATGGACATTTAGGCTCTTTCCATAATTTGGCTATTGTTGAGAGTGCTGCTATAAACATTGGGGTACAAGTGCCCCTATGCATCAGTACTCCTGTATCCCTTGGGTAAATTCCTAGCAGTGCTATTGCTGGGTCATAGGGTAGATCTATTTTTAATTTTTTGAGGAACCTCCACACTGTTTTGCAGAGTGGCTGCACCAGTTTGCATTCCCACCAACAGTGCAAGAGGGTTCCCGTTTCTCCACATCCTCTCCAGCGTCTATAGTCTCCTGATTTGTTCATTTTGGCCACTCTGACTGGCGTGAGGTGATATCTGAGTGTGTTTTTGATTTGTATTTTTTATGACTGACTTCTTTTATTGAAACATTTGTGTGAGATTCACCCATATTGCTGTGTACAGTTGTGTTTTGCCGATCCCATTGCAATATAATACTAGCTTTTAAAATTCAACACTGTATCATTAACATATTGAATCTTAAATTAATTTTAAATGATCATATATACATATAATAATATTTATACAAGGAAATCTAGAACCGTTCCTATTTTTCACTCTTTTATTTTTTTTAAGTTTATTTTTAAGAGAGAGAGACAGACAGAGCATGAGCAGGGGCAGAGAGAGACAGTAAGACACAAAATCTGAACTAGGCTCCAGGCTCTGAATGTCAGCACAGAGCCTGATGCGGGGCTCAAACCCACAAACCGTGAGACCATGACCTGAGCCAAAGTCGGATGCTTAACCAACTAAGCCACCCAACGCCCCTATTTTTCACTTTTAAAACATTCTTTTTTTTAAACATTTTTTAAAAATTTATTTTTGAGAGACAGAGAGAGACAGAGCATGAGCGGGGGAGAGGCAGAGAGAAAGGGAGACACAGAATCCGAAGCAGGCTCCAGGCTCCGACCTGTCAGCACAGAGCCCCAAGCGGGGCTCAGACCCACAAACTGAGATCATGACCTAAGCTGAAGTCGGTCGCTCAGCTGAGTCACCCAGGCACCCCTCGAACATTCTTATAACAAAATCTTAATTTATATCTTTAACTAGTTTGTTAGGAATAATTTCTAAAAGAACATTTTCAGAGACAAGAACTTTTTTCAGGTTTTTAATTGGCACTGGCAATTTATTCACAAGAAAATATTACCGACCCTTTTTTTTTGTATCAACTATCTATGGCAGTTATTTGCCTTCTAAACACTCACCAAAAATAGATAGACTGTCTTTTTAAAATTTTTGTCAATGTTACAAAAATATATGTCATTAACTTATTTTTACAAGTGTAGTATCTTTTCCTTGTTTATTAGTTGAACAAAAGTTAATCCTTGGTCTCTTCAAGTTTCCTATGACTGATTCTATTTATCTAGTAAAATTTTCCATTTTATTGAGAGGTTTTAATGGGTTAGTGGAATCTTGTGGTTTTAATTTGCACTCCCTTAATGACTAATTCATTAACATTTTAAAATGGAACAGCAATATTTTCAAATTCTTCTCTGAATCTGACATTAATTCCTGATATTTGTTAAGATCTTATCTATATAATTATAAATGCTTTGTTTGCACATATAAGAAATACATTCTATAACCAAATTTTATCTTTCAAATTTTTATGCAGAAAATAGAAAAACAAATATGTATTAGAGAGCATTCTGGTTTCAAAATGTGTCATTTTCATTGCCCTAAATCAAGCTCATCCAAAGGGCCATGCAAACAAACATTTTGTGGCCATAGTTCCAAAACTGAATTCCACTGAAAAATAAGATCTAATAGAGGACTATGGTAGGAAAAGAAATGAGGTGTCAGTAATGTCAGTAAAGGAAGCTATCTGGTAGGATAAACAAAAAATGAGGAAGGCTTTAGAGCATAGGTCTGGGAAATGGAAGGGTGTGTAATTTCAGAGATTTAAATTATTAGAATATTTTCTAGGGCCAAGAAAAGAGAAAGAATGTTACAAATAGTATTATTTCTTTTTAAGTTAGTCTTTAAAAATCCAGATTTATAGAATAATGAACATAGAGGCAGGATTCTATTCAGCAAAGTAAAGGATAAGTTTTTAATGTATATGATCATTACATTTTACATTTAAAAAAGGAGAGAAGGGGCGCCTGGGTGGCGCAGTCGGTTGAGCGTCCGACTTCAGCCAGGTCACGATCTCGCGGTCCGGGAGTTCGAGCCCCGCGTCAGGCTCTGGGCTGATGGCTCAGAGCCTGGAGCCTGTTTCCGATTCTGTGTCTCCCTCTCTCTCTGCCCCTCCCCCGTTCATGCTCTGTCTCTCTCTGTCCCAAAAATAAATAAACGTTGAAAAAAAAAATTTAAAAAAAAAAAAGGAGAGAAAGTGGGTTTCAGTGAGAATATATTTACCAAAACTGAGGCTTGTTAAGTTCTGAAATGTATTACTTTAATATCTTATGAAGAATTTTCTTGGGCTGCAATTGAAAAATTATGTCAGAGGTGACTTAAATGTTATACAAGTTTACGTAGAAGCTGAAGTCACTTCCAAAGCAATCTACATATTCAATGCAATCCCTGTCCAAATAACACCAGCATTCTTCACAGAACTAGAACAAATAATCCTAAAATTTGTATGGAACCAGAAAAGACCCCTAATAGCCTAAGCAATCCTGAAAAAGAAAACTAAAGCTGGAGGCATCACAATTCCAGACTTCAAGCTGTATTACAAAGCTGTAATCATCAAGACAGTATGGTACTGGCACAAAGCCAGACACATAGATCAATGGAACAGAATACAGAACCCAAAAATGGACTCACAAACGTATGGCCAACTAATCTTCGATGAAGCAGGAAAGAATATCCAGTGGAATAAAGACAGTCTCTTCAGCAAATGGTTTGGGGAAAACTGGACAGTGACATGCAGAAAAATGAAACTGGACCACTTTCTTACACGATACAGAAAAATAAATTCAAAATGGATGAAAGACCTAAACGTAAAACAAGAAGCCATCAAAATCCTAGAGGAGAAAACAGACAAAACCTCTTTGACATTGGCCGCAGCAACTTCTTATTTAACATATCCCCTGAGGCAAGGGAAACAAAAGCAAAAATGAACTATTGGGACATCATCAAGATTAAAAGCTTCTGCAGAGCAAAAGAAACAATCAGCAAAACTAAAAGGCAACTGATGGAATGGGAGAAGATATTTGCAAATGACATATCAAATAAAGGATTAGTATCCAAAATCTATAAAGAACTTATCAAACTCAATACCCAAAAAACAAATTATCCAGTGAAGAAATGGGCAAAGGACATAAATGGACACATTTCCAAAGAAGACATCCAGGTGGCTAACAGACACGAAAGACTGCTCAACATCACTCATCATCAGGGAAATACAAATCAAAACCACAATAAGATACCAAGTCATACCTGTCAGAATGGCTAAAATTAACAATTCAGGCACAACACATGCTAGCAAGGATGTGGAGAAAGAGGATCTCCTTTGCCCTGCTGCTGGGAATGCAAACTGGTGAAGCCACTCTGGAAAACAGTATGGAGGTTCCTCAAAAAATTAAAAATGAACTACCCTAGGGGCACCTGGGTGGCGCAGTCGGTTAAGCGTCCGACTTCAGCCAGGTCACGATCTCGCGGTCCGGGAGTTCGAGCCCCGCGTCAGGCTCTGGGCTGATGGCTCAGAGCCTGGAGCCTGTTTCCGATTCTGTGTCTCCCTCTCTCTCTGCCCCTCCCTCGTTCATCCTCTGTCTCTCTCTGTCCCAAAAATAAATAAACGTTGAAAAAAAAAATGAACTACCCTATAACCCAGCAACTGCACTACTAGGTATTTATCCAAAGGATACAGGAGTGCTGTTTTGAAGGGGCACATGCACCCCAATGTTTATAGCAGCACTATCAACAATAGTCAAAATATGGAAAGAGCCCAAATGTCCATCCATGGATGATTGGATAAAGATGTAGTAAATATATACAATGAAATATTACTTGGCAATCAAAAAGAATGAAATCTTACCATTTGCAACAACATGGATGGAACTAGAGGGTATTATGCTAAGTGAAATTATAGAAACACAAATACCATGTGACTTCACTCATGTGGAATTTAAGATACAAAACAGATGAACATAAGGGAAGGGAAGCAAAAATAATATAAAAACAGGGAGGGAGACAAACCATAAGAGATTCTTAAATACAGAGAAAAAACTGAGGGTTGCTAAGGGGTTTGGGGTGGGGGAATGGGCTAATTGGACAAGGGGCATTAAGGAGGACACTTGTTGGGTGAGCATTGGGTGTTATATATAGGTAATGAATCACTGGATTCTACTCCTGAAATCATTATTGCACTACATGTTAACTAACTTGGATGTAAATTTTTAAAAATTCATAATTAAAAAATGAAAAAAATAAGAAGCTGAAGTCATTTTTAAAAGAGAATTTCGTGTACAAATTTTTATTTTTCAAGTGAAAAACAATCTTCAAGTTATTTTTGTTTAGGATAAAACTGACAAAGTCACTTTTCATAAGAGTTTTATGTGCAAGTAAATGCAGTTTCATAAGCACCTTTTTACTTGAAAAAAACTACTGACAAACTGTGTTTTTTTCAGACATATTTTGCAGATTTTTTTTTCAAAAATTTCAGTGAGGAGGAAGACAACCAACAGTATTTGTTGCCAATGATAAAATTTGAGTTTTCAAAAATTAGTATTTTGGAAAACTTGCATTATTGAATTCTTGACCACTTTCTAATACTTAAAGACTTATCTGATAAAGCTGGTGGTGGTATTAATTATTGTGAGTTTTTGATGTTGTATAACAAAATATGTCAACATTTGGAAGTTCTACATATCTTAGTGAACCAATATTTTTCAAATTACCAATGCATGATATTAACAAATTGTTCAAGGCTAAAAGATCTATTCAAAATATAAGATACACCAATTGATATTTATTTAGCAGAGAATCAATTTCATTTATTTGATTTGTGATCTGATTTGTAAATCAGTGGACGTTTAAAAATACTGATTTCTAAAATTTCAGCAAAACTGGTATCACTTAAAATTTAATTACCAATTAATAAATATTTTATTTGTACTATCTTTTCATTAAAATACTCAAAAAACTATTAATAAACAGTAAACAGTTTCTAAGAAGCCATACTTGGCTTGAATTTTAACAATTCATACCTTAACAGCCAGGAAACAATTCGTTGTTGTTGTTGTTATATATATGAACATGTTTGCAGATGAAATGAGGAGCAGTTTAAAAACTCTGAAAGAAGAAAACTAAGGGAAGGATATACAGTATTGAACTATTGAATCACTTCTTCATAGTTATTTATCAAGAATCGATATTTGCTACCTCCCTGAAATGAACTCAGTTTGGAAGTTTGAAATGTATACACATATACATGTAAACACATACAGTTTATATATATCATAGGCGTGATGGGTTAGAAAGACAATTTATGGTATAGGAAAATAAGCATCTTGAAAATTAAATATTTTATAAGACATTATGATTAAACTTCTTTTGAAGAAATTTAGTCAAGTGGCAACTTGGGAATATTTTAGAGGGTTTAATAGGCAGCCAGAAGAATAGTGTTTGAAGTCTATATATACTACTAGTTTACTTTGTACAAATTATTTCAACTTGTATAGCCTCTATTTCCTCATTTATAACATCAATTAACATCTGCCTCTAAGAGTTTCCATGGAAATTGAATGAGATCATATAAGTACTATTTGTGTATACAAAATCCCATTGAAATAGGAAGTGTGGTTATTTAGGATAATTGGAGTCCCAAGAATTGTATATACCATACAATAGGTCTAAGAATCAGGGATAGCTGTTGGTCTGTAAAGAGACCTCACTGTTGAAAAGGTCATGTGGTCTGAGTACTTTTTGAAGTAGTAGTGATACATTTGTGCTGGAAGTAACACATTATTTTTTTTATATCTACTCAAACAATAATTTAATTATACCTGCTTAACAGGTATTTTACCTTAGTTAAAGGCCCAAAAGTCCAGCCATAAAACAAAATGTTCTCTCGGTTAAGTCAACTGTTCTATATACAATAAAACTCACAGAAGCAGTCTTTCTTGTGGTGGGCCTTAACCAGTTAAGCTAACTGGCTGGGCTCAAGACCATCAGCCAGTTCCCTTGCCATTTTTTCTCCTCTAGCAGTTTGGAAGCTATATGCTCTATTTATATTTGTTCTAGAAATTATAACATGCATGTTTGTCTTAACAAGCTCTAAAGTTAATAAAATTATCTTTTGTTCCAATTAAACAAAGACCTTAGAAAACTTGAATTTCAATCATGCTCCCAATTTGTTATCATTTTCATATATCCTAAGTCCACATATTTAAAACCACAAGACTTTATTTTTGTTTACAAATAATCAGTGTTTGTTTTTATTTACTCACATTCTTGGATAACTTTGCTCTTCATTCCTTTTTATCTCTCAGATGTTCTAACTATAGTTATTTCCTTACCCCAAGTTGTATTCTTAATAATTATCTTTCTCTCAATTCTTACCTCCCAAAATATCCTTTTTACTCATTCTTAAATATATCTTAAAATCTCTTGGTACATTTAAAACAGTGTTCAACTATATTCTGGTTTCCATTGTTGCTAGTGAGAAGTCATCTGTCACTCTAATTGTTATTTTTGAAAGCATTCTGTCTATTATACCTTCAGTGTTCTGCCACTTTCACTGTGATGCAATTAGGATTTGGCTTCTTTTTATTTATCTTGCCTGGGATTTTTGGAGTTGGATTGTTTAATATTTGGATTGATTCTTTAATCAGTTCTAAAATTTAGCATCTATTATTTTTTTTCCCATTTGTTTCTGCTTCATCTCCCTCTACCTTCCTTTTGGAAGGGTTTAATTGTGTATAAGCACTTCTCCCTCTATCTTCCAGGATTTGTGAATATTGAACCATCTTTGCATTCTTAGAATAAATCCCACTTGATCATGGTGAATGATATTTTTAATGTATTTTTGAATTTGCTGCTAATATTTTGTTAAAGTTTTTACATCTATGTATATCAAGGATATTGACATAATTTTTTGGTAGTGTCTTCAACTGGTTTTGGGTTTTGGGTGTGGGTTATGTTGGCCTCATGGAATGAATTTGGAAGCACCCATTCCTCTCCTATTTTTTGAAATCGTTTGAGAAGAATAGGTATTAACACTTCTTTAAATGTTTGGTCGAATTCACCTGTGAACCCATCTGGTCCTGCATCTTTGTTGAAAGTGTTTTGATTACTGATTCAATTTCATTACTAGAAATTGGTCTGTTCAAATTTTCTATTTCTTACTGATTCAGTCTTAGAAGACTACACATTTTTAGGAATTTATTTCTTCTAGGTTGTCCAATTTTGGGGGATATAATTTTTTGGTATATACTTTTTAATAGTAGTTTCTTATAATCTTTTGGATGTCTGTGGTGTTTGCTTACTTCTCTTGCATTTCTGATTTTATTTATTTGGGTTCTCCATTTTTTTTCTTGATGAATTTGGCTAAAAGTTATCTTTTTTAATATTTTCAAAAAATACTTTTTAGATTCATTGATTTTTTTCTATTTTTGTCTCTATTTCATTTATTTCCATTCTGATTTTTATTTTTATCTTCCTTCCCATAACATTGAGCTTTGTGTGTTTTTCTTTTTCTAGTTCCTTTAGGTGTAAGGTAGATTGAGATTTTTCTTGTTTCTTGAGATGGGCATGTACAACTATAAACTTCATTCTTAGAACTGCTTTTTGGGAGTCCCAAAGATTTTGAAACTTTGCATTTCTATTTTCATTTCTCTAAAGGTATTTTCAAATTTCCTCTTTTATTTCTTCATTCACTCATTGGTTGTTTAATAGCATGTTGTTCAGCCTCCACCTGCTTGTGGGTTGTTTGCTTTTCAATTTTTTTTCTTGTGGCTGATTTCTAGTTTCATATCATTGTGGTGGTGGAAAGGATGCTTGGTATTCAATCTTCTTAAATTTTGTGGCCAAAACAAATGATATATCCTAGAGAATGTTCCATGTGCACTTGAAAAGAAGGTGTATTATCTTGCTTTTGAGTTAAATGTTCTGTATATATCTGTTAAGTCCATCCAGTCTAGTGTGTCATTCAAAGCCATTGTTTCCTGAAAGTTATATTTTCTGAGACAAGATGGTGGCATAGGAAGACGCTGGGCTCACTGCGTCTGGCTGATCACTTAGATTC